>NW_024501015.1:6040559-6589218 GCF_017590055.1 Onychostruthus taczanowskii | reverse complement strand
GTCACGCCCGCAGCGGGGTCCCCCCGCCCCTCGCCGGGCCGTGCGGCGGGGCAGCCCCGCCGGGGTCACCGCCGCTGCCGCAGCCGGAGCGGCGCTCGCCCAGCGCGGCCGCGGGGCAAGGTGAGGGGCGGCGGTGTGTGTCAGCTGCTCCGGCGCCGAGCAGCGGCAGGAAATGCCACCGCTGTGACTGCTGCAGCTGACGAGAGCTCTCCTATCCCGACACGAGCATCTGACAGCTCCCAATTCCAACTGTCAGCGCTCCGTGCCCTCTTAGCCGCCTGTTTTCGCACTGCCGGGAAAAGGGAATATCCGGGAGAGACCCTTCTCGGCAGCGCGCACACACCGTGCAGCCATAGTTTCTTCCTCTGCAGCCATAGGGAGAGGCCATTGCACAGTTGATCCCAATCTCCATGTCTCCTGTTTTCTGCCAGGACGTGATTTTGTCACTCCCAGAGCGATTCCAGCCTCTTAATACCTCATACCGTGCAGTGATGTCTCTGGGAACAGACCTCCCGCAACGGAGGAGAGATGTGCCCCCAGAGGACCTAAAGCAGGGATGTCCCAGCCGGGGTCCCCATACTCCCACTCCCACAATGAAACCCATGAAGAAAACGCGCCACAACAAAAGAGGGAGCAGAAACTTGGGGAAGACTCTCCATTAAGCTAATACAGAGGCCAAAGTGAAGCTCTGGCCCTCCCTGACCCCGGGGGTTCAGAGGCAGATGCGTGGCTTCGTGGACTATATTGACCTCCAGACTGAGAGCAAGGCAGTGGAGGTAAATGAGGTTAGCAGGTGGAGGTTAAATGCAGCTAAATGTAGTTTACTGCCTCCTAATTTGGGTGAGTTTCCTCTGCTCTCAAATGAGGTAAACAGGTCAGTTTGTGTGAGCTTCATCGCTTCTCAAATTAGTTTAGAGGGTGAGTTTTCCCATTTTTCTGTGCATGGTCAGCAGTTGGGAGGCATACAGCTTTCCTCTTGGTCCACACTCAATATCCATCACTATCTCCAGACCCTTCATCCCCCAGCCCCAATTTCCTACAGAAAAAGCTCCTCATATTCCCAGTTTTCCTCCTCATACAAATTTTGAACTACATTTCCTAAGCCCTGCCGTGCTGCCCTCTGGGCTCTTGTTTAGTCCCTGCCTGCATGACTGGCAGCCAAGCAGTGTTGCCTGCCCTGGGCAGGAACAGTGCATGATGGCCTACCCTCCCTTCCCATGCTCAGGGCTCTGTCTTGCTCCTCTGCCCAGCTGCTGATCATTGTGGACAGAGCACAAATAAAATGTATTTGATATCAGCCTATCATGGCATCTCAAACCTCTCAACAGACTAAATTGGCCTACAGACTCAAAGGAGAAGGTAGTGAATACATCAAATGCTATTAGAAAACCAGCTTGGATGTCAGGAACAACAGCAGAGCAAGTCCTCTCTGTCTGTATCTTCTGTGTCTCTGGGGTTCGTAAAGCTGTATTTGGATTTTAACAAAACAAGCGTTTGAGTAATGTTTATTAACTGGTGGGTCATCAATCCCAGGTATTCACTGGGTCTGCTAAAAAAACCCTACAGAACTCTTGCTTTTGGATAAGGCTGCAATTTGCAGGTGGTGGTAGAAGCACCCAAAGATGAGTATGGAGGCACTGGCACTCAGACCAAAGGTCCGCCTGGCCTGCAGGCCATTTGTGGTGCTCAAGGGAGGCTCCAGGTTTTTCGGGTGCATGGACTCCATTCCTGAGAGTGGTCAATAAAGGGAAGGACTGCTTGTTCACTTCCTTTGTGGGCAAGGATAAATGCTGCTGCTCCTGCCTGGCGGGAAAATGGGAAAGGCAATGTACGCAGGTTCGTAGGATGCCATAGGGAGAGGCCATCACATTATTGCTCCCAATCTCAGTCTATCATATTTACAGCCAGGACATGATTTTGTCACTCCCAGAGAGATTCCAGCCTCTAATATCTTTTACTATCTACTTTTGAGACTCTCGGGGATCATTATAGCAGTTTCAGCCTGCTCTTGCCTCTGGTGCCACACTTGGCAGTCCTGAAGCCAATCCCCATCTATCTTCAAGAATGTATTTATTTTGCTTCCCTCTCCTATCTCAGAACAACCCATACAGACCTAGGAGTGCTCTCTATGCTCCCATACTCCATCCTTCCTGGTTCCTTCCCCGAGGTGGCTACACACACACACAGTTTGCAAGAGCCAAGCACTTCTCTTAGGGATGTAGTATGGCAAAAAGCAAATCACCCAGCCTCACACAGGATCCTTGTCCACCTCAGGGCCACCAAAAGGTGTGTTTCCTGAGAAGGTCCAGCAGGTAGAGCTGGCTGTGGGTGGCCACGGGGTGCAAACAGTGTGACTTCTGTCCTGGAGTTTCCACAGGAGGTCTCAGAAATGGCCCATCCACTCCTATGCTCTAGTTCTGCTTTTCAGCACAAAGCTGTGGACTGCCACAGCATATCATGAGCAGCACTTCAATGTTTGGAGAAGAAAACTGTCTTAGAGAGCATCAGGGTTTTTATTCTGCCCTCTAACCTGGAAAAAGACTCCACTCTGTCAATGTAATAAGAGGGTAAAATTTTTCTTAGAGCCTCTTTCTGCCTACCTCTTCCAAACCCACACAAGCAAACACCTGGCTAACAACTTGTGGCTCTGGGTGCTGGCCAAGTCGTGGTGCCTGGACTTCTTCTTGAGGGGCTTCTCTTTGACTCTAGCTTGGCTGCTAAAGCTTTAGTGTTACTTGCTGAGCTGCAAATAACATTCCCTTAAAGATGTGATGCTCAGTGGATATTCCCTGGTCCCTACAAGGGTCTGTGATTCAGCTTTCCGTGAAGGGCAAAACAAATCCTGGCTTTGTGGAGAAGCAGTGTACTGCTGGCATTCACAGTGGCATGGCACCTCTCCAACCTGAAGGCTGGGCAGGCACTTGAATGATCAGTGGAGGAGTGGTTGGGAATTTGTGTGTTTGGTCAGTCCTTAGAATCCTTCAGCCTCTGTTTACTGCTGCTGTCTGCAGAAGACTTGTGGTTCTGGGAACAGACTGAAGCGAGGCATTGAAACTTGAAGGGGCAGAAGAAGGGAAAAAGCACTGAAGGTGGGACAGACAGCTTCTTCAAACCCCTTCCCACCCCTTGGAAGGAACACAAACATTTATCCCTCTTTACTCCCAGCCCACACACATGGAGCAGCTCAAGCAGCATGTTTAAATTCCAGAGGCTGCAGGGTGATTCCCATCCCTGCTACCTCTGGATGAGAGATGGCACAATGTTGTTGCAACCAACTAATGCTGACTTAAAAGTTAAGTGCAGCTGATAGCTGGATGGTGGGACAGGATGTACTTTGGCCACCTCAGCAGAGGTATGTAGAGGCCAGTGACTCTTTTTCCTCAGGCCTGAAATGCTGGTGGTTCCTCAGGTTGGATCCAAATGCCTGCACTTTTTTGTCCTGTTGGAGAGGCCCTCCTAATCCTAGTAAACATCCACACATCAGCCAGGAACGCATGAGTTTCCATCAGCAGGCATTTGTGCTTTCGGATGAGTTGGATTTCTTCAGTGCCTGGCACATTTACAATAATATCAGTTTGATCCCAAAACATAAACTTTGTTAAGAGAAAAAAATTGTTTACTTGAAGAGTGCCAAGGAGCAGCATTTTTTCATGCCACAACAGCTCCTGAAGTTTTCTATTTCTTTTTTTCCTTATTACCTCAGGAAAAATTCCTAACCTCTTATTTGTCTTCTTGACTGATGCTCAGAACAGTGCTGACATTTGCACAGATCCACAGCAAGTCCAAGTTCTCTTCCCTGGTTGTTTACAGCGTACAGTGGTTTAAATAGAATAAAAGATATTTCCCCCCATGTAAAATTCTTTGTCATCCTTTTCACTCTGGTCAGTTTGTGTGATAAGATCCTTCTGAAACCCTGAGTAATTTGTGCTCAACAACTGCAGATGGAACTAGTTCATACAAGTACACTTAGGTGAGGCAACTAATACCAAACCCATGCTTGCATTTCCAGTTTCTTTAAAGCAGAAATTCACTTGCTATCTACAGTTACTACCTTAAATACTGCCCTCTAAAAGTCTTTATAAAGATAGCTGTAACTGTGACTTTCTTTCGTACATTAAATGATATTAATAGCCATAAGTCATCTAACTAATCTTAGCCTCTGGAAGCCAGTGGAAATTTTTCTATCGATTAGAGTCAGCTTGGGTCAAGCCCTACACAGTGTTTTCTGACCCCCTGCCCTACTTTTTCTCCATTCCAATTTAACATATGTATCTCTGACTCTTTCAGTTGGTGCACTTTTTTCTCTCTGTCAAACAGAAATCCTGATAAGGAGGTCCCAGAGGTCTTTAGCTTGTCATCACATCCCTTCATAGGCTGAATGTGTGCAGAATGCTTTAGGAAGAAGCAAAAGCTAAATATAGAATAATTTAAAGCTGCCCATTAAGGGCATGCCTACATGACACAAATGCAGCTAGCTTAGGTACTGGGAGTGGTGCAGTCACAGAGCTAAGTATAACCAAGCAGAGGATGTGGCTCACAAACCATCCCCTTGCACTCACATCCTGTCTCTCGGTATCAGAGCCTTAGAGGAAGATATAAAAGCTCATAATAGACAGTCATATACTAACTTGCCCATAGGGTAACTCTCTTCCTGATTAAGCTTCTCAGCAGTCAGTTTATAGCCTGAAGCACATAACCCTGACACCTTTTTCCTCTTACCTAGCATTATTGCAAGTGTGCCTTTTCTTCACAGACTTTGGTAGTACAACTGGTTGCCTGGGCTGGTCAAATTGATGGGAAATAACCTCATGCAATAGTGATGTATTACCACTAGCCTCATCTGCCCCTGTAGATTTTAAGGGAAGGTGATGACTTGGACTTTTATTCTAGAAAGATTAAAGCATTAATTCTATGTTAATTAAGCCTATCTTATATGGGAGTAATATAACTGCCCACCTTTTTATTTTTGTGCTGTAAGTTCCTTAATCTGTCAGTATATCATCTATTTACACAGAAATCAAATCATCACCTAATGAGACAAAGATGAGAATATATACTGCTTGATTGGGCCAAATGGGATTTTTTGGAAGAGAAGCAGAATGGATAGTGCAAAAGATGTACAAGGAGCTACTCCTCGCCTTCACTGAAAAAGACTCACACAACTTAGCTACAGGTGATTTCTGACATGTGCTGTCTCAGAGAAGGCATCAGCAGTGCTGTATTGAAGGCACAGTCAGCATATGACTGCTGCCTTATGCTCTGACAGCTGCCAGTCCCTTCTCCCCACCACCCAAACCTCTTCAGGGGCAACTGCATTTCCCACTCTGGTGTCTTTTGTACTAAATACCCTTCTAAGCCTGGATTTTTGTATTTTCCTCTGCCTTTTCCCAACTCTTTTATATCACAGTGTCCTGAAGAGCACCTTATTTCAAAGCAGTGATGCTCTCTAGGAAGTTAACTAAGCTGGAGGCTGGCAGCAATCACGTTGGCACTGCCTGACATGGTGCTGGCCAGGACATCCCTGGTGTGGTGTCACTGCTGTCACCAGATCAAAACCATTGCTTCAGAAGTCTTCTCGTAGCTCAGCTCCACCATTCCCCTTCTGAACCCTCCAGGCCACTGAAATATAAGCCCGGTTTGATTTTTCTCTTCATAAGCTATATTCATTCTTGGAGAGATGCAATGTCACAACACAAACATAAAGCTATCCTGGGCACAGCAGAGATGCAAATGATGCCTTCTCCTTGTTTTGGGGAAATTCTGCAGGTTGTATGAAGGGGACACACAGACAGAAATGATAGCCCCAGCTCCTGCAAGGTTTTATGTATCACCCTTTCTTCTCTCTTCTGCAGCAGCGCAAGCTTACTGTGATTACTGATGCATTTTACAAGGAAAATTCCAGAGAAAACTCAGCTCAGTCACCAACAGACGCAAATATGACTTGCATCTGGGCATTAAATAGCACAAGTTTGTAGAAAATGAACAGCTTTCATTACAGGTGCCATTGGTCCCTGTGCATTGGTCCAGAGAGTGAGACCTGCCTTTTACATCCAGGCAAAACAAAGGCAACTATAGTCATATCTGAAAAAAATTCTCTGGGAAATAAACCAAAATGCAATTGGCCCTGAGACTTATTACCTGTAACTACCCAAAGGATAGCTGGCAGCTCAAGGACCAAGACAGCTCCAGGCTCTACACAGCACAGTGCTTTTTACCCTGATTGTTGTCACACTTGAAGTCCAAAAGATGTCTTACAGCTTCAAGGTGCTGAGTTGAATCAAGAGATAATGCATGGGACTCTGTATTGGACCTTGTGTGCTGCTGGATTTGGCCCAGCTGGTCAAACTCTTCTTCTGAAAAGCTGGCTTCTGTATCCTGCTAAGAGCCTAAAGAGTTAAAGTTATTAACTGGCTTCTGAATAAAATGCATTAGGAATAAATATGCTTTAGGATAAACCTATTAAATGGATAAAAATACCATTACCAGGGGTGAAATATGATTGTGTGACCTTTTAAATAAATAAGCCTGCTATGCACCAAATTATGTCAGATAATAAGCTTTATACATGATAAAGTCATGCAGTAGGTCTCAATCTTCAGGCATTCAATGAAATATCGCTAGCCATAAAGGGCTCCTGAAATGTTACACTAAAGAAAATTGCTTCCAGCTATAAAAACTTAACTGTTAAAACAAATGGAGTCTCTCTCATAAAACCCTTTGCAAGGCATTAATAGTAAGAGCGAAAGCCTACTAGAAACAAACCTGAGGCATTTGCAAGTACACAACGCTTCTGAAAATAACTCAGATTCCAGATAAGTCTGGAATAAGTCTATTGAAAGCAGAAGGGTATAACACCAAAACACCAGCGTGAGATCCAAATTGTATTTGTAGGGCCTTAGAAATATGTTGGTGGGATAGCTCTGGGTTCAAACATTGCTGTGTATCCAAACTGATCTGCACTTGCAGCTTTGGCACTTGTACAAGCAGTGGAAATGCTGACCTCTCTGTCCGTCCTGAATCTTGGGTCTGGCTGTGTTATGCCTCAGCGACTTGCCCAGATTACTCCTGACACAACAATATTCCTGCTAAGGGACCATTTGTATTTGATGGGATGGAAACAGAGCTGGATATCATCAGCCTTGTGAATAAAGGCAGACGTGCATTTAGCCAGATTCAGCTACCAGCTTCACATGCAGCAAAACTGGCTCTCTGCATCAAGTCAGAGTAAGAACTTTCTGCTCTAAACCATTACAAATTAGAGGGAAGGAAGCCAATTCTCTCATTCCTTCTAGTGATCACAGGCAAACCAACAAAACCTCCTGGTGAGGCGCTTGCAGTTTTAATAAAATCATCATGGTCACTTCATCTCTTGTTACGTGAACATCAGCAAATAAACACAATTCCCAGCTTGGGTCTTGTGCTGGTTTTGGCTGGAACAGAGTTAATTAGTTTCAAACATGGTTCCAAGGACTGGAAATACTCTTGGAGTTCCCTGACACAATCAATTATCTTCTTATTTTTAAGAACTTTTGTTGATATCAGACATTGACAAAAAGGACCATTCCTGTTTCTTCTGGGTTTTCATTTTTTTGTTTGTTTTGTTTGTTTGTATTCTTGTGTGGCGGTGTTTGTTGTTTTTTCCCCCTGAATTGGGAGAATGCATCCAAGAAAGGATCTTCTTAACCTTCAGCTACAAACACTGATAATTTTCACCAAAGCTCAATCCAGAGCAATCTTTTCCAGGAGGGGCACTTAAAGAGACATAGCTAAATTCAAGCACACAAAATTAGCCAGCCTTGCTCCAGTTTCCAAAGAGTTCACTCTCTGAGCCTTGGCAAAGAAAGAGGTACATTCTCCACAACTAGTTTTAGTGCTTCTGCTAAATACAAAGAGGTACACTATGGCAAACACAACCTAAACAGGACCACTGCAAAGGAATGGGTGGCATCATGAGACTAGCAGTGAAATTTTATCATGTTTTCCTGAACTGGAGTGCAATGTCTAGAAGCGAATAATAGATCTGTTCCAGGCAGGAGCTCAGCTGCATCCTGGAGATGCCTCCAGGCACTTGCCATTTTGTTTTATTGCTGTTCCTCACACTGGTGAATTGTAAGCATCAGTCTCACAGAGAAGACACATTATCGGGGTGAAGGACAATGGCTTGTTATATAATCCTGCCAAATCCTTGATACAGCAGTTCTCAGCAAACAACCATCTTGCTCTGAGTCATCTGGAAAGTCTCTGGTTCAGTGAGCTTCCAGGAGCAGACCATCAAAACAGGTTGTATTTCCACTTCCCATTTCAAATTACAGGAGGCACTTATGAGTCAAGGCAATAATTTTCTCTTTATCTGCCTTCAGATGCCATCCCGCATACGGATCCAGCCCGTGCACCTGCTGAGCCAGAAGCCCTGTGGGAGTTCCCAGCCAGTGCTGGATGTCACAGCTTGCAGCTGTCCTGGGTGGCTGCTGGCACGAGGGCAACCACAGTGTGAGGAAATCCTTACCCTGCTCTTCAGAGACCTGGAGATGCTACATGTGGGGCTGGACTTGTTTTACACTCACCAGCCTTTTTCCAAATGCCCATGGCTGGTCCCTGTCAAAAGCAGGCACTGTGCCCATTAGACCTCTGGGCTGGCCCTGCATGGCCATTCACAATTTTTTCTTGTTTTATTTTCCTTTGAGACAATGCCAAGTCTTAATTCAGTGCTGGGTCACAGATTCCACGCAGCAGGACACATGACACTGTGTCTATCTTGGGATTAGGAGCCAGCTCAGACCCACTGCTCTCCTATCTCTGCTCTCCCACCTCTGCTCAGCCCCACTGCTCTCCCGTCTCTGCTCAGCCCCGCTGTGCATGACAGACAGTCACAATCAGCTCTTGGGACAACAGTGTTGGCACAAGAAGCTGACCAGCTCATCTTTTACAAACCAAACAACCACAACTTTGGCAATCTCACTCCTACTGAATAACAACAACAACAACAACAAAAAGAACCAAGTCAGCAGCAAGCAGTAGCCTGTTGCACAGAGCTGTAAATAAACCCAGGAGAAATGAGATGAGTCAGCTTGGGTTGGCTGGTGGGTGCTGAAAGAGCTGGTCCAGGGTTACCTCTTCAGTGTGGGCCAAAGTGGGGAAGGTGGAAGGCAGTCACTTCCCTGGTTCTCTGTCTGATTCCCTGCACAGGACAAGATTGCTTCAGCCTTCACAGCTATTACAAACTTCCTATGAAAGTACCATACAATTCAGTGCTCAAGCTGTAATGCAATTAATCTGATTTTAGGACAATTTGCAGAATCTGCGAAAACCATCAAGTTTCATATCTGTGGTTCATTTCAACCGTCATAATTGGGCTAACAGAATTATTCATGCTCAAAACTTCTTATTTTAATTTTTTTTTCTTAAAACAGGTTAAAATTTCAGAATGTTGTCAGAATAGCACCTACTAGAAGGTGAGATTGTTTGCTAGAGAGGCATTTTGAAGTTTTTTGTTCTAAACAGATAAGGCCATCACTGGAGAAAATAGAACTCATGTATGCCTATGTTTTACACATTTTTATGATTCTTGTATTTTATATTAAACTAGCCAATGAATGTAATAACTATACCGGAGATATTCATTTAGCCTCAGGAGTCAGAACAGTGATTCAGTTTTTCATGGTGTTTTCATTTCTGTTTTCCTTCTCAGCAACCTAAATCATAAATCTAAGGGTTGGGTTTTCAGTGTAATTTACAGTAACCAGCTTATTTTGTGTTTCCTATTGATATGATATAACTATTGCTTTAAAATTGCTGTTTACAATGGACAGCAATCAGCTTCCCAACACAAAACATTAGTCTAAAATTAAAAACTTATTATCTTACTATTAGCATATATGGGTTTTTAGTCTCTGCCTCTTAAGAAAGGACTACCAGGCATCTATCAGAAAAAAACCACTTAGATTAAGATTTGGGATTAGATTCTACAGATTCAACAGAACCAATTGAATCAAGTATTTTCTATAATTCTATTTCTAAAAAAGCAAACCTCAAGAGAATTCCTTTTACTTGCACACTGACTTTTCCTGTGTAGCTGAATCTTACTTTGTGTCTTTTTCTGTAAAAAAGATCTTAAGCAGATGTTCTCCACCAACACCCACAGCAGTAACTTGCAAAGTGAAAATAATACAAAACTTTCTGTTTTGCTCAAAAGGTTCACCATGACTTAGTTTAACTGTGCCTTGGCAAAACCGCTTTCCAAATAGTTGCAAACAAAGCAACTTATAACACATTATTTTTATATATGGCTCTGAAAGGACTGAAAACACAAAGCTCAAAACACATAATTTATAAAGGTTGTGTAACTTGCTATCTAAACTTATCTGACTAATCGTGAAACCCGTGAGAGAGGCAGGTGGATTGTAACAGCAGATGAGTTGAAGGGCCGCAATTCTCATACAAGGAAAGGGTTCAAATAATTGCTTGTTAGTCACAGAAAAACAATGCTGCAAGAAAACTGTATGAATAAATGAATGAGTGAACACTGGACTAATGAGCTACTTCCTCTGCTTGGTGGATGAGCTCTCAGGGGATGATGACTCGTTTTTGTTACACTCCTGAACACAGTGCAGAGTTAACAGGGTCTTGGTTTCTGCCTGCTGCTCTATTGACACACAGCCTGGGGACAAGACCTGGGACGTGGAGGGCTTGAGCACTGGACACAGGACATTTTTTTCACAGCACCCATTGAGAACTGTCCTCCTGCTCTGGGTTGGTGAAGTGCAGCCGCTGCCTGGTGTTTCAGGAAAGAAGATTGATACCAGAGACACGGTGGAGCTGTTCTGAGGAGCTGTAGGTTTGTTCAGTCAGGTTTACACTGTGAGCACTGCCCCACACAGGCCTGGCTGATGAGCCCTGAGGGACCCTGGCTAGCTGTAGCCTTGTCTACCATGTGTTCCTGTCCCTGAGCAGCACCAGAGTACTAACAAGCCCCACTGAAAGCCAGCTGACTTCTTGTCTTTTTTTTTTTTTTTTTTTTTTTTTTACATCTCCTCCAGTTCCCCCCACCTCTGCCCCCCTCTTTCATGTGCCTCTCCATTCCTGTGTTTCCAAGAGACCTCCTCAACTTGCACATGGACAGCCAGCTTGGGTCCAGAGGCACTCCCCTGCTGCTCTTGTGCAAGGAGATACAGACCGCAAAACCCCTATGGAGTCAGTTGGGTTCAGCATACTGACTAGCAAAGGTTTTCCTAAAGCCTGGCACCAGAAGTGCAGGGAGACCTGAGAAGGCTTGGAAGAGGGGTACCTGCCACTTGAGAGAGCAGTGTCAGCCAGCACTGGTCTTATCAGAGCCAGGCTTAATTTAATCATTCATCTGCTCTATGATCTCCAGGATACCCCTGCTCTCCATTTCCCTGAATGATGGAGGGATGACAGTATTTAACGAGATTGAATGTCATCTTCATTACAATAACAGCCTTTAATTATATCATTGAGTGTAATTTGATACCAAAGAAAAGCATCCTTTCTTAAATTTCAGGCAGTGACAATGGGTCCAGAAGAATTAGGTTCCAGTCCTGGCTTTGCCAGAGGCCTCTTCTGGCCCATTAGGTAAGAGCAGGATAGCCACTGAATTAAAGGTTGTGTAAGCAGTAGCCCAGACACTTCCTAACTGTAGGGAGCGAGGCTCTGCAACCTAAACACTCTGTGTGTAATTATTAAATTGAAGCTGATTCAGAACCTTGACACATAAAGAGAACAAGCTACAGGCTCTCTCCATCCTTTCATACAGCTTTACATTTCAAACAATTACTTTAAAAGGACTGAATCAAAAAGTTGGTGGTTGCTCAAAGCCCCAGAAAAGAGAACCCAATTCAAATCCAAATTGGATTTTTTTTTTTGTGGCTGCAGCAGTGTTCCATCACTCTGAGTATTTTGGCTTGATACTCTCAGAACTAGACTTGTGTCTGCTGGAAAAGAAAAGGGACGTACAAAAATATGGTGTTTTTTCCCAGCTTGGAGAGTGAGTAGATAATAGAGTAGGAATCAGGCTCTATTTTTAGAGCCTAGCTTTTTAATTCATTAGCTGTACAGAACTCTTCACAGGCAGTCACTTTTCTCTACTGGGTCAAGGCTAGGGAACAACTGCTGCATTACAAGGACAGAGATAAGTGAGAAAGTCGAGCTATAACTCTCCTCCATCGCTAATTACTTCATTCTGAGGCCCCCACAAAAATCACCAGTGAAATTCCATGACCTTCTGCTGCAAGGAAGGAGCCAACTGCCTCCTCTACCAGCATCTGTGCCTTTTGCAGGCATCGTGCCAGCATGCCTCTCCCAGCAGCACACAGCTGCCTCGCAGAGAATCCCAATGCTTCGGAGACAAAGCAAGGAAACAATTACACTCGCTGTTGATTAGTGAGTCCCTACTTTTCAACCTGGCTCGTGTTGCCAAGTAATGAGCACTTCTATTAGCTATGTGGAAGGGAGTTTCCTACTTGCTTATTTAAAGAACATCCTAAATCACACAATCTGTTTTTACACATCCCACCCTTCGGGACAGAAATAGTGCCCTTGCCAGGTCCTCACCTTGTACCAAAAGCTGAGTGATTAGCTAATCTAGGCAGTTGACACAAAAGCGAAATGCAGCCTAATAAAAGCTCACAGTCAACTATTTTCAACAGCACCTAAAACCAGGCTGAACCAGCCTGGTACTGTACAGCCCCACTTTTCTGAAGTTTAACTGTGGCATTCATTTTGTCTTGCCTAGAAACCAGACAGATATTTTAATTACATCCAAAACATGCCTGCTCAGACTGAGAAATGATCAGTCCTGCAAACAGAGCCAAGTAGATGGCTTGGAAACAGATTACTAGATTCCTCTATGCCTGAATAGATTTGTATAGTGAAATTCCTGAAGCTTCCTCTTCCCTCCCCCTGTCCTCCTTCAGCTACAGCTTAGTGTCCCTGTTTTAGGCAGACCCTTGGTGTCTGGGGAAGACTGAACTCACGTTACAGCCTCTCACTAGGACTGTCTCAGATGACTGGCTTCTACCACAATCTTAAGGAACACAGACTACTTGCAATCTCTTGAACTTGCACAACAGGTTTGAGAATCAAGTAGGAAAGCAGAGATCACATAACCTTTTTCTAACCCTGATTCTAAAAGCCAACAACCCCAAACAAAAAAGTTTTTCCTCAATGTTTTGCCTTTTTAAAATAAAGATTTTAATAAAATATACTTAGTCTTTCCACTTCACATGAATTCTGCACAGTGATGTCCCTTCAAACCCAAAATCCTGTCTAAGAGCATGAGACACTTCCAGTGTGGAAAGACACAAAGGCAAAATGACTTCTTAAAGACTTGGAATGAGCTGTACATACCCAGAGCATCCTTTGAAGGCACCACCATCTGTTTCAAATTCCTTCACTGGTCTGCTAGATACCATGCCCTTTTAGATACACTGTCATCAGCAGCTTTCAATAAACTTCAGAGAGGATATTATTTTCTTTTAAAGTTTTAAAATTAAAATTTTTAAATTTAAATTCTTTTAAAGAATTACAGGACCACAAGGGCCACTCTAAAGTAGGTCTCACTGAGGACACCTGCCACCTGCTGCGAAGTTTGAAAGCTGGCAAATGATACAGCATTAGTGCTGACTGCCCTGTCACCTGCTGTCACCCTCCCCCATCAATGGCAAGGGTCCCAAACAGCTTAAGAACCCCCAGTACAGTATCATCAGTCGTGAAGTTGTTGCCTTTAAAAAATCATAGATTGGAGTTAAAGGAATCTTAAAGATCAGCTAGTTCCAAATCCCCTGCCATGGGCCAGAACACCTTTTTCTAGACCATGTTGCTCAAACATGCTCTGTACAGCTAATGAATTAAAAAGCTGAACTCTAAAAATAGAGCCTGATTCCTACTCTATTATCTAAAATAATTCCAAAGGAATGGACACTCTGGCCATACTGGCACTACCTGAAGCTGTTAAATCTACAAACCAGGCAGATCAGCCCCCTCTGTGCAATAACCCCTCCATGCTCAGGGGAGACCTCACTCATGAAATTTGCTCTGAGGAACTTCCACTTCCTGTCCTACAACATCACAGGACTATCTTTCAAGAACATCAGTGATACTTTAAAGGACAAGCTAAAAAATTCTCCCATATTTAGAGCAGGTACCTTTACCACTTTTTAACAGAAGATTATTTTGCATTTTTCTTGTTTGAATCAAACAAAACATGCCATCAAAAATTGCCACCTTGACCTGTAATTCCTGGCTTTGAGAACACACTGCCAAAATGTCTCTTCTTTAGACTGTAACCCTCCTGTAAGAACTTAAACTGGAGTATTAAGTGAATTTCTCAGTGAAAGGGAAAATCTTGACATGTTTTAAATCTCAGGGAAAAAAACCCAAAACATTCCACATCGCAAGCTGAAGTTTCAGGAAGACACAGTTACTTCGGCCAACCTTCTTCACAGCCTTCTATCAACCTCTATTCCTATCACAAATACATATATTATATCCTAATGGATATAATACAGAATCTGTGGAAGCTACGACAGTCATCCACCTCATTTACCAGGACCTGTATTTAATCTCCCAGCCTTTATGTGCAAACAGACTTCATGCTGAAAAGGTCACACTGTGATTTCACAAAAAGTATTTTAAATACATTCAACTGTAACTGTTACCCAAGTGTGTTTATTTCTACCACCTACCTAATCATGCACAGTAAATCAGAAGGCAGCTCTTTAATACAGATGCATGTTTTCTCTTCTGGTATCTGTTCTGGTATCTGGAAGGTTTAAGAAACTGTCCCCCCTCAATCCTGACAAATGCAATACCTACTACTCTACAGTCAGTATTTTATTGTTCAGCCTAAAACCGTATCATTCTTTGCGATGTGCACATATTTTTAATACTGTGCACTGCAATGAAGAGAGCAAGCTCTACCTTTCCACTCTGTGCTTAGCTGATTTAGACAATGTTTGTAGCTGAGAGGCCCAACAGCTGGTTTGACACTGAAGAAGTACAAAAAACCAGAACTTGAAAAATAAAATAGCCATTAGTATTTAATTACCCATAAAAAATAAATGAGCACTTTCAGTTTACATCTCATTGCACAAGATCAAAGCTGGCCATCAGTCCAAGCACAGGACAAACAGACCCCAACCTACAAACAGTGACTAAATAAACTCAGACCAAGAGAAAAAAGAACATGGACCAGCCCTTGGGCTTTCAATACATATTGCACACGTCCTTCCACGTTATCAAAACTGAAACCCATCACAGAACTCTATACTCGGGGCCTACAATCTCCACAAGTATCAAGTTATATTTTCAAAAGCCTGTGAAAATATGGAACCACCTGAACTCCCGGAGAATTCTACACTTATCCACATAACCCAAGAAGCAGCAGAAGCACTGTTAAATTGAACAACCTGCATGATCTTTATTAGACGGCCACGTTTACAAGAACTAGCGGTAGCGGTGCAGCTGCAGGGTGTTGCGCCTTCTCCAGGCCGCACGGCGCGAGCCACCGATGGTGTGGTGGAATTTGTGGCCCTTGCCAAGCCCGCGGCTCTTGCGCCCGGCTGACGTCAGCCCACGCATCTCCCTGTGCTTGTGGACGGGCTTGGTGATCCATTGGGTATCGGGGTTCCGCCTGATGGTCTTGTGGAAGGGATCGATCAGGATCACTTCAAAGAACTTGTAAGTGGAATCTTCACCCACCCAATACGAGTTCAAGACTCTCAGAGCCCCACAGTGACGGCCAGCACGTTCCTGGAGGAAAAAAATAAATGCAACAGGTTGTAAAACCGTGGATGCAGGGCACTCTTCATGCAGGAAGAAAACAAAAAGGCTGTCTGGATTCCTGCATGAAACAGGTTTTAAAGACCATGAGCAGGAAGGTGCTTGGTTGGCAAAAGAAAGAACTCTGTGTACACAGAAGCACCCAGTCAGTAAAAACACAATGTTAAAAATAACTTCAATGTGAAGATGAAGAGCATGAGCTGCACTTGGGGTGATGGAACAATCTTTTATGGGAAGTTATGAAAGACTGATTAATTTTCACATCCAAAGCTACAGGGGAGAAAGAAATTTCTGCAGAATCTAAGCCTGTAATGGTAGGAGTAAAGGAATAGCTGATGCAACAAATCTTTGTACCACTGCTGGCATATTAGTGTGTGCTATTCCTAACCTCACTTGTGGTTAGGAAGACACAATCTTAGTTTAGAAAACAAAACAAAGCAGAAAATAGCAATTATGCAACTCAATCTGCTTCTCCTGTCAAGAATATTCCTTATTTAAAACAAACTAAGTGTGTTTAATTGTAGGACTTTATCATCATGAGGAAGCATGAACCAATGCACCCCATTCAGCTTCTTCCCCAGTGTGATTTTAACCTATTGTTATAGGCTTTCCTAAAGAGCTTGACTATTTTCTGCACATGGAATAACATCTTTTCAAGTCCTTTTATTCTAGTGTGAGAGCAACACCTGTATGAAATATTAGAACACAAATCACCCTTTACCAGTTTCTATTCGAGGATGGGAGCTCCAACTGAGGCTTTTCTTGTAATCTGAAAAATTTAAGTCTTCCAGAAAGACTGTGCCAGATTCAGAAAATTTGAAGCTAAAACTGAGGGAAATAACCATAGCTGACCTAAGTGAGCATGTGATTAGCCATCAGGTATCCGGGAATAACACATATTAAGAGAATGCCATCAGCATTGAAAACAGAACAGTATTTTTAATTCAAACTCATCACCTGTGTTTCTCTTAAATAAGCAGGACCCATTCATATTTTTTCCCTGAAAAAAAATCCCACCATATTCAACTTGCAGAAGTCACTCGGCAATATTTTCAAAGTCCTGAGAATAGTCTTCTGCTTCAAGATGGAAAGGCAATGACACTCACCCTTTTTCCACAATGTCTAGTTTGAGAATGCAGCCTGCTATCAACTCTAACCCACTGAAAGAGGGGTTTTTTGGTAAAGGCGAGAACTCCATCTCTTCCAGACTACAACTGTGATAGCAATGAAGCTTACAAGATCTCACCAAACCGAAGTTTACATTTTGAGTATTTCAGTAACAAGATCTCACCTAAAAATAAGTTAACCACCAAGCTGTGTGCTTGTGAGGTACCAGTTTTTTTATAAAGAAGCAGAAGGTCTCTGGCACACTGCCTTCAGCTCCTGCAATACAGCTAAGCGTGCTGTGCAGCACGACTACACAAACAGGTGCTACAGGCTTTAGGACAGGAACTCACGTGTACTTTGTGAAAGGACCATCACCTACAGCTGGTGATCCACACCTTAGCACATGCAAGTTCTTACTTCTCATGCCCAGCTCTTTATTTTCTGTGGCTTTATTTTCTGGACTAGTTCATACTAGTGAAGTATGAACTTCACTAGACCACTCAAGTGGTTCCCATAGACCCCATTTTAAAAGTCTGAATAGTTTTTGTATTGTCTCAATAGTTTTTAAAGACTGCTGCTTTCCTGCCACCATTATTCAAAATCTTACCAACAACTTATTAACAAAACAGCTGGTTTGGTTTTGTATTTTTTGTCTCTGAGTATTTTCAGCTTTTACAGACTAAAACTTTCCAACCCAAATTTGTGAGCAATAACCAAAACACTGACCTCTGCTACAGACTGAAGACTCCGGGCAAACTTGAGCTGGTTGACACCATGATGCACAGGTTTACCGTAGGTCGCACCTTTGGGGACTGGGCGTTTGCGGCCACCACGGCGAACGCGGACGCGGTAAATAACGTAACCTAGAACAAAGAGTGACTTAAGAACTAGAGCAATTCTAGTAGCAATTTTCATTCCTGTACTGCATTTCCAATCCCCCAAAATTTACACGAAGTGCTGCAACACTAAGTCATTCCACCAATTTTTACCAAAATATACAACTTGAGGAAGATAGTGCAAGATGGTTTTGTTATCTTCAGTCATATCACAACTGAGTAAGGACAGTGATATCCTGATGCAACTGGTTTTGGCTCCAAACCAGTGCTTATGGCACCTTTTCACTATCTATCCAGTCCCAAACCAACTAAGATCAGCTACAGCTATACTGTAATACAATCATTAAAAAAAACCCACCAAAAAAACCACCAAAACAGCAAAACCACTACCCAAACTGCACAATTCAGATGGCAGCACTCAAAAAGTACTGCAGCACAAGCCATCCACAAACCCTGCTGAAATCTGGTCACTGAGAAATGACAAAACTAGACAAATAGTAACAGAAGTGTCAAGTCCTAGCTTTTTATTTTCTTTGTGAATAAATATACTAGGTTTTTAAATGGATTTCCACAAGTTACACATGGATGGCCACTTTTTCCATTTCTTTCCCTGACCAGTAACTGTTTTTCAATGACAGTACAAACTTCATCATCTTGCCCAAGTGCATACAACTACAATACAGTCATAATATGGGCTGGGTTGGAAGGAACCCTAAAGATCATCCAGTTCCAACCCCTCTGCCATGGACAGGGACACCTTCCACACTAGCTAGCTCAGAGCTCCATCCAGCCTGACACTGCCAGGGATGGGGTAGTCCCAACTCCTCTGGGTGGTCTGTTTCAGAGCCTTACCACCCTCACAGTGAAGAGTTTCTTCCTAGTATCTAATCTAAACCTGCTCCTTCAGTTTGAAACCATTTCCCTTGTCCTGTCACTACATGCTCTTGTGCAAGTCTCTATCCATATCTCTTGTAGCTCTTTTCAAGGTGCCAGAAGGTCACAGTTCAGTCGCCTGAAAAAAGTCAAAGTAACAGTTGACAAAACTTGGGCAGAGTAAGGACATCCCCCAAACCTAGGATACTAAAACCCCTGCTCAATTGTGTGGCACTAACATTGCACAAGAACAGAAACTGAAGCCCACTTGATCTTTACCTGCCATAACAGCAACAGAAGGCACAGATGTGAAATTAAGTCAAGGTTTTAGGCTGTGGGCACTGCTACCAACTGAGGACATTTATGATATTCTGTTCATTTCATACAGGACACTTCAGTTTATTGGGGGATACTTCAGTTTCCGACTTTGTTACTCTGCTGTCACCAAAGGAAGCCACGTCACTCCACGCTGAGGCACAGGGACCTCAGCTGCGCGTGCCATTACCTTGCTTGGCCTTGTATCCCAGCCTGCGGGCTTTGTCGGGCCGCGTGGGGCGCGGGGCGCGGTGCAAGGCCGACAGCTGGCGGTACTGCCAGCAGCGCACGCGCAGCAGGAACCGCATCACATCCGACTGCTTCTTCCTCCAGAGCTCCTGGATGTACTTGTAGGCACCCATGTCTGTCTACCTGCTGGACAGAGAGCTCAGTGAAAACAGTGCACCAGGAACAACTCCCAGTCAGCATCTTCCAAAGAGGGCACTGCACCAAATCTCACACGGGGCAGCACCGAATGCCAGGGAGCTCTCACGCTTCCCCGCACCACTGACACATCTGGGAACACGGATCACACCTGGCAGCCTTCAGCATGACACCCTGCAGGCACCATTCCCAGCAATTCTCTTCCTCTTTTATTCTTTCTGGAGCGTTAAACTCCTCAACTGAGAAATTTTCAGCTGCGCTATGTCTGATACTACCAAACCCAACAATTAACACCTGACCTGAGTTTTGCATACAAATCTATCAAGAATTACAGGACTGTGAGGAGTGTGGCCTTTATTGCTAACTCTGACTTCAGTAAAGTTTTTACTTCTAAGTGAAAGCTCAACAGTTTTATTAGAAAATGGAAGTTTAACAGTTGCTTAAGAAATGAGCTGGACTGGGACTTTTGCTTCCTTAGAGCTATTCACACGGCGCCTCCCACATCTCAGGAGAGACAAGGCCTTCCTGCACATCTGCTGAAACTGGGCTTTAAGTAAGATGAGGCATTACTGACCGTGTCATGCTAAAAAAGAAGTGTCACAGCTCGGTGTCCTACTGCTGCTGACATTTGTGTTTTGCTCCACAGATGCCCTGTGGGTTTTTATAAAGTTGTTTTTAAAAATCGTTTCTACTGAGCACCATCGGGGATAGTTTGTATAGACTTCAGCAAAGGATCAAGATAAAGTTCTTACAGGTAAAATTTTGTCCTTAATAAAACAATGATTATTACAAACTCCCTCTTATAAGCGGAATACGTCTTAATAATATGAATATAATATCAATATGTCTCAAATAACTATGTCTTAATAGTTGAAGGCGTTTCAAAAATCACCTATTACTTTATTTCGTTATCATATTTACTGCTGTTTTCCTAAAAACCTCTGAGGCCTTACACACCTGCAGCAATCAGCACGTGTACCTGATCTCCATCAAGCCCCCACCCAACTCACCATCAGACACACGCAGCTCACTTTATTTACATGTAAAAACACGCCAAAAACAGTTCGAGAGTGATTTTGGATACCCCTCTTGTTTGAACCTGCCTACCGACAGCTCATCCATTCCCATCCCCGGCCGCCCCACCTTTTCACGGCCTAATGGCACAGAAAACCCCCACGATCAAACCGCAAGCCCGGCGCAAAGCGGGGCTCGCCGTCTGTCACCGACCTGCACCCGCTCTGGCGCGCCAGGGCCACCCGGGGTGCCGCGCTCCCCTCCCCGCCCCACCGAGGCGCGGCCCGCGGGCCCTCCTCCACCGGCCTCCCAGAGGCTCCGCGCCGCACGAGCAGCCCCATCCCAGCCGCAGCCGGGCGGGCGCGGCGGCGGGAAGGGCGGATGGGCGCCCGGATCCCGGGATGGGCGCGGATTGAGGGAAAGGCCGCGCGCGGACCGGCCCTCACCTGATGGCGCCCAGCGACGGAAAGGAAAGGCCCTACTTCCCACAAACCCTCGGGCCACAACACACTTCCGGCGGCGGCAGCGCTGCCTCATGGGTAATGTAGTCCTGCGGGCGTGCGGGCCCCGCGTCCCTCCCGGCCCGGCCCCCCGGGGGCGCGCTCGGGGGCCGGGGGCGCGCTCGGGGGCCGGGCATTGGGGCACGGCCCGCCGGGGGCTGCGCCTGGGGCAGGGGCTTGGCGAGATGCGGCATCCCCCGGACACCCCCTCTCCCCCGCCCCCATAAGAGCCCCAGGCCAGGGAGTGGGGTGGGACTTTGCTTAAAACCCTGAAAAGAAGCCTTAAAAATATATCTCTAAAATAATAATTATTTTAAAAATCGTAAGATAATGAGGAAGGGCTGAGGGAACTGGGTTGGCTTAGTTTCGAGAAGAGGAGGCTCGGGGGGAACCTCATCCATGTCTGAAAGGAGAATGTAGTGAGGCTGGGGCAGGTCACTTTGCAGTGAGAGGACCAGAGGAAATGGCCCTAAGCTGACACAGGGGGGACTCAGGTTAGGTATTAGGAGAAAATTTTTCACTGTTAGGACAGTCGGGCATCGGAATAGGTTGCCCAGGGAGGTTGTGGAGTCACCATCCCTAGAGGGGCTTAAGAGGCATCTGGATCTGGTGCTGGATGATGTGGCTTAGTGGTTACAGTGATGTTTGGACTGGATGATCTAAAAGGTCTCTTCCAACCTAATGATTCTATTATATTCTCTTCTAAATAATAAATGCTAAGGGAGAGAAAAAAAAAAAAAAAGCCTTAAAACCAATCCTAAAACCTTATCAGCAGAGGGTAGGGAGAAGGCACCATGGAGTCCCTGGTTCTGCAGGCCCTGGCTTTAGCCACTGATCTGCTCCTGTCCCTGCTCCCCTCCCTCCTGCATATGGCACGGCACAGGTTGGATGGAGCATTGAGCGACCTGGTCTGAGTGGTGGCATCCCTACCATGGCAGGGGGCTGGAGGGAGAGGATCTTGAAGCTGCCTTCCAACCCAAGCCATTCTATGATTCTATGAGTTAGGCTTTCCCAGCCTGCAAGTCCTTTCTTCCTCCCGACCTGCGGCTGCAAGAGGACCTTTCTGTTTTTCAGTGTATGCTTTTCTGAGCACCCTGGCTTGTGAAGCATTACCTGGTTAAACTGGAATTGAAGCAGGACAACGCCAGCCCCTCCTGGTCCAGAAAAGGTACTCTTCACCTCTCTTTGTGGGAAGTGGCTGCAAACAGCAGAGTCAGGGCCTGCTGCCCTGCCATGGCTCACTGGCAGAGGGAAGTGCCCCAAGCTGCTGGATGCCTCCTGCTAGAACCACCCCCCACCCATCAAACTGCTTTAAAGCCGACCAAAAAAACCTGCTTTCTGCCTTTGCTTTCCTGTGCTTCTGCCTTTAACGCTCCTGTTTTGTAGCTCCTAGTCCATAAAAGTCCATCAGCAGAATAAAAGGGGAGGAACCACCATTTTCTTGCCACCACATTTCCGGAAGCCATCCTGGTACCATGAGATACCATGAAGCCCACTGCAAACCCAGGAAGCCCACTAACGCCGTGCACACACATGCCAACAAACACAGCCCCTGCCCCGGGGCTGTGCATGCTCCAGCACTCCCGGTCTCCCCAAACCTGACAGGACGAGTGTCGAGGCTGCAGGCAAGCATCAGCACCACTGGCAGCAGCCTAAAACCTGAAAAAATGGTGTGGGAGGAAACTCTAGTCCTAAAAAATCAGTTGCTGGCGAGCGCTGGGAGGGAGCTGTGCCCCCGCTGCTTCACGCTTTGCCTTGCGCCTTCCGTGGGCTCGGCTCCCGCCCGTGCCCATCCCCATCCCCATCCCCATCCCTGTGCCGTGCCAGGCTCACAGCCTCCCGTGTCTGCACAGGGCTCCACTGTGGAACCGGCCCTCAGGAAGCATGGGAAAGGGCTACAAGGTGGTGGTTTGTGGAATGGCCTCGGTGGGAAAGACTGCGATTTTGGAGCAGCTTCTCTATGGAAAGCATACTGTTGGTGAGACATTTTTACTTTTGGGGGGAGGTTGTTTCCTTTTCTAGCATCTTGGTCGGTGTGGGCCCCAAAACATCAATAATGGAGGACTGCGATCTGCACTGAGGTGAAGGAGGAAATTAATATGGTTTTGTGTAGCATCTCTGGGCTGCTCTTAAAATTCACAGTCCCTTGCTTATGGATTTTTAAAAGAGTCGTGGAGAAGAACCCGTTCCGTGATGTTCCCAGTAATAAAACACAAGAATGTTTAAAAAGAAACAAACACTGAAAGTAGGTGTTGTGCCTGCTGCGTATTTACAAAAGAAATATCTTGTCCCTGAAAGATGCCGTGGATGTCTGAAAAATAAATACCTGTCACATGATGAGTGTAGACACTGTTTAGACTTTTGTTTCATCTTCTTAAATCTTTATTTTACTTGGTTTTGGCTAACATTTAATCAAAGCTCTGGAAAGAAAAACAGCTCAGCTTTAGGTTCCACATTCTCTGCTGAATTTTGAAGGCCAAGTGTCTCCACTCTCTAAGAAATCCCCATGGGGAGAACAGACTTGACAGAGGAACAGGGGATGCCTGATATTTGCTGTGCACAAAAGAAAGGGAACAAAGGCAGAGCCTGCACGTTTCCCTCTATTTCCACATTTGGCTTTGAAAGGAAGGGCAATGATCATCAGGCTGACAGTTTATTCCTGCCTCACCTAGAAACAAGGGGTGGCACCAGGGCTTTGACAGGAGATGTTTAGTCACTTTGCATTTTTTTCTTGAGCTGGTAAATTACACATTGGGATAAGTTGTTGGATAAACACAAGGATTTCTAGCATGGCGCTTTGCAGCACTGCACCTTTAAAATGTGTGGATGGGAGGAATTTGCTGGCAAAGCGTGATACAGAACTGTGTGCTAATACCCGTGTTTAAAAGGAGGATTTCCTCTAATGTTGCAGCAACATCTGTTTCCAGCATCCTACTGAGCTCTAGGCACGTAGCCCCGTGTAGCTTTCAACGTGAAGGTTGCAAAGCTTTGCAGGCTGAAGGTTTTTCCCTTTGCTGCCGCCCTGCCTCTCCTCTGTGCCGGGCTGGGTGACTGTCAGAGGCACCCGAGCAGCATGAGCAAGGCCACGTTACTTAAATCGTATTGCCTTGCATTAATTCCTGCCTCCTATTAGCAACCCCGGCAGGAAGGATATTAGGGTGTTGCTGATCAGAGGAGCTATTTATGGAGCCAGCCATGTACATGATTATACAACGTCATGGACTCTGGCTGACATAACCGGAGGGAGGCCTCGTGCCTGGGGTTTAACCGTGGGTGTCCCACTGTCACTCCCAAATGCCCTGCTCCAGCTTGGCCATTGAGCAATGCAGACCTCCCCCCTGTCTCCCCTGCACTTAAAAAGATCATTTTGCCTTGCCTGCAGCTCTGCTCTTATTTTTTGGTGTTACTGGTAAGGGAAGGAACAGCTGATAGCAGATGGAGTGTGCAAGGGGAGAAGGAAGAAGGTAGTTTCCTGTTTTCTGTGATTTTGGTCAAGTCATATTCCTAAGACATTCTGAGAAAGAGGGCAAGTAGCAGAAACAAGATGAGGATATGGAGAGGGTCATTATGGAGCTGCTGCACCCCCAAGAGATGATTTGCCATGGCCCAGCAATTTTGATATCACTTACACAGGCCATCAGGCACATTTGAGGGGATGGACCAACAAGCTTGTGATTTTGGCAGTCCTGCAGGGTGGTCACCAATCCTCCCTGCCTCTTCCTCAGCACATAGGCAGTTGTGGGAGGGGTTGCCTAGAGTATGGGCTGGTGGAAATGGTTCCCAGAAGACCTTCAGCTACTGTTCCACTCTGTATTGATTTAGCTGCTGAATTGCAGGGGCAGAATGCCATTGTGAGGATCTCACTACACAAGGACAGAGTTTGAGGAATGGCGAGTCTTTGATTGCTCCTTAGCTGAGCTGCTTTAAACTGCACAATGGTGCTACCTTTGCAGGGGCAGCCCTTCCACACCTGAAACATGATTACAGGATCCTGATCCTCGTTTCCTAAAGCTTGTGAGCTCCAGAAAGCTGATATGTACATCTTGGCTGCTGGCCTTTTTGGCTGGAGGCAAGAAGGGACTAGTGTGTTTGCTGAAAGCCTGTCTGTTCAGAGCCAACTAGCAAGGCAGCTCACCAGGCATGGCAACATGGACACAAGCTGTTTCAAAACCTGTGCTTCCTGACTGACGTCAGGAACAGCTCCAAGGGCCCAGGAGCCGTGGGGAGGATGGCCGAGCCAACAGAGGGAGTCTTTCCGTTCTGATGGCAGGCACATGCCCCTCTCAGTGACAAGAGGCACGCTAGAACTTGGTTGGAGGCTCAGAGCACAAGGTCTGCTGCCATTCTCCGAGGTGTCGCAGCCCCTGTCACGAGGGTCTCCTCCTGGCTGTAAATCAGCCACAAGTCTGTCAATGCTCACGTGCCTCCTGTTGACTTTCCTGTAAAAAGGAGTGGTGGCACAGCTGGTGTCAGGGAAGTGATTAGAGTCCTTGGAGGTTTCACGCTGCTATGTAAAGCCCTTGGCTTTGAGCCCGTGCTCCTGGCTGTGTGCTTGGTGATGGTGCTGTAAACCCAGTTGCACTGTTTCTTTTCCTAGAAAAACAAGCACCTTCAGGTCTCCCTGGTTTGCAAAGGCACTGAGATTGCTTGAGTCAAAGAGGAAAAAGTACTCAGGAAGGAGGAATACTCCCAAAAAGGGCTATCTGTGTCCCTGTAGCGTGTGAGCAATGATGTCTCATATTGGATTTTGTGCTAGGCTTTAAACTGCAAGGGAATTTGCCTCGTGTCCCAAGATGGGAAAGGAGAGGACAAATAGATGAGAGACACTCTCAGAGCCAAGTAAAATAATGTAGATATTGCAAGGCAGACACTCTCGCCAAACTAATACAAGGAATTAGAAAAAAACCAAAAGGAAATGTTTGAAATGGGTGCAGATTTAGCATTGAGTCATGTTGGGACTATATATTGCCATAAGTCAGGGCAAATAGTTGTTGAGGATTGCACATGTGTATGTGGTACAGCAGTGTGCCCAGGTGGCCAAGAAGGCTGTTGGCAGCCTGGCCTGTACCAGAAATGGTGTGACCAGCAGGGCCAGGGCAGTGATCAGTCTGATGAGACAGCACCTAGAATCCTGTGTTGAGTTTTGGGCTCCTCTCTACAAGAAAGACATTGTGGGGCTGGAGTGTGTCCAGAGAAGGAGAATTAAGCTGGTGAAGGGAAGGGTCTGGTGCACTACTGTGATGAGGAGCAGCTGAGGGAGCTGGGAGTGTTCTGCCCAGAGAAAAGGAGGCTCTAAAGTGGGACCTTATTGTTCTCTGTAGCTACCTGACAGGAGGGTGTAGCCAGGTGGGGTCAGTCTCTTGTCCCAAGTAACAAACAGCAGAAAAAGAGGAAATGGCCTCAAGTTGTGCTAGGGGAGGTTTCGATTGGGTATTAGGAAAAATGAGGGAAAGGCTGCTCAGGCATTGGAGCAGGCTGCCTAGGGACCTGGTGGAATCACCATTCCTGGAAGGGTTCAAAAACCAGATATGGCACTTGGGGACATGTTTGAGTGATGGGCTTGGCAGTGCTGATTGAACAGTTTGACTTGATGATCTTGGAAATTTTTTTCAGCCTTAACTATTCTATGATTCAGTGATTGCCTGGTACCTGGGATGATCTCTCTTTTTGTGACTTAAATGTTGTGTTCATCCAAATGCTCCACCTTGCTGTCCTGAAGAAAGAGGGGCCAGTTTTATCTCCTCAGTCATGAAAAGGGTCCTTCACTAGCAGCAGGAGATTGTCCCACTAAGTACCTGTGGTACCTGGCACTGCTTGACCTGACCTCTCTTGACCAGGCTAGCAGGAGACTTTCTGGCTTAGCTTTGGTACAGGACATGTCTGTAAAGAAGATGGATATTTTTCCTTAAACAGTGTTCCTGTTCAGTGATGGTGCAGAAAGGAGTCTTTCTTCTGCCTTTAAAATATTTCTGGCCTTTCAGCCTACACTAAAACTTATCAGCTCAACAGGAGGAGATGAGAACTCTCCATTGTAGAAAACTTATCTCTGCCTCCTGGCTGTGTAAACAGCTGGCATGGTCACGTTATTCATAAGCAGCTACTTCAGGTCCTCTTACTAGCTAGGAATGAAAACACCATATATTACTGTGGTAGGAGCCATAATGAGAGAAATTGCCTCACTTGTTCCAGCTGGAGGGATTTGGGTTTTGGCTTACACACTTTGGATGTGGAGGCTAATTAACCTAATTATGCATTCATAGAATCATAGAATGATTTGTGTTGGAAGGGACCTTAAAGATCATCTTCTTCCAACCCCCTTGCCATGGGCAGAGACACCTTTTTACATCTTCACTCCTTAAATTAAAATTACCTGGTGATAGAGTTGCAGTGAGCTTTGCATTTTAGAAATAGATGAAAATGGAACTGAATGTATATAGCTGAGGGTCAAAAGCTGGCTATTTGTTGGTGGGACCAGTACTTCCCTAGCAGCTAAATCTAATCACAACAGCTCCTCTTGAGGTTTGTCCAGCTCTTTCCCAAGTCAGGGATCCTCTGATACACTGTCTTTTGAGATTTAAATAAGAAAATCTGTTATTCTGCAGTTTACAAACTTAAGGAATAGCAGGTTTTAGGAGCTCTTTGCTGAATTCCTCTGGAAAAGGGGAAAAAGAGATTACACAGGAGATCTTCAAAAGTACTCAAGAAGACACTGAATTTGTACTGCATTAATGTTCAAGATCCAGCTGGGAACTTCTGAATTTCCATCCCTCTTGAAATTTTGATTTACTTAGGTATTTGCAGTTTATCTGCTGTGCCTAGCCTAAGTGTGCAGTATTAGTATATTGAGCCTTTTCTTTTCCTCATTGGGAAGCCACAAGGGGTTGGAACAACACCCAATTTGTGACGGAGGCTTCCCGTTGCAGTTCCTCTGTGGCAGCAGTTGGTAAAAAACAAAGACCTTTCTGCCTCTCCTAAGATTTGCACCAGCTAAGTAGGTGCTAGAGAGTGGCATCACTTCTGTCTATTCCTCCTTTCCCTCTCAAAATTTTTTATATCTTTAGTTTTCAAAAGAAGCGTGACATTGTGCACTATGTTGTTAGTTTCCTTTCACCCCTCCAACTTCTGAACCTGAAAGCTGGCCCACTGTAGTGCTCTGCTCCATGGAAAAACTACTCAAACTGGCAGCAGTCTGCAGGACAGGAACTTCCCAGCACAAGCTGCCCTTGCCCACCCAGGCAGAGGTGGTGGAAAGATGCCTGAGGATGCCAGTGAAGGGAAGGAGAATCAGGATCTTTGTGGCAGGGAGGATGGGATGGTGCCAGCACCTTTCTAGGACAATGACTAGTGTTGCATCTCTTGCAACAACTTGCCTGACCCACTTTGAATGGAGACCTAGGGAGTTTTTGAATGGGATGCTACTAACAAGAAGTGTAAATGTCATTGTCAGCAAGATACAGCTGGTACATGGTCTGGGCTTTAGGAGCAGGGCCTAGAATAAGGTGACACAAGTATTTCTAAAAATTGTCTATGTTTACTTAGGAAACTACTTGCATATACTCCCTCCCCCAGTGCATGTAGATGAAATTTCACCTCTGGAATGTGATACTGGTGCATAAATTTCAACTCCCTCCTAAGTGCCCTCCCTATTTCACATCAAAATTTGTTGCTCTATTCTGCTGAGTTAAGTCCCAGGTATTAAATTTTCCTCTTAGGTTTTAAATAGGATGTTAAAAGACGTACTTTTCACTGCTGCTTTTAATGCCATTAGGAAGCGATTGTCACAGGATAACAAGGATATATTAGAGGCTGTTGGATTACAGTGTAGCATTTAGAGGATGAAAAACTCTACAATATTATTTGTTGCTTTTAAAAAAAGAAAGCTTAGGTACTTATGGTTCTTTCCTTCTTGCCAAAGCCATGTTTACTGATGCTAGATATTTCCTTGACCTGTCTGTACAATGCAGCAAGGCAGAGCAAGAATATAGTGCTGTGTCTAAACAACAGTGCCATATCCAGAAAGTGCTTTGCTACTACCTCAGTCTTTAAAAGTGCCTCTTTAACACATTCTACAATCACACAGGATGCATTTGTGCTTCCTCTTTTCATTAACCTTTGCTTTGTCCTTCTGTTCTTAGTTTTGCTCCCACACATTAGCGTGGCTATATTTGGAGGTGAGATAAATTAAATCTTTGGAAACCTAATAAGAGTTTGATCTATGAAGACTGCACAGAGAGGGGCAAAAAGAACAGCTTGTGCCACTTTCCTGCACAGGAATGCTGCATACATCACGGGAAACCATCAGCGTGGGTGGAATGCTTTAGCTTGTTTGTCAATGTGAAGTGTTTTGAATAGTGTCACTGAATATAGCAAAATCCTTATTTTCATAGGCCAGACAATCCCTTGTGTTTTCTTAAACAATACACTAAAAATGGTCCCTTTTTGGCAGACAAAGAGAATAAAGCAGGACTCATTATTGTAGTCCTGCAGCAGCAAACAATTGTATATAGGAGTGCAGTGGAGGCAAAAACGTGGGTTGCAGAGGGCTTATATGAATACTTAAAACCAACTCTGAAAGTGGCCCAGCTACACTATACATAGATTGTTTCAACCTGTAACCTTATGCACCTGCATCCAGGAGGAACACAAAGCTAAGGTGATTGATGTGTTTTCAGGTTTGGCTTAGGAAAAAATAATTTTAAGTAGTTCAAAGCAAGCTGCCTTGAATAACCTCACATTTACTGTGTGGAAAGGAGGAAGGAAGGAGGACCAGTATGCTGATAATCAGGGTGGACAGGTGATACACATATGAAAGTTTGTTACCTTGTGCATGCTCTTGCCTTGCAGTAAATTAACTTGTTCCAGTTAGCAAATCAGTAATTTTAAATCCCTAGGGGATGGAAAAAGCTCACTGTGTATTTGAGTAAATATAGTATGGAACTTTGTTTGCCTGCAAACATCCCTTTCTGGCTTAATTTCACGTATTGGTTAGTTATACCACTTAATACACATTCATTTCCAGAATTATTCCTTTGGCTCCTGCTTCTGCAGTATGATCCAGCTCATTATGAGGCAAAGAAGTAGGCTTAAGATGTTAGTACTTGACTATCTGGTGTTCCCTGGCTGTTGTTCCAAAAGGGTATGTTTGGGCAGGCTCGTTTTGCAGCATGTTTGGCACAGAACTGGTACAACTGGGTGGTTGGAGTTTGGAAAACTTGGGAGAAGAGCATATATTTTATCCTATTCTGAATGTGCATGTTGCATAGATTAATTTTACAGGCATAATCATGTGCTTACATATTAATGTATTTACAGTGGAAATAGCTAGTGCAGTCATCTATGAATACAGCCCTCCACGGAGATGCCAGGCAAGGTCAAGGCCTGGTCGAGTCACTCTGTAAAACACACACTGAAAGCTATTGTGGGGAAAAATTCTGCTGCACTGCAAAGAATTCTTGTAGTGAGGCTGTACTTAGAGCAGTGGAACGTTCCTGCTTGTTTTCAAACAGGCTTAGAAGAGGGTGCCACAATGGAAGATGTGTATTTGGCATCGGTGGAGACAGACCGGGGCGTGAAGGAACAGTTGCGGCTGTATGACACCAGGGGTCTGCAGGAGGGCGTGGAATTGCCCAAACACTATTTCTCTGTGGCTGACGGCTTCGTGCTGGTGTACGCCGTGACCAGCCTCGAGGCGTTCCAAAGAGTCGAACTGCTCAAAAGGGAGATCGATGTCTTCAGGGACAAAAAGGAGGTAAACGCGTGCTTGGCTAAATGCTCTATCAGTGATAGGAAGTTAAGGTCCCAAAGCCCAGCTTTTGTTTCTGTAAACGTTGTGTACAAAGGAAAATGAAGGTACCCACAGCCTTGGGCAACCCAGCAAAAAGGAGGCCTTCACATGCCAGGGAAGCTTAATTCACATGCCATGCAGGTCATGCAAAACGATGGGGGCTTTTTTCCTCCTTATTTCCTGTGCTGTAGCTAAAATTGAGTCAGCTGAATGCAGCAGCCAGGACAATTATGACTAATAAAACATATGGTCTACAGCAGTGCAGCTCATGTTTTTTTAGATATTGTACAGGGGAAGTCAAGTGCATAGAATAATGTAACGAAGGGTATTATCTTTGTTTGTTTTGTATTCATGTACTTGATGGCTTACAAACTAGTGTAATTGACAATGGGTCTCCCAGACATTAGTCAATTGGCAAAGCAGCTTTAATGTATTTTAACAACCATATTGAATCAATTCAATTGTGTGAAATGACTGCTCTATTTTCCCTTAGAAAGCAGCTAGTGTTTTCAGCTGACAGCGTTCCAGCTTAGCTAAACAAATATAACTTGCATGTGGCATTAGCATTACAGCTTTTCCTACAGTATCTATATTCTGGAGTAGTTTTCCGTGTTAAATGTCTTTAGCCTACAGCTTTCCAAATGCCTGTTTTATGCTGTTTAAAAGAAAAAAAAAAGCATGAAGAATTAATTGGTTAATGGTAGGGAGAGACTTTGCAAAAGTGTAACTTGTTTTATACTGACAGCACACAGGGTGGTAGAGGAAGGCAGGCTCAAGTTTGACGGCAGATGAATGTGCAGTCACAGGAGAGGTATGTTAGGTGGTAGGGCTGGTGTGAGCTGCAGGCTGTCATGTATATCAGGGACACAGGAGTCAAGCATAACTCCCCTGCAGGGCAAGGAAAGGTGGACAAGCAGGAAATTTTTCCCAGGCACTGTGTTTTGTGATGGCCCTGATTTGGTACTATACAGCATGTTGTAATGCAGAGAGGGAGTCACAGCCCCGACAGGATCTGCGTCCTGCTCATCTGTGTTACCTGTCAGAACTCTTCTCTCTCATTGCATGCAGGCATTTTAGAAAAAAGCCAATTTGCTTATCCTTTTGGAGAGCTTAAAATTGTGATTCTGACTGAGAATCACTTTTTTAACACGTTTAAAAAAGCAGTGGCTACAGTAAGATGGATAAAATGGTTTTCATTCCTATGATTTCCATTAAAAATAGGCTTTAAGATGTACAAGGTGAGATCAGGAGTCCTACCTTAAGGTAAACTGTTATTCAGCAGATTAATGATTCTATGACCTAAAGACTGGGCTCTGCTAAAATGAATTCTTTACTGAATTGGGGATGTATCTCCACACATGGTTCTTCTGAGCTGGCAGAACTTCAACTTGTTGAGTGGCACAGTCCCCTGTTGTGTAGCAGATGACAGAAAGCAGCGATGGCTGGTTCCTTGCCTCTGCTGGCTGTGGGGGCTCTCCAGCACACACCTGAAAGCCTGGCCAAATTTTATACTAAATAGAGGTTTTGTTCTGTTACACTGACAGAGCTTTACCATAGCTAAAATTCAGATGGAGCATGCAGTAAATACACATGAAGATTATAGCTTCTTTCAAAGCCTTCACAGAGGGGGAAAACACCCCTAAGCAGCATTTTTCCAAACACCCTGGGACTGCTGTAGAAAAGAAAGGAAGTCTCGGACCTCACAGGAGCAGGACAAACATCTCTAGCTGGAAAGAAGCAGAAGGCATTCTGGAGTTAGCCTGAACAGGAAAGAGCAAGCAAGTGTGGCCACAGCAAACCCCACAAATCATCATCAAGAGAGGACTTTATCACTAGATCTTTGTCAAGCCACTAGTGTGGAGATGAAAACAGAGTTTGACTAAGGACCTTGAACTAAAAATGTAGGCATGGTTTCCCCCTAAGAGGTGGTGCTGGTAAAACATTTTTAGAGAACAGTTAACTTAAAATAAGGAGAGGTAGCTTCACATGGCCAGCACTGCCTTTGGCACTTCCTAGAGCTGAAGCACTGGGACGGCTTCATGTACCTACTGAGCTCAGCCACGCTGGACTGTCTGGGTGATAGTGACACAAGTCACTGGATGCATCCTTACAGCTGCAGATCTGAGTTGATAGAGCTGTGCTGCTCTTGAAACTGCTCCCCACAGGATGCTGCTGGTGCTCATCTGTCCCTCTCAGCAGACTGTCCCCTTCAGCCCTTGGGGTGGCTTTTGGTGTCTGGGGCTGGGCAGCCAGCAGGGCTGTACTGGGAGAGGGGCCCCATAGCCCAGCCTGCCCGGGCTGCTGGCACGGTTGGCTTTATTTTTGTTATGGGATGGGGCTTGGGAAAGAAACAAATCGGGCAAAATCCACCACTGTGGGATCCAGGCCTTCTTGCATTTTTTCATCTCTCAAGCATCTGCTGCTGTGACCTACTCGGATGTCATGCCCTTATCATTTGTCTAGGGCAGCTCAGTTGCCAAGTAAGTGGAGAATAGGGCTGTTTAACTTCGGATCTCTTGGCTATTGTTTCCCTTCAAGCAATCATTGAGGGCTGGAGTGGGGTATCGAGAAGGGGAAGTCCTGCATATCCTATGATTAAAACAAGCTTCCCATCCATAAGTAGATGAAGCTAATTAAAATCCCAGACCCTGATATTCCAATCTACATGCAACTTACTTTGTGCCAGTGCTAAGTTACAGAACAAGAATTAACTGTGTTGCTGCTTGTCCACTGTTTAAAAGGATGGTGACTGGTGGATGGTTTTGGTATCAAGCTCACCCTCTTGTTTGGTTTGTAGGTTGCAGTTATTGTCTTGGGGAACAAAACTGACCTCCTGGACCAAAGGCAAGTGGAAACAGAAGCAGCACAGCAATGGGCAAGGGCTGAGAAAGTGAGACTGTGGGAAGTGACTGTGACAGATCGGAAAACACTGCTTGAACCCTTCACCTTCTTAGCTAGCAAACTGTCCCAGTCCCAGAACAAATCTACATTTCCCTTGCCTGGAAGGAAGAGCAAAGGGAATAACTGTGAAAACTAGACTAGCTTAGCATTGTCTCCTGCTGCCAGGTCACAGTCTAAGTCCTTTTTGTGCCATTTGCTTCTTGCAGTTTCACTTAAAGCAATAATATCATTCAGCAATAAAATCAGCAAGCTTATAGCTAAGAGGTATCCTTCCTTCTCATAGACTTGGCTTGGAAAAGCTGCTGGTGGTAAAAGCCTCAAAAAGCACTTTAGGAGAGCAGTTATTTTGTAGTCAGGGTTATGGAGGAGGAAGGGTTAGATGGATACCTCTCTAGCAGGGGCTTTTACTATGCCTGGATACAGCCATGTTGAGGGACAAATCAACAAGCTTACCAGTATACAATCCTCCTGCACATCTATAGCCTGTAGTCACAAAAAGTATTAGCTGCAATAAAGCATTCAATTTGGAAAGGTGATATATTTGAAATGGCAACAATTCTTTTACCTTGACCTTAAACAGGGCCACAGGGCTTTTTGATGCTGCAAGAGGCTGAGATCAGTGTCTTGCTGTAGGAGAAGGATATAGAGCAGGAGGAACAATTACCAGATTTAGCCACTGATGTTTTGCTAGTGTCTGGAAGAAAAAAAACCACCCCCCACATCTTCTGGGAAATACCCCAACATGAACCTTGTCAACAAAGTCTAGTAAGCAGTGCTTTCAGGTCAGGAATTCATTTGTGGAAACCAGAACAGCTCTCAGAGCACACACTGCTTAAACAACAACCTAAGGACAACATAGCTGTGGGTTTGTTCCAGTATGTCCACTACAAATCCCACAGGTGTCCCACATTCCCATAGGTGGTCATTTTACTGAGAATGGTATGGATTAATTTTGTATAAGCTGGGCTCTGCTTAGGGCCTGTTTACCTGGCTGCTCAAGCAAGCTGCAGCAATCCACCCTCCCTAGGCCAAGTAGCAGCTGGAACAAAGCACTGTATGACTCTGCAGGTGGGGCTAAGGAGGGTCGGAGGCTGCCTGCCTTTTTGGAGAAGGGTGCCTTGCCTTTCTGCCTGGCAAACCTGTGTGCTGCAGGAATCTGCTGTCCCAGGCCAGCCTGGCAGTAAACTGAACAAAAGGGGATATATAGAGCGACAGAATGAGCAACTTTTCCCAGAGACAGGGACCAGTTTTTGGCATCTAACAACCTCCTGTACTAATTGATGCTAGCTTTTCTTTATATTTGAAGGCAAGAGCAGAGAGAGGAAGTACCCAGTTTCTGTATTTTCCACTAAATTAATCCTCTTTTGAACAAATACTGAGAATTTCACTGTGAATCAGCAAAACCACAAGCATTATTTGCACTGTCATATCATGACTGCTAAACAGTGTGCTTAATGAACACAATTAAGCTCATAGTATTGCTCTTCCTGAATACTGATTAATAAAGCCTGTCAGCATTACTAAAGTCTGTCAACATTATTAATGTCAGAGCAGCAGTACACTTCACTAAAAATTAAACAGGAATCTCTACCATTATAATGAAGGTAGACGAAACTGTTTATGTGCTTTGCTCAATATAGTTTGCATTGCTGTGGCCAAGGAGTAAGATAAGAGAGCAATTATGAATGAGCAAGCTCTTGTAATGCCCTGCTAGGAACATACAATTGTTTCCACACTGCAGCTGAGTAAGCACAATAGCACGACCTCTGTGCACCTGGCCAGTAAGAGTCATTGTCCCCAGCGATGCTGCAGGATGACACTCCCTCCTCACTCATTTCCTACTGAACACACGTGTACTCCAGGCTTCTCTCTACCCAGAAGGCTCCGTATCTGCCTGCATGCTTGGGAAGTGGAGGTGGCTTCAGAGCAGCAGTGTTTCCCCTCCTCGCTTCAACCTCTTACCAAGGAAGGGGTCACGTTCCTCTTCTTCAGCTCTGCAGAATCCTTCTGGAAGGGACTTGAATCACCCTTGGATCAATCAAAAATCAAAATAAGTGAAGATGTCTACTAACAGCAGATCACTAAAGCTGACCTTGAGCCAAGGGAGTGCAGGTTGACAAGTCAGAATGAACTTAAAATGCTTGGAGATGGAAAGAATGGGGATGATTGGTTCCTGTCCAGCTCTGCATGCTGCAGACTTGGTGCCAATTCTTCTGCCAAGACTGATGTCACCCGTAGGCTGCCAGAGCTGTGCAGTGCAAGTGCAGCTTGCTCACTTGCTCCACTGGACTCCCAGGACTTGACAGTGTTTTAAAGCAGGCAAGAGAAACAGTATCTTCTAAATGACTAAGGTAATTTTTCCAAATAGGCTACATAAAGGCAAACACATTTTCTTTGATTTGGCTAAATGTAGAGTTTAAATAATTCGAGGCATTCAGATAAAAAAAGAAATCACCACGGTTTTCTTTCATAAACTTACTCTGATGTTTTTCTAAATATCATAGTGTTTTACTGAGAAGTGATGGAAAATCTAGTGTCTCCTCTGCAAATGATATGCACACAGTGGCTGGTACTGAGTAAAAATGAAACTTGCTGTAGTAGAGTTTTACACAGGGCAAATAAGCAAAGTACAGAGTATAATGTAGTAGCTAATGGGCAGAACATTTATTTCGTTCTTCCTGTTCCACTGACTCAAACCCTGTTCTAGGTTACTGGGATCACTTACCTTCTGCAAAACCAGAGTCACTTCACAAGATAATGGAAAAAACTTATTATGATGAAGAAAAACAAATTAGTAAACTAAACCATCTTTCTCTATTCCTTTAAAGCCTCTACCCTGCTGAATAAACACTGTATAAATCACTCGCCCCCACCAGTTACAACAGTTAATTTGACATGTCCTGGTGGTACAAAGAAACAAGCTGGCAAAAAACTACTGAGATTAAGCCATTTACCTCTTTACTCAGTAGAGGAGAAGGAAAGATCACCAGAGGTGCTCCTAGTGTGATGTAGCTATGTGCCAAACAGGTAAACAGCTGAGGGAGTTCATACACCGAAACATGCACTGTGTCAAATGACAGCAGTTCAGCGGATGGGGGTACAGTGCTACTACCCACCCAGCGAGGGAAAGGACACCTCAAATTAACAGATTACTTTGGGCCAAGTAAGAGTTGCTTTGTATCTAGATAGGAAGAGAATATGTAAATTAAATACAAACAGAATTCATTTAAAGTACCAAGCCAAGTCTGAGAGCGCAGGTGACCACCCTGCACTCACAAGAATGTCGCGAGGTGAAGCACTTGCCATGAAAAATGAATCTGTGCTTCCGGCCTTTACCTTAAGGGAGCGGTCAGAAATGTCATACCCACGATTAACTGCCCTCTTGCTACACACCTCAATGCAAACACTATGTCTCTAGGAGATAATCTTTATAGGTAGTTAAAGGATGTACAGATACTCCTTTACAGTATTGTCTGCTACCTTACCAGGACACGATTCCTACTTTTCCAGGTGTGAATAGACCACTCCACCAGAAAAGCATCAAGACATTCTTTTCTTCCTTTTATTTCCTGCCTCTTTCCGTTCCAGATAGCTAACACTTTTCTAGTTGTACTTTCAAACAACATGTCAGTCCTGCACAGGCAACACTGTGAAAATTTAAGCTAAAAAGCATCTACTGTGGACTCTGTGGCAAGCTACCTCCTCATGGCCAGGTCCCTGCACAACACCTAGTGAACGGTTGTAAAGGTCTTATGCTGTCATTCACTGTGTGGTTGTCTAGAAGTGTCTTCCTAAAATAGCAGCAGTCAGTGCACTCACCTGCAGATCTCCTTTGTCCTTAACCACAGCATAAATCCTCCAAAGCTTACAGAGACACCATTCTGGCAAAATGACAAAGGACTAAGCAGAAATATTTTCTTCTTTTTTTTCTATTTTTTAAACATCTTTTTATTAGCACAGTAACAAATGCAGACTTAAGTAGCCCACAACATACAACCAATCCACTGAGTGACTCCTATTCCACACCTTACAGTTAAACAGCTTAAGGTATTTCACTACAGGTTACCGTAAGTCCTGATTAAACCCTTTATTCTTTTCACAAAGATAGATTGGCTTATAAAATAATACATTAACTACTTCTCATTTAATATATGAGGCCATATATCCACCTCTCCATATCACAGATCATGAGATGACAGTCTTTAAAAAGGATTTGTTAAATACCAATGTGCCCTCCATAGGGAAAAACAATCCAAACATCTTTTTACAAAAAAAAAAAAAACAAAAAAAACAACAAAACAAAAAAAAAAAAAAAGAAACTAAACTCAGAACAAAATAAATCCCTCAAACCCAAACAAACAAAAAGCAGAAACAGTGTGTAGAATCTTGAAAGGACTTTTACATAAATGTCAACCTATGTACCTGTACAAAATTAAGCTGTTTTAATCTTTTACATATTGCAAGCAAACTGAAAACCAAAGAAGTCTAAGAAGTTTACATTCTTCTCGGTACTATATGTGAGCTAATATTGCTGAACTAATTACAGTCTTAAAGTATGCTATTCCAAATCCTAGCTGTCTACTGTAGCAAGATACCTTAAGTTACAACAACAAAATCTTAGGAAATAAAAGACTGAATAAAATCTGTTATAGAAATACCCTACTCTTTACCAGCACCCTCCCACCCCCCCCACCCCTTCAAAATCATAAGCAGCTCTTTCCATCACAGACAAATAATGTAAGAGTTTGACGAAAATCCAATTTATGTAGCGTATCTTTTGGTCCATTGTCTGGCCATTCTGTCATGCTCTGCTCTGTTAGTCATATACTGAGTGGCAATGCTTCCAACCAGGGGGTCAGCTGAAAAGGAAACACACCGCTTATTTCAGACAAGTTACCCAATAAAAGCTTTTAAATAAAGCTGAAGTGTAAATTTCATACAAGGCAAACACAGAGGTAAGGTACACTGTAACAACCTAAACACTGATGATCTGCATCTTCTCTGATTTTGTGTATTTATGGTGATGTACTAATCTGTAATTTAATAGTGTGAAATGCCAATAAAGTTTTAAGAAGTTTAAGACACAACAATCAGTCATATTTTGCATTACTGACGGTTTTCACCAATTCATGCGTTTCAGGTTTATTTTATTCCTTCTAAGGGTGCCTGAGATACTCATGCCAAGTGTACTTGTAACATTGTAAAGATGCCTTCTAGGAAAGATGAAATCTAAAGAAGGGGTTTAGTACAAGTACACTGTGAAATCTGGCCTTTCTCTCCTCTTTAGACATATAAAAATGCAACCTGTAAAATGACTTTGGAAATGAAGACATATTCCTCTTAACTCTTGTGGACAGCGGGTGGGTTAGAGCAGCAGTGATCACCACTTGTGGCACAGTTGGCCGCTTCTTTTAGATGGATGATGGAAAGTAAAAGGTCAACCCCCTGTTTTCAGAACTGTTTGTGGCTCTTCAAGCCCTGTTACTGAATTACGGTAGCTCCACAGACCAGTGAAGGCTGCGTTTGGAAGGAGCTTTCATGTACAGGAGGATCATTTGTTTCCCCATGGGTCAGCCTGAGGAGCAGTGAACAACAGGTTGGTAAGGGATATCGCCCTCCACCACCTCCAGCCCCTCTCCGACTGCTATGGAGAGGGAAATGTGCTCCACTGGAGCAAGAGCTGAGCTGACCATACCAATGGAGTGAGGAGGGCCACGTTATTTACCTGCAAGGCGCAGGTAGACTTACCGGGGTTACAGTCTGTGAGGAGGGAGCAGATGGAGAGGAGAACTTTAGAAATGGTTAACGCTGGACTCCAGTTGTCTTTTAAAATGTCCAGGCAGATGACGCCTTGGCTGTTAATGTTACAGTGGTAGATCCTTGTCCGGAACGTTACCTGCAAGAGAGGGGTGTGAGCGAGTGTGCCGGGGCGCCAGAGGCTGTGGGGAGGGCCAGGACAGCAGCACCAAGCGGGGGAGCGAAGCAGCACCGGGCGCACCGGGCCGAAACGCGCCGGGCTCCTCGGTTCCGACCCGCGCCGGGCTCCCCGGGCCGCCGCCGCCCTCTCGCGGCGGAAACAGGAAAGAGCCGGACTTAGAACAAAAATGAGTAACAGTCTCAGGAGCCGGCTTCCACGGTCAATGCGAAACCCAGGTCATAGTGGGTTCAATTTCGTTTTCCCACTTTTTTTTTTTTTTTTAATTAATTTCTGTATTTTTGTTCCCAGTGACAAAAGGGCCCAGGGCCTTAACACCAGCATTTTTCTCCTTCTGGACTCCCAAGGATTTGTAAAATCCTTCGGACAGACCACGGCACTTGGAATCACAGCTTCCATCACTTCTAAGAGGCTCAGCAATAGGAGGAGTTAGTTAGATTTACTTATTTTTATGATGTAACTGAACTAGGCAACTTGCCACAGAAGCTATCCAAAAGGGAAACACAAGAAACACAAGCACAAGGAGCCGTGCTCAGAACACCACAGGACCTGCAGAGAGGCCTTACCCTGACTCACTGAGAGAACAGCGACAACCAATTCGGTGCAATTTGCATGGATTAGGATTAGGAGCATCAATAAAGGCTGGTGGGTTCATGTCCTGAATCCTCAAAATTTGTCAGCTATCCTCTCTATCCACCCTAGAAATTTTATTGTCTGTTTATAGGTCACAGGAATATTTGCAAAACACACTTGGTAAGTGTGTGGTATGACAAGAACACACCAGTGCTTTCTCTTGAGATGGGACCAGCCCACACATAAAACTTGCCAGTCAATCCTCATTTTTTCTACTGCCTTTCTGATGCAAAAAATTTGCCTGTGACCCTCACTCTCACAGGCGTGGGGAGCAGGCACGGGGTGGGGTGGCAGCTACAGAAGCCTGGTGACTGGCATGTCCCCTTGCACTGAATCCATGCAGTGTTTCCAAGAATGCTCCCAATGCACAGAGCACATGGGCTATTTTTGGACTTGCAAAAGCGGTTACTTGTCACACAGGAGACACCCACACTGCATGCTTGGGGAGATTTTACGCTTTATTTCTTGTGAGCTGCTTGGATTTTGGATTAAAACAGGAAGCAAACAAAGGAAACCCCAAATCCCTGCACGTTTGCACATTATGGGGGAAACAGCAAAATGACTGCAAGAGAGCAGAGATGTGTTACCCTCCCACACCTTCTGCAAAAAGCTGCACTCCAAAACCAAGAACTCCAGATGCTTCCTAGGGAGCCTTGGAGATATAGCAGACACGAAGCCTAAATGACCTTTGTTTCCCAGATCATCTAATCTTCGGAGGAAAGGCAGCAATTACTCCCTGCAGTCATGTGGAAGTCCACGTGCACCAGCCTGAGCAGAGGGCGGATCTGCCTCTGCTGTACCTGCCCCAAGCCACACTGCTCAGGGCAAAACACATTCGTGGCATTTGCAGTTGCTGGCAATGGCTCTGCCTCCTGAGCAGCCCTCAGCCCAGCCCTGCTGCTTGCTCAGTATTTCTGTGTTTGACCTGCACCTTTGGTCTCCTTCCAAGAAGGTTTCTAACTGTAAGCGAGGTAACCATTTTGACAGTTTAAACACTTCCAGAAGGGGAAGCATGGAGTATTTCCAAGCTGATACAATAAGGACCAAATTAACATAGATCAACAGTTCTAATTTGTAAAGACAGAAAGTTGTTGATCCTGATTCTCAGCACAAAAGCTAAATAATTCTATAGACAGTCTCTCAGTCCAGTTAACTAATAACTGATAACAAAGCATGAATGCTGTTTGCCTTTAAGAGCAAGAGTTATTTTAAAATTATTTTTCATGAAGGAGGGGAAAGTGAAAATGAAAGAAGACTCCCATATACTTGCAGAACAGCCTGGTTCCTCAACACACCTTAAGATCCAATCCTTAAGGGATATATCTGTGGCACTGAAAGCAGTTTTCTCCAGTTAGAGGAACTCTACCAAGCACTGTGAAAAAAAATCTAAATTTGTTTTCACTTTAGCAGCAACTCAGAACTAGGATGGTGTTAGACATGTGTACTCCAGCTGTTTGCCATTTACGATTTTAGCTGATGGCACAAAAGCCAGCAGTGCAGGGAAAGCAAATGGAACTGGAAGAGGGAGAAACTGGAGGCCCACTGGAAAACAAACAAAAATATTTAAAGTAAATGCTCATTACACCCTAAAGAGGGGAAAACTCCCTCACATCAATCTAGTACATTCAGACCAAAATCAAAAGAAACCGAGTTACTTGGAAGGTAGTGAAGAGAACAGCATGTGGAATAGCAGAAAAATATAGTGTAACTGAACAATCCTTTGGAAATGTCCCACCTGAGATTACATTAAGGCAGTAACTACATGGAGTTAAGCACAGCTTTTGAAAAAAACATAAAAGACGCTAATCTCAACCTTACCCTGAAGTGATAGCAGAGGTTAATTTACACAAGCAGCAGAATAGGAGTGGGTGGAAGGAAGTGGTTAGAGGTTATTAATACAAATGATCAAAGCACACACCCCAGGTCAACACAAGCTACTGTTTTCACCTCAGTAAATGAAATCAAACCCAACTATAATGTAACTCTTGGGAAAATGTCCATTGTAATAGTACTAATACTGAACTCTTAAAGTCTAATTATACTTGTTTACTGGATTCTCCTAAATCCAGGCACACCCAGCACGTGCCTGACTCATTTGCTATCTGAAATACAGGCAATACCAGAATACAACACAAAACGAGAAAACATAAAAAGCAGAGAACAGATTAACTAACATTTTCAAGGTGTTGTATAGAATGCTCAATGAAAAGCAAAAGAACTCTATTATACATATTTAGGACATGAAAGAGAGTATCTGTCCCTGTACCAGATTTCTCCCACTGAAGTTCCTTGTACCGTGCAAAGCATTTCCAAGTCAAATTTTAAGATCTTTCATTTCTCCAACTTCAAGCACAGTAGTGCAGCCCCTCTTAATATCCTTACAGGAATCTAAACATCACTTCTAGCAAAGTCTTTTTACTGTCCTACAGGAACTTCTTCTCCAAAAACAGTTGCTCCAACATACAGAATCAAGCCCCCAGCTGAAGCTAGACTCAGTCCTCAAAACTACACCTGTATATCCTTCATCACATATCTCTAAGATGCTCATCAACCACACAGCATTTGTCAGTGTTTATGCCTCAACACCTTCCCTCACATATTCCTAAGGGCTTGGAAGCTTGCCAGGATGACCATTTTCACCTGATTTTATTTAAGAAAGTAAATCCTTTAATGGCATTCTAGTTGCAGGCGATGAACTGTGCTCAACTACAGGCACTTCACCATCGGGCAGCGCACCATGGCAGGAACTGTCCTCACAGGAGTTACCAAAGACTCAGAGAGATTTTTCTTCCACTGGTCTTACAGGGCTTACCAAGGAAGATTCAAGGGTTGCAAGTCCTTTTTCCTTACAGAGCTTCATCTTTCCAGAGATCAAGGCTTTTAAAATGACATTCTACTCTATTTTAATATGACTCTACTGTTCTGTGAGTGCTTATCATCAAAGTGATATACACTGGATTTTGTGTCAACGAGCTGTTTCTTTATTTTTTGCCCTAAAAGGCACTTACAGGAAGGCTACTGTAATTACATTAGCCTACCACTTAAACACAATCCACAGATGGTATTTACTCTCTACTGCAAGTAGTTGGATAGTCTAAAATCAACAAAATAGCAGGAATAAAGCAGGAGCAATACAATAATCATATTTTCCACATTACCACTGATTAACACTAGTGTGGATTTTAATACAGGAGCAGCTTTGGTTCTCAAAGGATGGTTCTTCATTTCAACCTGAAGTGTCCAAGTAGAAAAAGTGTGTTCTATTATAGCACCACCATGCTTTCTCCTATATATCACCTCAACGAGACTGAAGTTGCATGTATTTTACTTCCATGCCTACGTGTGGTTTGTAAACTGACTTGGACTTTGCTAGACAAAAAACTCCATTTGAATGAAACTGCTCCAATACAGTGAATCACCACTAAACTCATCTTTAAAGGCCTCAGTAAGTGGTGTCTATCTGTTTTAATCCCACCCTTCTTTTCATCTGGGTGAGGGTTTAGATGCGAAGATAAAGACAAAGCGATCTCCGTCAGAAGCACTGAGCAGAAAGCACGGCTGAGCTGGAATGACATGACTGTTTATTTGGTTCTGCATGGGGGAATTTGGCATACAGGGCTTTCTCAGTAGCTCTGGCAGTTACAGTATGGTCTTGCAAGGCATCCTACTTGACCCTCGAAGCAGCATGGTGGGAACACATGTGAGAGCAAGGGCTGCAACTCTGGCTGGGGCATCTGCCCGTGGCAGATACTTCTACCCAGATGGAGCTGCTGAAGGGAGAGGCTGCAGAGTGGCTCTCAGGCTGCAGGCAGTGTCGAGACCTTTCTCCCAGGCAGGACAGCCAGCAGGCCTGCCCACAAAAGGTGCTGCCCAGGTGGAAAACCTCCTGCAGCAGCTGGCTGAGCTGTAGGAGGCAGTGAGAAGCATGTGTGGCAGCAGGGCTGCTGAGGAGGAGTTAGACTGCTGGTTCCCAACTGCACTGGACACACATCCTGTGGCCAAACAGCCACAAACTCCCATCAGCACACAGGGAAGGGATGGGGGGCAATAATACAGAAGAATGGAAGCTTGCCATGGCAAGGATCTGCAGGAAGAGACTTCCCCCCAAAGACTGAGGTGTCCCCACAGAACCATTTAGCTGCTCTGAGATTGGAAACACCCATTCTATCAGAAAAGACACTGAAGCCAAATAAGGCAGTCCTGGGAGTGACAAGAAAGGACTCTGGAGCATAGATAGTTTTTTCATCAATCCTCTTGGTCAAAGGGAAAGGGTTCAAAAGGGCTAGTCAAATCTGGCAAACCAACACATGGTTATGGGACTGGTGCCACAGTCAGGGGTTTGGCTACTTAGACCATAGGACTTGCCTTGGGAAACCTGGTCTGCTGGGCACTGATGGGTCCACCTGTCACAGAAGTGGAAGGAGCTTGTATGGATGAACAAGGAACTCCTGGACAAACTCAAGCATACAAAGGAACTGAACAGAAAGTGGAAGCAAGGTCAGGCAGCCTAGGAGGAACAGGGAGAGGTGGGCCTGTGAATTCATAAAGTTCAATGAGCCCATGTGCAAGGTCCTTGTACCTGTGTCTGGCAATCACAAGCACTTTTGAGACCCCACCTGAAGCGTGGCATCCAGCTCTGGGGCCTCCAATATGAGAAGGACATGGACCTGCTGGAGTGAGTCCAGAAGAGGGCCATCAAGACAATCAAATGGCTGAAGCACCTCTCCTATGAAGAGAGGTTGAGAGAGTTGGGCTTTTTCAGCCTGGAGAAGAGAAGGTTCCAGAGAGACTTTAGAGCAGCCTTCCAAAACCTAAAGGGGCCCACAGGAGAGCGGGAGAGGGACTCTCTACAAGGCCATGGACAAAGAGTCATGGCACTAAAATGAAAAAGGGTTAACTTAGACGAGATATTAGGAGGAAATCCCTTATTGTGAGAATGGTGAGGCACTAAAACAGGTTGCTCAGAAAAGTTGTATATGATCCATCCCTGGAAATGTTCAAGGCCATGTTGGATAGAGCTTTCAGCAACATGGTCTAGAGAAGGGTATATCTTCCCACAGCAAGGAGGTTGGAACTAGATGATCTTTAAGGCTGCTTCCAACCCAAAACATTCCAGGATTCTATGATGAGTCTGAACAAGCCTGGGCTAATAAATGCTTCTGCTAGCATAGAAAGCAAAGGTGTAACAAAGCACACATGGAAAAGCAAAAAATCCTTCTTTAAATGCTTACTGGACTCGCAACATAATAAATTGCACACAGTTGGCTGGACAACAAATTATTCAGCAAATTAAACAAAAAACAAAACAAACACAAAAAAGCACAAAAACCCCAAAAAACCAAAAAAAAACCCAAAAACCCAAAAAAACCCAAAACCAAAATCAACCAAAAAGACTACTCAAAAGTGAATTAAATTCTGACATGAGAACCATCTGAGAATGCCAGAGAATCTCCAAAAAGAGAAGGACAGATGTCAGCAGAAAACCACTAGAGATGTCCCAAGGCAGACCATACTGTTTGTGAATTGGAGCCCTATCTTAGAGGGAGAATTTAAGGGCCTTCTACCAGAAACCCTGAAGTTATGTGAGCAAAACCAGGCAAACAGTTTCCTTAATTTGGCAAGCTTGTATTAATTTGTCTTGTGCAAGCAATTAGCATTTCTCTGTTGAGACGGCCTGAAGAAGTCCTTTCTGCTGCAGACTAGACCAAAGTATGAAAGATGGTGCAGTCATTGGTATTTATTTCATCAATCAAACAACATTTAAGTAGAAAGTTAAACATGCACATAAATGCTTTCAGATACAAGACAAACACCAAGGGTATGCACAAGCACCTCTTGTAACCCAACACTTTTCCTGTGGCCACATATTGGAACCACCGGATAATGTTCACTCGCACTGGTATTTGCCTTAGAGCACTGGAACACAACAACACTGGAATGTAAGAGCTTCACAAATATAACACACCTACAAAAAGTTTGTTACTGAACAAATAAGTGAACAACACAAGTGTCCAACAAAACTGGAAAATGAAATACTACTTTGGTGGCCAAAACATATGTAACTTATGCTTACATATGCTAAGTTGTTTGAGAAATAAGTGTTTGTAGCATTTCTCCTCTGCTCAAGTTTATTTACTTTTCAGTTTCTCAGCCCTGTCCCAATGCTTGCACTAAATGCTTAGGACTTCTTATAAACAGAAGCAGGACAAAAGAAGACAAGCTCTAGGACAATTATCAAGAGGACTGAAAAAGCTGTTAACATTAGCTAATAGAAACTCCTGTAATGTCTAAAATTAGCTTAAGTTTGCTCTTAAGAAGAGTGGATTTCAAATGGGCTGTGCTCCATTAACACTGTGTGCTATTCATGTTTGGCACTCATGACTTAAGATGTTAGCTACAGGTCTCTTACCTTTGGAGGCTTGAAGGGATATTCTGGGGTAAATGTGATGTCAAGGAAGAAAACACCTCCCTCATAGACTGAACCTGGAGGTCCTAGAATGGTTGATCTCCATTCATAGATGTTATCACCTTTGGGGCCAGCACTAAGAGATAAAAAACAAAATCATTTAGAAATATTACAACAGCTCAAATAAATATGACTTCTTACATTCTTCAAGTATGATATGGAGGAAATATTTCAGTGTTACTCTTCATACACCACCTGACATAGAGATGGGGATTAAAAGAAGATTGAATGCTTTCAAACACTCAGAGATCTTACCCAAACTTATCAGTGCTCCAGACTGTTTAGCAAAGCTGAGACACTAGAGCTGGGGTATGGTTTCCCTTTGCTCTCTCTTAATAGTTACAAGAACAGCATTGCTCAGAACTACTACTAAACATACTACACTATCAATTCAATACAAGAGCGAAGTTTCAAAGAACAATTTCCTACTGTATTTCAGAAATGGCTCTTCCATTTCAGTCTTAATAAAACTGTACCACATTAAAGACCATACTAAACAAATCAAGGATTTACGTTCATTTTATTAATCTTGTGTGTTCTTTAAAATATATCCTGCATTATTGTTAAACAATGGCACATAGTATAATTGAAGGAAGCCAAATTAATTATGATGCTCTTAAATGTCAAAATTTTCTACACTTTTATCATTTTACTGCACATGATCTTACCTGGTTGATAGCGTTTACATTGTGGAACCGCACTTTTTAGGGGGAATTAAAATGACTGTGCCAAATTAAAACAGCAATTTCTCAAATTAGCTCTGCTTATTGGAGATTCTGTCTAACCTGCCAGCAGCTCACTACAAGCAGTACAAACTAAAGGTGTTGCAGAGATCAAATGTCTGCTTGGTAAAATTAGTTTTACCGATATCCTCAGACACTTGTACTCGGTAGTGTACCATATGTCCCTGAGTATTTCTATAAAGCCATTAATGGTGTAGGACTCCTTTGCTGGCTCTTCCCTTCTGTACTGCTATGATAGTATTTTGTTCGTAAGACGCCAGAGCTGGAAAAACATTTGCATAACAGGAGGTGCTGACACAGCTTTTTCCATCATGGATGTACCATGGTTTCAGAAATCGCTTCTCCCCTTGTTCTGAAGGGGATGGATCTTAACGTTCCTAATACATTGAAAACTAGCCTTGCTGTTCTTTCCTCCTTCTTTTAACAAGGCTCCTCTAAGACAGAAGGTAAAAAACAGGCTCTTTTCATATTATAATAATCACAGAGAAGTATTGCTTGAGAGGGAAGGCAATACAATAAATTTAATATACACATGACAACGTGCATTTGATTAACATGCAGGAAACCTGAGTAATCACTAAGTGTTAATAACGATGTTACAAACAGAAATACAATTGCAAGAATATAAATTGTCAACAGTGATGAGAGACATTTTTTTTCCCCTGCTCTTCCCAGTACTGGTGAACATCTTCTTGATAGCAGGGGAATTAAGAGAGAGAAAGGGAATTAATTCTGTTATCAAACCTAACATTTTTTTCCAGATTAACCTAATAATAAAATATCACAATATGTTGGTGCTAGATAACAATGGTGAAGTTATGACTAAAAGCATGCTTCTAGGGAAAGGAAAGCATGTAAGAAAGCAGTAGACGGATTCTCTGCAAATGATGCACCAACCACAAGGGAAAGATTTTTCTCTCCAGAACATAAAACCCCACACAGCTCAAGATCAGTATTAAATTAAAGTAAAAGCCATTCCATCCTGAACACTCCTGGCATCCCACTCCACCTTAATGACTTGTCCCTGTCCTACGCAGGTCCATATATTTGGGCACTCAGTAGTCTCCAGCTACCACTTGTGCGTTCGACTGGAGAAGTGTTGTATTTTGAGGGAAGCTCTGGCTCTGGAAAGACACTAACTTAACTGTGCAAACTTACTGAAAAGGACTCTCTGGGGCACCCTTAGCCACCGCTCCAAGGAATCACCTCTTTATGTACCTATTAAGCAACCTACTGACACACTGTCATTACTGCAAGTTGCGCCGGCAATCATCCTCCCCTCCTTCCCTCCCTCCCTTCCCTAAAGGTGGAGCTACTGAACGGGAACAGGTACTTGAACTTCGTTAGCACCGATTTACTGTGGGAATTTATATCACCAGAACTGCCAATAGAGAGCACTTCAGCACTCAAGAAATGTGATGTGCGATTAGCACTGAATACAGCCCTCTCAGCCAATGAGAAATATTTCAACATTTTGCATTTCCAGTATCAGCCCAAGGGACTGTCAATAAAAAACTCCCACAGACTTAAAAAAATATATTATCATTAGTAATAGTCTTAGAAATCTCTCGTATCCTATTAGGTTTCCAATTAGAGCTATCACTGCACACAAGTAATATACTGCCATATTAAGAGTGCAACATCTTTGTAAGACATCAGTAGGCTTTAACAATGATGTGCTAAGCTTTCATTTTAAGCTTTTCATAATTCAATTAACAGCGTAAAATAGCTGTGCATGTCCAACTTTTACACATTAACATTGATTTCTTATAAAAGAAAGACTGAAAGAGGATGATGCAAGTCAGCTTCAAGTATGATACTGCTTAGATTTAACTTAGGATTAGCAATATCAAACAGCTCATGAAGACCTAGTGCATAATAGAAAAGTGACAATACTTGACCACAGTGTAAGAACAGTGGCATTAACTTTTGGTGGAGATATGGAAACTGTCAAAGGCTAAAGATTACATTCTTTGTTTAAAATCCTTGCAATTATCTGCTTCAAAAAGAAATTCACTGATGCATGGACACAGGGCTCACTGGCAGAGCTGTCACCTTGCCTGATATGTGTCACCACTGCTCAAATTAAGTGTCTAGATCTACTAATACAACACTTTAAAGCTGTCCAACATGTGACCACTAGGAAGACAATTTTAACCAATTAAATAGAAATTGTTTCCACTGCAAGATGAGAGTATGTGAGCAACAACTTTCCGTATTAACTCAGCAGCCCACAACCTCTTCACTTCCAAAGAAAGAAATGAATAAAAGACCAGCAATTCAGAGTGAAAAGTGACTCTCAAAGAAAACTGAAAAGATCTCAACCCATTATTATCCTATCAAGCAGCATGTGTTATGCTGCAGTGCAACTGAGATCTCTCTTGGAAAAACAGTGATGTATTCAGTGAAGATGGACTGCACTCACTGTAACAACTGATCCTGATTGTTCCCAATGATGCTAGCTTATCCCCCAGATTGATGTTATGACAGAAACACTCCTTGGGAAACCTCCCAAGGAGTGGGAGGAATTGTTTAAGGAATATCTAATTTTCCAAGTCTAGAAGCAGGAAAATGCAAGGCATTACCACCTGGTAAACCCAAGGCAGAGAGAAAGAGTCAGCACAAGAGACCAAGCTCAAAGTCCTGCACGGGCCAAGTCCTAACCAGCATTGTGCTGCTTTGGAAAAACCTGATCTTGCTCTGCCTCTCTTTGCTGGCAGGCGCCATATTCTTTCCCAACTTAAAAATCCATCAGGTAAATTAGAAATGCCTGGAGCAGAGGCTGGGGAGCAGAACCATGCCTAGGCAAATTGGCTGCAGATGCCTTGCAGTACTGAGCAACTGTAAACACAGAACTCTGTCTCAGAGATTCAGTGTTCATGGAGAAGACACACACACACACAGACACAGACACTTTCACAAATGGGAAAAGCTGAAATGACAGACAGTCTGCAAGAACACCCAGCCAGTGGATTTTTTGTATTAAGCCTGTCAGATGTATCCTCCACCACACAACTGCAATACATGATACCACCCTGATATTTTGCACACACAAGCTCAGCTTCCTCCTCTGCCCTGGCATGCCGGGCAAATCACCCAAAATATGCCTATGCCACAAGGGAAGGCAGGACTTTTTGGTGTTCACCACATATAGCTAATGTATGAAAATCCCTGGGAACACCGTGATGGTACTTTCCAGGAGAATGACTCAGTAAGAGTCCATTGTTTATGTAAACATGCTAACTCATTTAGAAACTACCTGGTTCTTTCTAGGAGTCGACCAAATGATTAACGTAAGTGCTCCCTTTAGTGAAAATTCAGACTAGCAAATAGTTTAATTTCTCTTCTTTGAGATACAGAAGACACAATAGCAGATCAGTGAAGTGATAAATCAAAATAGTTGACGCTACACTAGGTTAGTACCCTGATATTCCAAAGCAGCATATATTCCTTTTAAAAGCTAACTAATTTAACAGAGTAGTTTAGAAGTGCCATAGACTGCTATCCGTCAGCGTGATGAGAAGAAGGGCGATTCCCTGGTATGATGAATGAAATAACACTTAATGAAAACCTACAATATATTTCAGGTAAAATTGCAAGTAATAAACCCATGAACTCATACACCAACTACTCCATATCCCCAGGTGCTAATTTTGGGGCTATTTCGCCCTAAACGTGAAGAGTCTGATGCTAGTAGCTAAGCTGTTTTGAAGTTGCACACTTGGGGAAAATAAACATAAATTCTAAAAACACTGCAGACATGACCTTTTCCAAGGGACATAGCTCAAATCAGAAAGCAAACAACATACTAACGCCACATGGGAATTTCAAGGTGGCAGAGAATCTAATGATCTCCAAAGTAAAACTTCACCATTACAAACTGACAGCAACATCAATTTTTTTTGCTGTTGCTTTGTTTTCTAGTAAGAAACAGTTAATGGCTGAACATGGAAGTGCATCTTAGTTACGGACTTACTAGGCAGCTTTAGGAAACAGCTGACTGTTAGAAGGTCCCTTTTATTTTCCCACCCCCTTTTTATTTTCCTATTTTCTTCTCCAAAGATGTAAGCTCAAAACACGTTAGAAGTTTTGGCTGCCAGGAAGCGTATCATTCTCACCTGAAGTTCTGTTGCACCTTGGTTTTTCTGACAAACCCACCCCACTGCTGACCTCAGGGTAAATTCATTTCCTTTTCTCATAGCCCACTGGGTGGGTCCATCCCAAACTTGCTCACTTATATTGTTAAGCTGAATCTGGTGGAGAGATGGGAAAAGCACTCCAGAAATACTGGATCACTGGGGGAGGCAGGTGCCACCTTTACAAAGAAGCAGGACAGCTCATCCATTTTAGCCATTGAAAACAAACACCAAATCCTCCATTCAAAGAAATTTTGCTCTACACATCTTTAAGCAAGCTGCCTTAAAATTGATGTGTGGAAGGACAGAGTGAAAAACCACAGAACAAAATGCAGCTACTCCTTTGGCCCAAACTTCACTTCAAAACCTTCATATTAATGCACAGTTTTAATTTTAGAAATAAATTGTCACCTTCTGCACATGCTTTAGCTACCAAAATCTAGTATTATTATTTTGATTACTATAGCACTGAGACACTCCATTCATAGGCAGGACCCCACTATGCCAAGCCTGCTACAATACAATCCAAAGACCTGTGTACACAATTTACAAAGGTTTTTCAATTATAAAATAAGCATTAAAACATTACACAGTTATTAGGAAGAAATCCAAATAGACAAAACAGAAGCAATTAAAAGGATACCCGGGGCAATCCATTTAATTACTATTTTTTTTGGCAAAGTAGTTTAAAAGTGAGATGCTTCTCATTTTTAAGTCAAAGAATGGAAATTAAAGGAAAATAAAGGAAAAAAATAATGGCAACATAAGAAAACCACTCCTGGGCAACCATGGCAAATTAAAGGTAACATACTGAATTACCACATGCCTACATGAATCAGCAGCAATTTTTGCCCACTGTCATTACACACAACCAAGCTGCTCCTCTGTGTTAACGTAAAAATGATGGATTGATATCAGGTGAAATTCCTGCAGGCTCAATGAGAGATAAAATGAGAGGGGAAACTTTTTCTCTTGCTGTCTTTTCCCTCAATGAGAGGGAAAAGACAGCAAGAGAAAAAGTTGCAGCTAGCTTTAGTTAAAACATAAGAACTGAGCAAAGGATGTAGAAAGGTTAGTGAGCATAGACGGAACATAATATTGCTACAGCAATCCAAACAAAGTTTTGAAAACTTTGAGAACTTAATTCTCCTTCTAGTTCATATTCAGGGATATGGTTCTCCAGTACAAAGCTGTAAATATTATTATTTTTCTAAGTCATTGAAAGTATTGTGTTTTCTGTCTTCAATTTAAAATGCAGTCACAACATTATTGCACGAGCATAAGTGCCTTACAAATCCCACCACATTTCCAACAGAGTTAGAGATAATATCATTCTTCTCTGCATTTTCACACACAAAATTTCTGTTTTAACATCTGGGAAAGCTTTTCCCTTAAGTATCAGCCTAATGTAAAATTAGGAAGGTTTGAACAATTGCACAAAGCTTAAACTGGAGGATAAATGGGGCAGTGAATTCCTTTCTTACTAGGTTAAAAAAGGAACTAAATAGCTAAATAGCTCTGATAATGGAGCTGATAAGGTGTAATGCAGGGATTTAGGGGACTTCAAGGAAAACCGATCACGGGGATTTCTTTGTGGGAATAAAAAAAAAAAAAAGACTACATTTCCAATTTATATAAAAAATACTTGGCAATAAGATCACACAACAACCAAGAGTTACCACAGCCAAGATCTCATTCTTTTTTTATTACAATAGGAACAGAAATGCCATGGTGTACTTGCAAGTTTAGGATTTTTACCTGAAATATTTCAGTCTCTGTAAAAGATTACTGTGAAGTTACTACTAAGCTACCTGGTGAAAAGGCCAACCCTCTTACACAATTCCACTGCAGAGTTTGATTTTTAAACCAGGCTTCAAAGATTTAAAATAAAATCTCAGTTTTGACCTCAGGGAGGTCAGGAAGAGACTTGCAATATTCTCAGGAGTTCTAGTTCAGAATATTCTCAGAGCAGCTCTATTTAGTTTAACAATAATCACTGCAATTTAGGAGCAAGGCCTTATAAAAAGGTTCAAGAGAAATTAATCCATTTAGCATTGGTTCCAAAATTGAAAATAAATCCAGCCTGCTCAGTTCTCAAGGGTTTCAGTTTTTCTTTCCAGTGGCTTCTTTGTAGTCTTCTCTACTGCAAAGTACTGGAAGTTTGTCCCACTACATACATGTAGGAACATTTTCAGTGTCAAACATGACTGCAGAAAGGCTGTTTCTGTAAGTCAGAGACTTTAGTATGTACAGTACACAAAAACACAAAATGCCAGACTAAGTAATGAATGAAATGATTTTCACTGTATGCAAAACTTTTTCTTTTCTCCTCATATATTTAGTTTGAGGCTTTGAATAAATTAAAATGTCCCAGCTTGTATGTGACCTTACACATCCCATTAAATAATACTCTGTATAAGAAACAATAAAACAAATTGGGAAAGAGTAACACAGATTCTGACCCACCTAACAATAAGCAATTTCTCATTTAAAATGACAAGAAGATGTGATGGTAGAATCTGAGGTCTGCCAACATAACCTCATGCTATTTTTAAATCAGTTTCCTTCCTGCCATTTGTCTGTTGACTATCAACTGCCAACATGGAGCCAGAAATTATTACACATCATCAGACCTTATTTCCAAATTATTTATGTCTTTGTAACACAGATGTGTAATTTACAGTTGGTAAGCAAAACCAGGCAGTTTCACAAATGCACTATTTCTGCAACTACACCATTTTAGGGTATTCCAACAGATTTTTGGAAATCGGTGTAGAAATTTGACTAGTGAATCTATTTATTTCTGCAACTTTAATGGTTGCAGAAAGCAAGCATACCCTAAACTGGTTGCCTAGAATCAAATTGACAGACCTATAATTAAAGACAAATAAAAGACAATCAATACTACTGATAAATATGAAAGTTCTTGTTTCACTAATCTCAAATGTGGTATATTCCTGAAAAGAAAGCAAATCTACTTCCTCCTGGCACCTACTGGGATATAGTAGGTTCTTCATACATGGAAAGAAAACTATCCCCTCTGACAACTAAACAGCTCAATAATATCCCCTTCCCCTCCATAAGCTCTAGAGGTGCTACACTGAGTCACAACAGGGCTCTTTCCTAAATATTGTGCTTTATCCATTAAGGAAAATAGAAATCTACCACAATTAACCTGCCATTCCAGAATCAAGCTGGGACCTACATCTGTGTTTCTGTCTATCATGCCCATCCCCTGTGCTGTGCTCACCAGTGTGAAAATACGCAAGGTGATCTCACTAAGCAGATAAAACTCCCCAGTACATCATAAATATTTAGGAGCCCTATAGTACATCAATTGTAAAAGAAATAAATTTGAACCCACATGACCTGGACACTTCTGTCTCTTCACAAGTTGCTTGCCCTGTCAAGGAAAAAAAACATAGAGAATCCCACCGACTTCATAATTTCATTATGATTCTGTAGATCAAGAAATATATACCCTAAATAAATTAAATTGAAAGGGCAACAGCAGCTACAAACCAGCTTGAACAAAACAGCCCCAGAAAGTTAAAGATGCCATATAAAAACTGGCAAGATACCTTTGATATGCTGAAAATTGAAAGCAAACAAGACTCTCGAGCTTCCTCACTCTAATAAGGACAAGGTTCTTGATGCTTCAGCCAACTGCCTCCTTGAGCTAACTTGCTTACTTCCATGGGGAGGAAAAGGGCTTCTTGAAGAGAGGAGTCAATACATATCCAGACAAGAGATACACTACTGTCTCTCTTGCACTGAACGGAGGAATTGTGCCTAAAGTCTGTACTAGGAACAGATTAAGTAGTATTTTAAGATTACTAGTTTATCTGCAACTTCTAAGTTTTCAAAAGAATATAACCTAAGGGAAAAAAACCTGTTCCTGTACCACATGCACCTAAACTGATTTACCTGTCCCATCATCTACCTACCCACCAAACAACTCACCCTAAAAAACATGTTACAAATTAGAACAATCCACCAGCCAATCAACAGAGTCCCCTTCCCACTAGATGTATGATAAGTAGAGTCAACATCATTTAACCAGAGAAACAGGCCATCCCATTATCTTGGCTTCACATCTTTATATCGCTTCTCATCAGCGTACCAATGCTGTTACTGATAACATTATGTTAAGGAACAAAATACAGTATGTCTTGAAGGACATATCTTAAAGATACATGAAAGATAGAAAGAAAAAAGTCTAATCTCGATGGCTTCCCTTTTTCCTTTGCCTGCATTAAATCTCTTTTCCGTGCCACTCACTAAATAAATCAAGATCGCTGCATTTGAATGAACCCATTTCACTGTGGATGCTAACAGCAAAACTATACAAACCAGCCAATAACAGCTCAAAATGTGATTACTCTTCTCAAAACAACAACAAAATATTCTCAGTTATGCTGTACTATCTAGAGATAATTTTTTTCCTGATTTTCACAGTTTTAAACGATCAAAATTACCTGGCAGAAAAGTAAAGTAATTTGAAAACACTGTCTTTGAGTTTTGAAACTCTGGCATGCACAGACTAGAAACAGAAATTAAAGATAAGAGTTTGCTTTAAGTAAAACAAGATTACCTGCACTGTAATACAGCATTGTTTATATACCACTGCAAGTTGTTCCCACTAATAACAAGAGCCAGTCACAATAGCTAGCACATTTAGTAAGTAAACTTACTGTAGTAGATACAAATATTTGAAAGCTGGAAATATTTAAAGAGAAAAAACTTAAAAAAAAAAAAACCCAAAACTTATCAAGAGATTTAATAAGAAAAATAGAACTTTGATTTTTTTACAGCAGATTCACATACATAGAGGATAGTCTAAAGAGGTGCTTGCAGTGACTTTCCAAACTTTTGTTTGTGTTTTTTTTTTTTTTTTCCCAAATTATTAGGAACATTAAATTTAATCCTTAATCCTCATTAGGAGCCACAAGAAGACTAAGCAGTGCTCTTAAATAATGTATACAGTTTTGTGGCCAACTTGCATGCCTTAACTTGAAGAACATATCTAGTCCTTCACAAATTATCTTTTTTTTCTTCAGAACCCTATTTGGCAATTGATATTAAGCAACTTCCTAGTGCAATGCAAAAAACCTCATAGATAAATTTTGATCTTCCCAATACCTTTACTTAATGACCCTTTTATTTGGAAATGTCCAAATGTCCCAAATGTAAGGAAACATTAATGACAATGAAAAAATGAAGTGACAAGCAATAATCATTTCAACCTAGGCATTATGTCAGTTACACCTTTTATGAAAAGCATGTTACATTCACACAAGCCAACACTTGGTGTCTTCTCCTCCCTGATTTCCGCCAAAGAGAGATGACCTAGCAACAATTTAATAAGCTGAAAGACAACTCCCATGTGTGGCACTTAAGTTCTGCTGACAGAGAATAACAGCAGGCAGGGAACAGGGAATTGCAAGGGAGCACAAGAAATTCAGGCATCCTTCTCAACATCACTCCTGGTCCCATATGGCTTAGGAATTTGCTTCTTCAGCTGAACACTGATACCCTTAGTTTAAACTAAGTTTAAATTTTTTGGTGCCAAGAAGAAAAAAAAAAAAATCACACTAAGTTCACACTTATATTACCTGAAATCACTCCTGTTAAATAATACCTCATGTATGTTGCCAGAGAGGCTTTTCTAGTCATTAAAAAAGAAAGACATTTTCCTCACAAATTTCTGGTGCAATCCAAGAAATGTACAAAAAAGGGTCTAAAATACACATTTTTTCATTGGACGGTGTTAACACTTGAATTGGTAGTAGCTCTAGCAAGAGGTTTTCCATTGTACAGGCAGAAGGAGGAGAGCACACCTCACAGAAACATGCAAGTGTCTTACAGACAGAAAAGCATACATTTTCTAGCCTTTTAACCTCAGCATTGTTGCAAGTTATACTTTGAAGCAAGAGTGACAAGATTAGTTGGATGTTTTGAGAGCTGAGCCTTGCTTTTGTTATGCTATAACCATTTCCATAAATGCTGAGGAAACTGCAGAACTGGTATAGAGATGGATGAGCAGTTTGCACCTAATATTACACTATCAAGTTTCTGAACAGTAACTGAACACGTTGCTTCTAATTAGGCACAAATATAAAAACAGCATAATAGCACACAGTGGTACGGCAAAACACCTGGAAGAACTGCCAGCCTTAATACCCATGCTTGATGCAATTTTCCATACATAACAACATAAGAGAAATAAATCTCTCACTAGCTACAAATTGCAGGGTTTTCAGGTATGAAAGTAGGGAAAACCTCTCTAAGCACAAAGAAAAGTGATTTTTTTCCAGTCACCCCAGATTTATTCACTTTGATTTTTCTTACTAAAAGGCATTTCAAGTATTTCTTGTAGTGAAATAAAGATGTTCAAACAGCAATACATTTACAATGTAAATATATTTACACTATATTATGTTGGAAAATTTCTCATCAAGTCTAGATAACCTCACCTGAACTTTCAAGGCAAAATAATAAGCACATATTTCTTCATTTAAGTTTCTATGTCAAGACCTCAGTTTAGAAAGGCCAGTAAATAAAACTCTTAGAGTACACACAAAAAGCCTCCTCAACAAATTAGTGAGAATAAACAATTTCCAAAGGCAGCTGATATTCCCATCATTAAAAGTAACTTATCCTATTTTTTAAAAAAATATATTGGGTTTTTAATCAAATGTAGTTACAGGTTATGATGAGCCAACTTTTTTTCCAATTAAGGTAGAAAAGCTGAAAATAACTCTCTTCTGCTGAGTAAGCATCAGAAGAGTAGAACACATCACTCACAAAAAAATCATCCCCATTTCAGTATCATTAACAAACCAGCAAACTAACCAATATTAATATGATTTTTTAATTCAGTCTACACAAAATAAATATACACAAAACTCATGCAACTTTCAAGCCATCAGTTAATGATACTACAAACTTGAAACCTGATCAGGTAAAGTCAGCCTTAAGTACTGAAGTGAAACACCAAAGTGAGTTCTTGTTTTGTGCTTTAATACTGAATTCATTGAGAGACATACTAATTTGAAAAAAAATAACAGAAAATACTTTTAGAAATCACTCTTAATAGTGCTTTTTATATATATACACACACATATATACATATATATATATGAGTGTGTGTTTCAGACAACACAAACCTTTTTACAATTTGACTTACAAAGATTTTCTTTTCTAAACACATTTTTCCTCCTGTAGAACAATGTTAAAATAAAGTTCAGTTCACACATTAGTATACTAGAGATAGTATTACTCCAAAGAGTTTGATCACAGGTCAAGTGCAAATTTTATCTACTAGCTTATCAAAAGAAATATAGATCCATCAGGCTGGATCTGATCTCAAGTCCACCTAGTTTAACACCTCGTATCTCACTGGCTTCCAGTGTCAAATGGGTCAGAGATGGGCATCAGAAGGTTTCTGACAAGTTTTCTGTTTTCCTCTACCATAACAACACCCTCAGTGGTAACTGCTTGAGCCTCAACACCACGCATCCATGTTTCTCTTCTGAAATCAGTATTACGAATCAGCTGCAGTAATTCTGTCTGATTTTGCCCTCCACAGAAGCCTGAGACTTTTTGAGGCTTGCTTAATTCCTACTTTCAGTCATGTAATACAGCATGGAACCCCTATGCCCCATTTTGTTCTGTAAAAAGTGAACAAATTACATTTCACTATCTTTTATTCTCATTCCATATGTTTTTGTTATTGTCTTAGAAGAAGAAAAAACCTTCCTCTCTATTTTCTCTCGAGGTTAAAAAAATGAGGAAAAAGGCTCAGGCTCCCCAGGGAAGAGGTCACAGCACCAAGCCTGATAAGAGTTCAAGAAGTGTTTGGACAATACTGTTGGGCACATGGTGCCATCCTGGAGGATGGTGCTTTGAAGGGGGAGGAGTTGGACTTGATGATCCTTGTGGGTCCCTTCCAACTCAGCACATTCTATGATTCTGTAAATGCTACATTTGTTGGTTTGGTTTTTCAGGTTTGGGTTTTTTCGGGTTTTTTTGTTTGGTTGGTTTTTTTAGGAAACAATCCCCGCGTCTTCACATGAGAAATTCTCCACTTCCTTTTCTAAATAAATTCCATCTCTCCTCTCAAAAATCCGCTTACTCCTCCAATACACTTTTTTAGATAAAGTGGACAGCATTCCACAGAAGCTGATAGATGAGCCATTACTCTGTATGTATTTGAACTAAGCCTTTTTCCCATTCACACGATCCTTTTTTCAAAATGGGAAAACTTATCACCACAGGTGATAATGCCTCTAGTGAGCACTAGGCCAGTAAAGAGTAAGTTTCTTTCCCTACTTCAAAGTTTATGGCAAACCACTCATTGTTAAAAGTCTATCCTGTAAGCATACATTTGTCAAGTCTCTTTCTAAAAGCAAGTACTTCTGTATCAGTCTGGGCTAGCTGAAGTCAATGACAAAATTCCAACAAATTCAACAAAACTAATTCATATGCAATGCAGGGCACAGAAATCTCTTGGGAATCCAGCAAAACCCCCCCAACAAAACCAGCAGCAACTGCAAAAGCCAGATCACTGCAGAGCACTTGGACTGGGGGGTTGCTTTATCACACTTAGACCAGTCAGCAATTATGGCATTCCTAATTCCCGCTGTCAGCAAAGAACAGTTTTGAAAGCATCCTTGTTGCACCTGCATCCCATGAAAATACAAAATACTGTATTTTTTATGGACGAGTAAAGTCTAAAAGTTTGTTATCAATCAATGCTACTGCTGAGCATCTTCAAAACAAGAAACAAGCTTTGCTTCTGTCATTAAACTGACAGTAGTTTGTAGATAATTACAGAAGAGCAAAACCTTATAAGGAAAGCACAGAGCTTTACAGAGACCTGAACTCCTCTACAGGACAAATTTTAAGGTTCCTTTATTTAAAGCCACATGATTTATTCAAGTTACCTTTCCTACACTCCCAATATGAGAATTTGGAGGCCAGGAAGATTTTGACTAAAGTGTAGGTATTTCTAATTTTTGTTTCTGTTAGTTTTTGCTCAACAACCTTTTTCTTTTCTCTCTGAATCTACAGATGTAGGTTTGTGTTGGGTTTTTCTGTTATGTGGTTTTGGGGTTTTTTTGGAGGGGTTTGTTGGGTTTTTTTAAAAATCTTTAGCATATCAAGATATTTCTCCTCCTTAGCCCCAACATGTAGAAACTGTGTAGTTTAAAGTCCTGCTGAGATTTGCAGACATAAATGTCAACTATAATAGTCTAGCCTTTTAACATATTTCCTTCTTCACTCCTGATATTTTTACACTCTGTGGAATTAATTCTGTAACCTGAAGTGCCACTTATTAAAAAGGCAAGCCATGGTAAAGAGGTTGCTACCATCATCACTTCCTTTACAGAAATATAGTGATTTCACTCTTTACAGCACTCTCAAGTTTAATCAACACTCTGGCTTGTGCTCTGTGTAGGTATTAATCATTTATAAGTCTTTGGATTCTATTGCCTCACTTTGTAGGTCATTTCCGTAGGCATTCCCTTGCAACCTGATCAGACATGATGCATAAAATTAATTTCTGGGATGACCTGATATGGTAAGTGATGTGGAAAGGAGCATGAAAAGAGATGAAGTCAGTAAGAGAGGAGGATTTCTGGTCCCAAAGAGATACAAGACAGGTGTGCACAAGTGTATGTGCAAGGAGGGAAAAACACTCTTTGTGTAAGTCGGGATTGAACAAAGATTTCAATGTAATGCTCAGAATTAAAGTAGATTTTAGTCTATAGGCAAGTTTAATTGGAAGAAACAAACAATTGCCCCCCAGACCGAAAAACCCCTCCACCATGTTCTTCTGGTACAATATCTCAAGGTATCTTGCTTAAACCTAAGAGCATGAGTTTAATATTGCTCCCAAATAACCACAATGAATAACACTAACTTTGAACATTGATGGTAGCCACATGCCTGCCCAAATCTATTTCAAATTCCATCAGGTTCTTGGCCTCAATAATTTCCTATGACAGTAAGTTCCAGAGACTAATTATATGTGTGAAATACACATATAATACCTTCCTTTTATTGCTCTTCTATTTGCCATCTTTGATTTCAATAGAACATCTCTCTTGGTTCTTCTGTTATGAGAAAAAGAAAACAGATGTTTCTAATTTATTTTCTCTTACACTAGAATTCAGTGCAGCATGAAGTTAGCAGTTAAATGACTGACGTATTTCATCCTGATTGTGTTCTTCCAGACAGAGTAAATGTCTGTTCTTCCAGAGTAAACTTACCTACCCACTAAGAGAATCAGAGAAAGATGAGCAAGGATGTAAAGAAATTCAAACCTATGAACTTTAGGCAAAAGGTTTATGACAAAAACGAGAAACCAAATACCAAAAGCATTAAAAATGTTCCCCTAGTCAATGCTGTTATGTCTATACTTGGCAAAAAACCAAACCAAACAAACCACCTCAATGAATCACAAGCTAACCAAATGAAATAGGGAGAGGGACAATTAAAAAAGCAAAAGAACAGAACTTTATATGTAACATCACCCAAACCTCTGGTATCACACACACTCAGCATGCTATTTTAAATGTCATCGTAGAAGCAATTAGTCAACAGTTGCAGCTTCCTTTGTGAGCATAAGCAAGTTCTCAGGTGCCATCATCATGGTCATGGATGAACAGCTTAACAAGGGATCAATGCCACCATTCTGCAATGACATTTCTGGGCACTTGGAGGAAGGGTATACATCTGTATTTGTGTGTAACTACCATTATCTGGGTGTAAGCTGCATCAAGCAAAAGCATGACTTCAACCAAAACACTTTATTAACTAGGGATGTCCATGCAGAGGCAATGAATTTGTAAAAGCAAGTGGAAGTAAACTTCAGAGGGAACACACCAGATTGCAGACTGATGACATTGGTGTTAAAATTTCAGTGGAAACCTTGCTTGATTTAGTTATTGCAGGACAGGCAAAGACAATTCAGAGAAATGACAGAGCTTTTATGTTACTTCAGCTATAGGACAGATCCTTAAACACAAAGGTTGCCTGCCCTGAGACCCACTACCAGCCTGCACTGTGTCTTACTATACCCAATTCCAACTTTCCTAATTTCTTTTAATGGAAACAACACTTGAGTTGAGGAAAAATACACACTTCGATGCTTCATTCTGCAGGATGATGGGATCCTTGTTCTTTACACTGGATTAATTAGCATACATGTGAAAAAGCCTTACCTATATTGCCCAGCTCTGAGGACTTGAAAACAAATTTCTAGAGCAGAGAAACTCTTGTTGACAATATATATAATTCGGATCAGATTTTTTTAAAAAGTGTATCTTCAACAGTGAAACAGATAATAAACAAAGTGTTCTATTACAGCTAGGAAGTTCATTGCTCCAAGTCAAAACACTGTAAAGACTGGAAGAAAGCCACTAGTCTGCTATGATTAGCCAAGGGCACAAGAGCACAATTAGTTCTTACTTGATGACAGGACCAGATACAGAAAGGAAACCCAGGTGGGTGATACACAAAAAGAGGTGTCCTGATTGAGTGCGACAACATTCAGATTGGATTTTCTAAAAATGTCATACGTCTTTTAACAAACTTGTGTGATAATGGTCCTGTTATTTCTAGCTCTGATCATACAGACACTATTTCACATATAAAACTGGAGTACACAAAACCTCTACAACCCCAGAGCTGTACTCACTCCATTCAGTGACGTGATCACATGCACTCCCATAGGGTACTCCATTACAGTGGATCTAGAATTATCATTTTTGCCACAAAATAATGACAAGAATATACATTATGGCAGCACTGATCCCCACTCAGCCATGAAAAGAAGTTTGACTTTACCCTTTATACCACTGGTATTAACTGGCAAGTCAGTGTTACCCTTGGAGTCTGTTTTGCACACCACTAAGAGACTTTCCTATGTGTGCTTTTTCTCCTGGGTGATAGAGTGTTTGCAGTTTTTATGAAAACACATACTCTGTCAACTTCTACAAGTCAAATTAAATGCTGAAGAAAAGGAAACTTGATCTTACAGTGATTCTTTTCCACACAGCTACTTCTGCACATTTAGGAGAGGAAAAATAAAGGGAAAAAAACCAAAACCTCTTTACTTTCTCAAAACTTCCACTGCACTGTGGTAAGTGAATGGAAAATATGTGTTTGCACACACATACATGCTTTAAATACACTGCTGACAAAAAGCAGATCTGATTCAACACTGTTCCCTAGAGCTGTTGTCCCAGATAGCATGAAACACTTTTAAAATGTGCAAATTACTATGAATTACCTCATAACTTGCAAAATGAAATGGCGGGTAAAAAAATCAAGCTAAAATTTACTTCATATCAAAGTTGAAGTCTGGTAGTGGTTCAGTCTTCTTGAACAATTCAACTACTGCAAAACACATATTGAGAGACACCATTTAGAGTCTTCCTTACTGTACGGGATTTACTTATAACTGCTGGCAAAATCCAAGTACATGTTCCCCTCCTGAGCATCTTTTAATCTTTATAGTTTCTGTTCCTTTAATCCATGTAGAAAAGACCCCCACCAAGTAGGTATGTCTCCCCAGGCCAGGTTACAGAGGGAAGGCAGCTCTGGTTCGATGTCAACTGAGTTCAGGTGTATTTCTGAAAATACTAGAAAGCAAGATCTAAGCTGTGCAAGCTCCAATTAAAGCAGAAAAACAGCTTAAACTAAGAAAAGCCTACCTATTAAAAACTTCTTAGCAGCTGTGACCAGCATGGATGAGAAATGGTGAGAGAGGTTGCCCAGTGGCTGTTGTGCTGGTTTCACACACTTTTCCCACTAGGGCAAAGAATGATTAAGAGACTCACTATCTCAGTGAGTACTCTTATGGGAAACAGCTTTTGTGGAAAGTCAGACCCTTAAATGCACCCATGTCATAATCTTACTCCTATGAGACACAGTTCTACTACATACTTAAAGACATACAGAAAGAATTAAAAATATAGGATAATTTAAGTCCTTGTTTTCTTCAGTACTACTTGTACAGAGAAGCCTAAACACATAAGAGAAATCACTTTTCATAACCCTGTGAGTGTGCTAAGGATGCACATGGGCCTGACTGCCCACAGGCATGCAAGTACTAAAGAAAAGGAGTTAAACAGACCTCCCCTCATCCAGATCAATGTCTTACTGCACATAAATTTATCTTCTTCCTTTGTCTTCTGTATGCCCACTAGGTCTACAACTCCTGAAGTCTCCTAAAATCAGAGGACTTTAACAGGAAAAGCAATGTAAAGAAAAGCCAAAATCCCCAATCCTCCCACCAAAAACCACCCCAGCACTGCATGTGCTTCCTATCTTTTCTTATACTGAGAAACAGAATAATAAATGAGTAAGGAAGCAATGTGAATCTGTGCATAGCATTACCTTTTTTTTTACACAGTCTACATGTTTGCTTTTCATTAGCTCTCTGTGGTGGCAAACTATAAATGTAAGAGAGACATAAAGGGAAAAAATAAAGTAGCCAATAGCAAAGATTTCAAATACATTTACACAACCACAGTTTGTTTTACAGCTGCTTTACATAACAATAAAAATGTAATATACCATGGACTTCTGGCAGCGTGTATAGAGAGGCAGCATCAAATGGCAATAACAGAGTAAGCACAAATGATCTCTTTGGAACAATTAAGCAATTTTAATAAGACCATTGTGTCCAAAAAGTAATGGATCCAAAGAGACAGAAAGGTCAAAAGTGTGAGTTTCTACGTACTGACCAGAGATCACATTTATAACCCTCTGGAAGAGAGGATACCTTCAAAATCATATTATATAACCCTTACTAGAAAATAACCCTGTTTAGCACACTAAACAAAAATAGAGATCTTTCCTTCAGATGCCAAAGGCAAGAATGCTTTCTGCCATCCGGTTGTCTCAGCATAATTAATAAATAAATAAATAAGGGCAAAAAATGCTTACCTTCTGTGCATAACCAGCTGAGAAAATCATTGCCTATATATAAAACAGTGAAGTGCTCACAGAGTTCAGTAAACAGTCTGGCACTTTAAAGAAAAAAATGGGTAAATAATAGATATTGTAAATTAAACGCTTCAGAACTGTTTTAGCGACCTTGAACTCTAGTAATATAAGCAGGGACATGCAAACCCACTTATTTCTGGACACAGTTCATTCACTATCTCCAGCAAGGAATGAAATTTAACACTGGACCCAGTGTGTCATTAGGATTTGACACATTATCTTTCAGGAAAGCCAATCTAAGAAATCATTATATTTCCATTACCTTAATACCTAAAAAAATGAGATTCTCTCTCTGAAAAGAAATCATTTGCTAAAACAGCAACTAAATGACTTTCCAGGTGTGACATTTAATGTGTACATGAGAGGAGTGTTAGTAAAAATACTGAGCAAAGAATCTTTCATTTGCCTGGCATATAGTTGTCTGCTGTGTAAATGCTCATACAGGCTCACTTTCTGCACAGTCAAATACCCTCATAACTCTGAAGTGAAGTTTAGATGTATCCTCTTGACTAGAAACCTTTCAAGCTAATAAAATACTTTACCAATGACCAAGGAATAATACACACAGAAAGAGAACAAATTTCAATTTCTATGTTACCTTGCACTCAGAATTATCCCATTTGCTCATTTAAGTACTCTAAAAACACTTTCCTCTTTCCCTTTCATCAAGCTAGTCTGATTCATGACCCAGATACTTTAGCAATTAAAAAAAACCAGTCAAACTATATACACATTCGTAGTTTAGCTGATCACTGCTACTTCATTTGCAGGAATGGTTATGTCTACTTATTTTTTAATTCCTAATATACATTTTCTTTCTGTCAACAGGACAACCTTGCCTCTTCAGTTCTCTGTAGGCATGGGCATCAGACTTTGACAGATATAATGGCTTAGTGCTGAAGGATCAGAGAAGCCATCAGGAAAGAGAAGGCACCAGAACATGCACAGCTCAGAAGGCTAAAGAGGCAGGAGACACCAGCACTGTTCTTTACAAGGCTGAGATGGCTTGCAGAAAGAGGCACAACTCCAGAGGCCAGAACAGGTGCTCTAGCTCTTTCTTCCAGAACTTACACCACACTGGTGACTTGGAACAGACTGGATTATGATGAAGGAAAGGAAAACCTAGAAGAGAAGCCCTGAGATTGCATGGAGTCTCTGCAAGAGACAGTAAGATTTACTACTGGAAAGGGATCTGGCAATATACTTTTCTTCTCTCTTGTTCCCTGATTTTAAGAGTTACATCTAATACCACCCTATATTTTCTTTCTTTCCTAGACAGTTCAGCCATCAACTCTAGCTCCATCCCTTTTTTCCTCATTTGTTCTGAATCACTGAAGACAGCTGCAAACAGAACAGACTTCAGTAGGTAAAAGATAGCTCTCTTTTGCAGATCCAAATCTAAATCAGCACTCCAACCTTACCTCTCTAAGTCAAGCTGTGAATCGCTAACAAATCTCACCCAGCTGTTCAGCCAGCCACAAAAGAAGTCACAGCACATCCCCACTTACCCACAGCCTTTCACTCTGCTGCTACCATTTACAGCTGGACCCTGCCCCCTTGTTGTATCCCCATGGCCAAGTGTTACCACACAAGCCTCTACTAGCCAATCCCTACTTTTCAATCTTTCCTGACAAAATCCAGTACTAGTTAATAAACACGTCCTGAATGGCTAGTTTTGTGCTACACCGGATGCAGTGAAATGTGCATCTGAACAATCCCAACACTAAATCATTTGTCTGGACTTTACATTTCCTCATAAGTAAGACTCTTCTATGAAATACAAGGCAAAATCCTTGAAATGCAATGCAGAAAGTAGAGACCGCACAGGCTATGGGGTTAAAAAATTTCCATTTTCTGTGGGAAAAGCAATGTACAAGACATAGCTAATAGATTACAGAACCTCGTATGTAACATAATATTTATAGCCATTAAGAGTACACACACTGAATACCAAGTATTGAAACTGGAATGTCTCAACACATGTAATAGCTATGCATTTTAACTCCTATTTCCCTAACAAATAGTTACAATCCTCCTAGATATCGAGGTGGAAGGTGAAGTAGGAGCACAAAGACACCAAAGAAAGAGATAAGCTGTTGGACAGCTTCATTATTTCTCTGCCACTATCCAGGAAGAAAAAAGCCCCCAACACTAATATATCTCAAAATACACTATCCTATCACAAAGTAGTAGTATCACAAAGTAACAGCTGTGATAACCTTGGTGTGCATAAAACCAGAAAATAATCAAATCACATATTCAAGATAATACAGTAGCTGCTGAATAAAACAACTCACTTATTTACCTCTATCAGATAAGGGGGAAAAAGGCAATTTTGCAACATAAGCAGAATTTTTTTGGGTGACACCTACAAGCCCAAAGACTAAACCTACTTTCTAATAAAGAACATTTAAACATAGATGGAAATTTACATACCACTTTGCCAACACCAACAAAAATTAAGGAAGTGCTTTACTCTGAAAAATTTATAGTCTAAATTCAGCAACACAAATGCATGAAGGTTAATCCTTCACAAAAGCAAGAAGTGGCTAAGTGACAGGAAACAAGAGCTTGCTTTAAATGGCAAAACATAAAAAGAGAGGCAAGAAGGGCAGAAGTTGAACATTTTCTGTGGCTAAAAGCCATGTCAATTGGAACAAGGAAATAGAAAAGAGCCTGAAGTTAGTGGAGTGGAATGAGGGACAATGGGGTGGGGGAAGGAAGTAATTTTGTAGGTATTCCACACAGAATGTATAAAAACCATTTGGGGTCATTTAACTCGGCACCCTAATCCTGGCAGTGGTAAGTGCCCACTCCTCAGAACAGGTGACGGCGGACACTCTCTGCAGTCCATTCCCTTTGTACTCCCTCACAACCCTCAGCCACTGGATTAGGGGTGCTAAAAGGGTACATGCCTGACTTTTCTCTTTGTATCTGTTTATGGACCTGCTGCCCATGAATTTGTTCAACCCACCTTTGAACATCTTTATACTATCTGCCTCCACAATCTCCTGCAGAAAAGTTTCCATAACCTCACTACCTACTGGGTAGAAGGACTTTCATTGTTCTAAAATGACCTTTTAACAGTTTCAGTGAATATGTGTTTCCACTATTATGGAATTTACTGAATAACAGCTTTTGCCATAGTCCTCTTCCAGTTGCTACAAAAACAAGGTGTACTCCTTTGGGAGATTCAGAATCACAACAAAATTATTTTACAACTTCCTATCTTCAATACTAGCCTTTTTGATTGGGATTGAGTGAGCCAATTTCTTCTCTCTCCATTTTATGCCCTCTTCCTCCATTTCTCTGCCTGCCTTTCACTCCCTCTGCTTGCTATCACTTTCCCAGTTTTTTTCCCCCCACTCCTTACACCTCACTGATGTGTTTCTAGGAGGACACAGCTAAAGAGTCACAAGTGTCTCAAGTAGCTGTTCAAGGAGGTCTGCAAAGATAGACAGGGGCACCTGCTACATATATACTTCAAGGTATAGCATGTTGTTCCCATTATAAGATCATATAAGCGCATTCACTTTATTACTAAATTAATATTTTATCTCCCAAGTGCGGGTGCAAAACAATCACCACAGCAAAACTATTGTGGCAACTTGTATGCTTTACTGTTTCAAAAATCTACTCATGCCCAAGAAGAGGGTGGCCCACGGATGGTCCCCCCATCCATCAAGAGGAAGATGCCCTGTGTCTTCTGCTCCTGACAGTGCAAGGAGCAGAAAGTGGAGCTAAATTGCTGGAGCAGAAAAAGCATCAGTCTTGTCTCTACTTCTGCCTTTGCTACAACTATTCCAGTAACCAGGGCAAAATCACCACATTCACCCTGATGGGCCACCTCTCTCTGCAGTCCCTTATCGTCTCCATTAATGCCTTGTACAATCTTGCTGCCTTTAGCGGTTTTATGTCCTTTTCTGTTCCTCATCTGCAACTCATTCATCTCCCAGTCTTACCAATACCTGCAATGTGATTAATCTCACAAGGGGAGTGAGGAGATGGAAAAATTGGAAAGACAGTATTCAAAAGAAAACATTAAGATTTCACTAGAGATTTCAACACTGGGATGCAGCTCAAAGACAAGCAGCAGGGCAGCTGAAGGCCTGGCACTAGTTACATTCAAAACTTATATCTCCTAGGTCACTCTTGTCACTATTGTACATCTTTCTGCCTGATTTCCTAGGTTACAAGGGTGCTGTTGAAATTCAGTTTAAAGTAGGAAGGAAAGCATCACCACAACTTTAATGCAATGGAGAACTCAGTGAGATTCATGATATTTTGAGACTTAGCATAGCTATTTAAAGCCTTCAGTCTCTTCTCTCTCCCACAGTCACACACAAGTGTAAGGAGACATAAATACTTTTACCAGAATCCAAAGCACTACAAAATACAATGAGAATCTCAAATTAAGAATTACCCCATCAAAAAGAAAGCTAGACAATTCTCATTGATAAATAGCTTATAAGGAAGACAAGGAGGACACTAACTATAAAGGCTTGTATGCATCACGTAATTTACCTCCTTTAAAAAGGTTTCTAAGACACACAGAAAACCCTGTGCAAATACAGTATTACAACAATCTGATTGATCAGAAACTTCTGATAAAATGACCTTTTGTGGTATACTACAGTATTGATCTAATTACTTTTAAATGGTATTATTACAACTGTGTATATTTTAGCGACCTTTCAAAACCACCTGCAACAGCTAAACACTGCTTTAATGAAATAAATTGCACTTTCTCCACCATTTGTAGTCCACTTCTCAGAGCAGCTACACTTGTTCAGAATATAAAATAACACACTGAAACTTTCTAGAATTTTTCACTTGAGAACTGCAAAAATATGAAACCCATAACAGTCATAACCTAAATTAGCACCTTAAAACATCAGTTAAGATATTCTGCATCTAAAACCTTTGAGACAATTACCCTGACAATTTTCCTTGTAGAACAATCACTGTCTCCAATAAATCTGACAAAGTTCTTAGACCGTATCAAAAGTAGGTTTTTTTTATCAATTTGCCTATTATGAAAAGACACTTCTGATTTCAGAATTAATTTTAATGTCGGGGAGCCTTTTCACTCCTGTATGGTCCCAGGCATCAAAAGAAAACACAGCAAGCCCCCTCTCTTGATTTCTCCAAGTGAAACACTGGGATTAGCATGCTGACCAAAATATTGCTCAGATACCCACTGCAGAAAAATCATTAAATATTAGCAGTCCACCTGCTCCTTAAAGCTCCTCCCTATTTTGCCTTTACAATTCTCAATACCAGATCAAAATTCTCTGTGTTTGCAGCAAGTCCAGCAGCTCCAGAGGGAGAGATGAGCAGTCTTCTAAAACAGTCATTTACACTGATAAAAAGTACAAAACACACCTACTAATATGCTTATCTGATTAGGTCCACACTCCCTTTTGACTCTAAAAGTTGAAGCTCCTGAAGGAATTGAGACCTAAACTCTACACTGATTCACAGAAACACAGGTGCAAAGAAATCTAACAGGACTCTACATCATTAATCGTACAGCCTCTTTAATCCAATTACTCTGTATTTTCTCTTAAACAAATGAACTGCCAAAACTTGGCCTGGACCCAGTTCTCAAAACAGCTCAATTTCATCTTACCTGATCCATATTTTCAGATGTGAAACTACAGAGGAGACTGGAGGGAGTGAGGAGATTCAAACACCACATCTGCTCTGAGCTACACTCTGCATGCCCCACTCTCCTCTTCCCCCCCAGCTTCCTTTCTCCAGAGTCCAGGTTAATAAAGAGCACTGCAAATTGGATATTGAAGTTAAGCATGCAGCTCTGCAACATCTCCTTGTAATGTCAATTAGCCCCTTACACACAGAAAAAATGTATTAAATGCATGGTTGCAATCATTACACTTTCCCCAAATGCCTTGGAATTTTAATTAGCTGTTGCTGAAATTTGCAAATTGGCAAGAGAAACAAGAAAACCCCACTGAATTCTTGAGCACACAGTGCTTATTTTGACAGTTGTAGTTTATCTATAGTACTTGACAATACATGTTCTCTCCTCGGTTTTTTAACATAATGAAGTGAGCATTTAGACCTCCACTGTTAAGCTTCAGAGGGAAAAATAAGTATAAATTTATTTCATTCAAATAAATTTACAGATTGGCAAGATTTTACTTATAATGACTAAACTGCATCATTAATTTAACTCAGTTTGAAGCACTTTGTTTTGTGGAGAAAGCATAGCCCTTAACTTTGAGCATGGTGTGTGCCTGCACAGGTGTGCAGTAATCTCTTAACCCATTCACATAAAATGGTATCCTTTTTTTAGTATATTACATGCTTCTGAAAAGGTGCTGCACGGAAGGCTGGTCTGTCATGTACAATTACAGAAGAGCGCAGGCAGAGGCTGCAGAAGTTTCACTACGCACAAACTCACTGATAACCTCAATCCACTGATGTACTGGTGCAGGCGAACTCCGTTTCCATCCCCAGCACAGCCCCCTCCAAGAGCGGGACCAAAGCAAACATCTGCCAGACACAATGACACCGGCTCTCAAAACCAACCCATTCTTCAGAAAGCACACGGCTCTGGCAACCTGCTCTTGTTGACATCTTCAAACACAAACCCATCCTCCTCGATCCCCTAGACAAGCCAGTTATCCATGGGTAATTTTGTCTTCATATAAAGAGTCAAGATAGATTCAAGCCCTAAAGTATAAACAGCACACATACATTGTTTCCCATTTACATCTATGAAGTATCATACACACACAGTGTATGTTTCTTAAAACAAAACCAGACACATAAACTGCTGCTATACACATATCCAGTATAAAAATCTAGAAAAGCGGCACTGGAATACAACTGTAAAAACCAAACAAGACTGCGTAACCAAGAGGAAATAGAAGAATTTGTCAGATAAAACATATATGCAGCATCATAAACACAGCTGCACAGTGCCCTCCAAGGGCAGCAAAACTGAAAGTCAAATAATAAAATTAAGTGATATACAAGGGAGGGTGCACAGAAGGGATTTCAATCCTCTTTGTTCTTAGCCGTGATACAATTTCACAGCCGCTCTCAAGATTCATCGTTTCCATGTTTGGCATGCGAGAGCACAGAATGCAGTTCATTTGGGAATTACCGAGCCAGGACACGTGAAGCAAAATCTACCACAGCATCAGCCAGCTCCTGCCACAGTGTCCCAACAGCCTGGCCATCAAAACACTTCTGACAGTTAAAATAAAAACAGAAGAGGCTTCAGAAAAGTTAATTCCTGTAATATTAACTAATCGATCCTCAGCAAAGAAACTGCTCCTGTGCAGCCTTTGTCTGAGTACATCAGGCAGAGGACTTTGCCTGCAGGAACTGCTACCTCCATATACTTAAATTCAGCCAGTATAGAAATGTATTATTTTTATGGTTTGCAAGCTGGACCATACACAGCTGCAGAGGATCTCTAAATTAGTTAATACACCATTTCAAAAGGAAGAGTTATTTCTCCAGGGATCACGTGCCAAACAAAGCAAGGAGGGAATGCTGAACCACTGGTAGTTTATATGACAAAAGATATTTTTCAACTACACGCAGCACTAATTATGTAGGTCCTTCCTATCCTACATCTGAAAACTTCTCACAGAAAACACTCATATTTTCAACATAATATGTGATGAAAAACGAAAAAAAGACTTCTAAAACCACTTTTGTAAGATGATAATTTCACTTCCCTTAAAGGTGATAATTTTTTATTTCTACAAGGAAGCAAAAGCTGGCATTTGTCATTCCTGACCTAATAATTTGACAGTGCATACTAAGGAAAAAAGTCATAATGAAATTAAGCTTGTTAGTTAGAAAATGTAAACCCAGAAAGTTTATGCTATAGAATACAATTGTGCTGAGGAAGGGCTATTTCACACATGAAAATAACAAAACCAACACTGATATTGGAGTTTAACAGTGACAATTCATCCTTAAATAATATGCTAGATTTAAAAGCAAAAGCACTTAAAGCATTATTGGAGTTGAAAGTATTGAAACAATACATTTGCAAAAAATTACAAGCACCATAAAAAATAAATGTAAGCAAGACAAATGCCAGACCTGCATGGTATGTAGATGAAATATATTAATTATAATATGAAGCTGTTGAGTTCAAAACTGCCTTTGAGCCACACATTTTATGCAGACTTCTCTCTAGCCAAGAAATCTTAATTCCACACTCCAAAGTTTTGAAAACTATTAATATTCCATACGTTATAACGGAGAGCACTTCTCCCCACCATCTTTACTGACACACATATTTATTAAGTGTGTCAGTAAAGTTGACAGTTAACTTTCATGAGACTTCACTTCTCCCCACCATCTTTACTGACACACATATTTATTAAGTGCTGACAGTTAACTTTCATGAGACTCTCAAGGAGATCTGGTCCTTATTCTGCAAATTTACAAAAACTGGGCTGAAGGTGCCAAAAACCACAACTGTATTTTATTATTATTTAAATAACGAATTTGTGATAGCATTTTACTCTGAAGCAATGGAAAGCCCTGCAGGCAAATGTCTCCTTCAACAAAGGTTTGAAAATTATTTTTGTTTAAATAACAGCTGGTCTTGCCTATATGGACTTAAATGAGCCATGTGGAGACAAACTTGTTTCAGTTCAGCTAAGATAGATTAAAAAACATTAATTCTAGTTAATATCCATTTTGGTCCCTCTACACAGATGGGAAAAATAACATTAAATTACCATGCTTACATACAGTCAATACCAGACGCCCAATAAAGCACAAATGCAAAGCCCTGCTCATAATGCAACTGAGCACACAGTTCCAGCCGAACAGCTCAGCTGCAAGTTAGCTTGAAACAAAAGAGATTTACATTCATTTCTCCACTCTGCCAGAGACTTCCTGCATGACCTTAGACAAGTCACTTGTTTTTTGTGTGCTGTAACTCCCCACCCCTAAAAATGGGGAAAACCACTTGCTCCATAACCTCACATCAATAAACAGATCTACCATCAGGAGATGCTTACATACAGAGGTTGAAAAAATTCCACAAAGTGAATAAAGAGTACTTAAAGCTTGAATTAATTTCTCTTAAAGCTTTGGACTCTTCATCACTGAGACAGACGGAAAGCTTTTGCACAACACTCCTAAGTGTTACCAGCAAACAAAAGTCAGGACTGCCTGCATAACAAGACAGAAGTGTATTTTGACATGTGCAGACCCAAAGCAAAGGCATGACACCTCCTCTGTCACCAGCATATACAAAAGACAAAAAGTAAGAAGTTTCTAGTTACCTTCTTTGAGCTCTAAAACAGGAGTTAAACTCTCTGATATAAAAGAAAGTAGGAGAAGAGATCACCAGATACTGTCTCAAAAGATGTTAAACACTTTAGGTCCAAACAGTCATTCTCCAATTCATATTAACCACTAACCACCTTTTGAACTTGAAAGTCATATTTAACTTTCATAACTCAGTATTAATATCGGGAGTCAAATCATCTTGCAGAAATTAAAGACCTCCAGAGCACTGGCCTACTGAAAATAATGAAGAGGACTAAAATCCATTCAGAAGTAGCTGTCAAACATACATTACACTAGGACACTTATGAGGACACAGCACTGCTCCCAGCAGGAACACACGAATTTGCAACATGTATTAAATATATCTTTTAGAAAATATTTTCAAGTCCAAAAATCTACATTTTGAATGCAGGCCAAACAGAGACTGCTTCCATGCCCATATTCTGCACCTCTGCACCTAACTGCACTAGCCTGTGAAAATCAAAATCACAGTCTGAGGAGGGAGACAAGTGCACAGGAGTAGGAGAAATGAACCAGCCAATGACACACAAGCCCAGGTAAACTTCTGGGGGACAAGGCAAGCTAAGGAAAAAACAGAAGCAAGGAAAGTGCTGAGAAGAGAGGAAGTTCTGGAATAAGCTTCCCCTCATATTACCCACATATGTGTAAAAACCACACAGCTGCTCAATCACAGGGTGTTGAGTGTGCTTGGGGTTTGGGTTTTTTGGTTTTTGTTTTTTAAACAGATGATCTGTGGGTTACATACATGAAAATACAGACATTGAAAGCTACAACAATAAAAATGAAACATTTATTTTTAAGCTATTCTGTTTGAAATGTCAAATGGTTGTCATTATTTGTACTTGCATATTGTACGTCATATTTTATAAGAAGAAAAATACCTCATGTAAGATATGGTAAAACAGTTCTTACTAAAAATCATTCACAACCTGAACATTTATCTTTCAATATGCAGAGCTCTGGGATGTGTTAAATATCTTGAACTCCCATTACTTCAATAAGACTGAAAGAAGAACATCTTCTTTCTCTCTCCTCTTTCTCCTCTGCAAAAGTGTATTTTGCAGTGAGGCCAAAAATTAAAGCACAGCCAACCATGAACTTATACCAAACACCAGACACAGAACAGGGGAAAATACAAACATGGTGGTGGGGGGTGTAAGAACAGACGTCCAGAAAAAGAAAAAAGATTATGATGTTTCCAACATAACACAGGATACAGTTTCGGACAAACATTTTCAAGTGAGACATGAGGCTTTGGCAACCCCTAAAACTGACAGTACAACAGGCAGTACATGGCATCATACACAATGTTCTGAATATGTAATTTCTAAGATTAAATTTGCAGGAAAGAGTGAGATGCCTAAAAGGAGAGGACTGGCTTCTCCTCCAGTGACACCTGAAAAAAGTCTGTAGAGGAACAAAGGCAGCAGAGATATGAGGGGCAGGAGGTCAGAGGAAAGGTTAGAATAAGCAAAGTCATAAAGGCAGGAAACTGAAACTAAAGTCTCGAACTACATATTTAATACCTCCTTCACAGCATGCCAGTAATGTTCATACGAAAGGAAAAAAAACATAAAGGAAAGCAGTGACAGTGTTAGCAGGCTTCCCAAGAACAAATTCTGGCAACCTTAAACATCATGCAGCAGCCAGAGTATCTCATTTGCTTAATCTCCTCACAGTCACAAATTGACTATTTCTTTTTTTTTTTTTTTCACAAGAGGTGAACTTTCCCCACAACTGCAATAGCTGAAACTCATCTCACTGCTGGGGCAATCGGCACCTGCCTGCCTTTTCACAAACCAGCTACTACAGGGGCAAACTCCCAGTGCTTGACTGCACAACTGGAACCTTGTTAGCCATCAGCAGAACTGCTCTTCTTGGCTCTCAGCACCGTGTTTACAGAAGTAGGATGACTTCAGCCCAAGATGAGCAATACCAAAACTCCTTTGGTCACACATACACACACAACAAACCCCTCCACTCACGTTTTCCTACCTATCAACATATTAAAAGGCAGTAACAACTACACCAGTTTCATGCATTACTTGCAGGAGTTGCCAGCCTTCACTGTCACTCATCTGAAAGTCAAAAGGAATGCAGAATACTTTTAACTCCACTATGGATGAAGATTAATCATCACTATTTGTACTACAAACTAATTTTTACCATTAGAAATATTTGTAAAGGGTGAAATAACACAAACTTACTATGTGGGCCTTGAAGCACATTATCTTAAATTGTTTATGTAATTTAAAAAGAAAACCCAAAACTATACTGTATTTTGACAAGTAGTTTGCTAGTTCATCTTCACCTGTGAATGAATCCAATTGAAACAAGGACGAATTAGGGTTCTAATATCATTTACACAAACCTTCAGAAGAAACATACTCATATACAATCCCAGCTTTTGCATAGACTTGCAAAGCTCAGTCTGAAGTCCCAGCACCTCGACCATCCAAAAAATTAGTGTTTCTGCCTAGTTTCAAACTAAAACCACCACACTCAGTTTTCTAGAGAGCAAGCAATAGTGCCTGAGATGTGTTTCTGTGTTTCTTTCCTATGACAATCAGTTTAAAGTGGGACGAGGAGGGAAAACCATGTGGACTTCATCCTGACACAGAGCTGGGATGCACACAGGACATATCTCCAGCCCAAGAACTGGAAATTTTGTAATATTCAGGTAAGCCATTACTGTCCCTAAAACAGTATCGTCACAACTAAAGATTTCAAAACTTATTGGTTACCATCCCAACAGCACAAAAATATTCTTAGTATCAAATTACATGTCACACATCACATTCAATCTCTCCTTCAATTAATTATGATCCTAGGCACTGGTACTGAAAAGGGGGCTCTGGACCTGTCAGGCTAACTCTTGTGCTAATGCCTCCCCACAGACTAGCAGTGGCAAAAAGCTTCAATAAAAAGGTTCATGTACATTTGTGGGTGGAAACTCCATACAAAAAAGACCAATTTAAACAGTTATTTATAAACATAATTTTCTCTGATTTCTGCCATTACCAACATCAAAAGACATCAAACCTCAGCTACAGCAAGAAGATGGGAACAGAGTTTATGTGGTGGCAGCTACAGCAAACACAGACCAGACCAAAAGCCTCTTTCCTCTTGGATGAGCAATATAACCAAATATGTTACACTACTACTGCCTCGTCCCCAAATGCAAAGAGGTTCAGTGACACCATGCAAAGAAACAAATCAATCTGCCAGAGGTTTTAAAAAAACAATGTAAGTTTCTAAAACATATTTAAAAACAAGCTGTTTTATAAAAGGCACAGAGTATCCCTACTTTCTGTTTCATCAGCTAAGATGCATGCTCCAGTGGGGCACCCACTGAGTGACGAATTCGCACTTCACTTCCACTGTGAGCTGCTGTTCACAACAGAACCCTTAGCTAAAAACCTCAGAGCATTCTCTGCTGCCTTGGCAGGACTCTTATTTATATAAGATTAGTGCAGTCAGGCATTAGATTTATAAACCAAAACCAAAAACAAACAAGAAGAAAGTTTTCACACTCTTCTTTATAGACCAGTTTCTGAAACATACACACACAAAACAATATAACACATTGACATGCAATTGTTAAAAAAAAAACAAAAACAAAACAACCTCCAAACAAACAGAACTGGTCAAAACACATACAACCTTTGGAGGTATCCCCATCTGGAAACTATTTAAAGCACTCACAAAAGTACTGTTGGCCACCTAAACTGCCGTTCCTCTGCTCCACCCAGAGCCTCTGAGGGCAGTTACAACACACGGGCACACTTCAGCCCATCACCTTCCCCACCCTCCTCAGGTAAGGAACCGACACCAACCTGCAGTTGGGAGGTGGATCTAAGGTGATGTCAGCCAATTCCTTCTGAATCCTGTGGCAATAAAGCAAGAAGGAACAAAGGTAAGTCACTGAGTGGGATAGCAGTTAACACATTCTCCTTGCAGACATACTGTCACTGTGAGCTTGCACAGTACATAAGAGAGGTACTCTCAGCTGTGGCCTCCGACCAGTCCAAACCCCCTCAGCAGGACAGGCGCCCTGCCCTGTTAAAGAGACAGGCTGAAAAGCACACAGGCATCGTGCACTGAACCCAGACAGGTGCACCGCTCCGCGCTCCCACAAAGATGCCAATCACACAGTGGAAAAGACTGTCCTCTTTGCTAAGCCAACCAGCCTGTAAATGAGGGGAAACCTCTGCAAATGTGATGCACCAAGAGGAAACTGCAGTCTGAAAAGGAATTTTGTCTTACGGGATTGAGAGAAACAGTCATTGCCAAATTGGCTCCCTCCTCTCTCCCTCAGCTTCTCATCACCATCCTGAGAAAAAAAATCCACAGCCCTGAGGGAGTCAATAACTGCGCCATTCTCAAGGACACTTTAAGGAAGGTGAATATCTATTTCCGACGCTCCTGCACTTCCTACCACCTTCAATTCTCCCTTCTCTTCACCCTCAAGAGCCACACAACACCCCCATGTTCCCTCCCTAGGACTCCAGACGCTCCCTCTCTCCACTGTGCTCAGCCAACACCCTGTCCTCCCAGCCCAGACTATTCTGGGCTTACGCTGCTTTTGCCACAAAACGCCCAACCAGCTATCATTCTCTTCCCTGGAGTCCCATTACTGTCACTCAGGCTTCCCTTCCAGATTTCCCCACCCAGCACTCAGCCTGCCTCCCTTCTCCTTTAAACTCAGCCAGCATCTCCTGCCACTTGTCACACACAAGAACCACAGCCTTTCCACAGGAGGCAGTTTAAAATCTTCTCCTTTAGAACAGTGAAGGGCACAACACGTAAACACTGCTTGCCACTGTCTATGTCAGTTTGCCATGGAAACCTGCAGAGTGGAGATCTGGAATAACCAAACCGCCTAAATTCTACAAAGCCAAAGAGAACTCAGTCGCTACGACAGGGCATTTGCATAAAACCCCAGTCACTTCAGACACCTACTGATACAACCTCTCTGCTCCTTGGCAAAGCTGTTCAGTGAGATGGTTCATTATTCTTACTGAAGTACTGCAAGTTTGCTTGAAAACCTCCATTTGTCAGCTTAGCTCCCTGAAGCAGGATGGTGCTGAATTCAGGTGACACACAGAATAAATAAGAAAGGGTGACTTTAAAAAAAAAAATAGTAGCTCCAAGAGTCTGTCCAAGTGAAAAAAACTGTATACAGTTTTTCTGGAAAAATATAGCTGTTCTGGAATTCCTATTCTATGCAGGTGTCTCTCCCTACACATTATTCTGGAATAAAAATTACTTTATTCTCAAAAAAAGCCCAAACCCACTCTGTGCTGTGAGCAAAGACTATTTTAGAGCAGAATGTTCACAAGTGGGCCTGCTGTGGATTATTTATTTCAGTTAGCATCCAACCATACACAGAAAATTCAGTCTAAGTGATGAGAAGACAAAAATAACAGTAATGTATTTGTTGGTAAAGATCTGGGGCTGTATTACCCCTCACACTGCAGTGCACTCCTCCAAAGCAAGCAAACTCAAAAACTTCACAAACATTAATTAATCTCCAAATCAGTTCTGGAAAGACAAAAAGACACTCTAGACTCCAACACACAAGAGAGTGAAACAGATGTTGAAATGCAATGCCTTACTTGGGACCATACAGCTTCCAGTAGCAGAGAAAAAAATGAGGTCTAAATGTCAATTCTACACCATTCCCATAACAAACACTAGTAAGAAAAAAGGAAAAAACAGCAGAAATAAATGAGGGTCAGAATAACAGCCCAGAAGAAGAAAAGCCAGGAAAATATTTGGAATAAGCAGGAAGAAGAACCAGAAAGCAGTGAAGTTGGGCAGACACTCACTGCAGCGAGACACTGAAAAAAGTGAGACAATAGCAGCTTCACGCAGAAAGGTTGAGCACAAGGGCTAGAGATGAGGAATGGGAGCAGCAGGGGAGCAGTGCAAAATAAAATGAGGAAGAAGGGAAGATGCAACAAATCAGTGAGAAAACTGACTGCAGCCTCACCTTTTGGCACTGGTAGATAGCAGTTTAGAGTTTTTACTCATGCTGACTTTGCTTTCCTTCTTCTTAGGCGTGCTTGTCTCTTTCTCTGTCTGTTGGTTGGAGGATGAAGATGAGGAGGAGCTGGTGCTGGCCCTCGAATCGTCATCCGACATAGCGACCCCCCCACCACACACCCCAACCTGGAGAGGAGACACCATGGGGCATGGGGAACAAACAGTGAACACAAACACACACAGAGAAAGGCTGCTGACAATCTCGATCTGTGTTTGGGTCATGCTCCTTTTAAAGGATCCTCGTGTCTCCCTCTCCTCTCTAGGCCCTACAGCCATAGCAGGAGGAGCAATAGCTTCCCCTGCACTAGTAACACCGAGGAGCAGGGGGAAAGGGACTTTAAAAGCTTCCTCTCAGACAGCAAGTGCGGAATGAGAGGAGACTGGAACGAGGACAACTGCGAGGATCAGGGAAGCTCAAAGCAATTCTTTCTAATCTCCCCCAAACTGCACACACAAGAGGAGCCATCACCACCCACCACTATCGAGCCTAGGGGTGTAGGAGATAAAAATGGAACAGCTCCGGTCCCTTGGGTTCCCGGGAGGCACGTGGGGGAGGCAGGAAGGGATGGGGCCAGGGGGGTGCCAGTCGCCAGTTCTAAAATGGAAGTGGGGCATCACTGGCAACACAGAGAAGACCCTGGCAGATGTGTGACCTGTGGTGGGGAAAGCCCTGCCTGCTGGATAACCCCTGTCTGTGGGATCGGGCATTGGAAGTCGTGAGGGGAGGCGGGCAGGAAGGGAGCAAACGAAAGGGAAGGGCTAAGCAGGGAGTGGGGGGCACTGTTGGCACCCACCGAGGCCCACTGCACCGAGGGGCATATGCCAGCGGAGGGGAAGGGAGCAGAGAGTCTGTGCCGGGGGGGACGCCGGGGGGAAGGAGGGCCAGGGCCTGCGAGGGGCGAGAGTGGAGGGCCCGTGGAGGCCGGTGTCAGGGAGGGGGGCTGCGGGGGCCAGCGGGAGGCAGCACGGGTCCATGCGGGCACCCCGGGGGCACGGGGGAGGAGGGCGAGCACGGCGGGCTATCGAGGGCAGGTCCGCACCCAAGAGGGGCGAGAAGCCGTCGGGAGGGATGGGGGGGCTGGCAGGGCACCCCGGGAGAGTTCGGGGGAGAGGCTCGGGGTGCAACCGCGGGCCCGGGGGAGGGGGGGGGGGGGGGGGGGGGGCGACACACGGCCGCCTCCCTCCCAGGGCCACGGGCCCCCGGGGAGCTCCCCTGCCCCCGCCGGCCGAGAGCCGGAGGGGGCCCGGCCGAGCTGCCCCAGCCGCGGGCCCGCAGGGCCGGGGGACAGCGGTACCTGACAGCCCCGGGCGCGACCCCCCTGCCCCGCCGGCTGCCGCCCCATCGCCGGGCCGCGGCCGGCCCTGCCCCTCGCCCCTGCCCCCGGGGAGGACGGCGGGGGGTGCCCCGTCCCCCTACCTCTCCCTTTGTGTCTGGCTGCTCCTCCTCGGTGCGGCTGGGCCTGGCCACTCGTGTCTCTCTCGCTGGGAGAGAAGCGGAAGTGCTGCAACAGCAACTATTAAACAGGCAATGGCTTCCCTGGCTGCCTCCCCCACCGCCGAGCAGGGCTGGGGGGCGGCGGGGCCGGGGGAACAGAGCCCCAGCTCCGGGGATGGAGGGGGATCCCGGCCGTCACGGCCCCCTCTCTTTCCCTTCCCCCCGGGGAGGGAAGAAAGGGGCACACGGAGAGGGACGTGAGTTTTTAATGGAGACCCTCTGAAAAGTAACCTGCAGGGGTGTCGGGGGGCAGAGGGACAGGCGCCCTCCCCGGCTCCGCTGCTGCTTCCGTGCGAGAGCCCCGCAGGGACGCGGTGGAAGCAGGTGGCTGGGAGAGGGGCAGCTCCCGGGGCTGCTTTTTTTTTAAGGCTCGGAGGGGGTATTAGGCTCGGCGCGGGGGCTGCTTGCTTTCCTCCTATTCTCAGAACTGTTTCAACCCCAAAGCTTCTCCCCTGCCTCACCTGCTTTGTCCCTCCGGCGGCAGCAGCAACTTCTCACCTGTCTCAGTTTGAAAGCAATAAGGGGAAAAAAGAAAGAAAAAAAAAAAATAGGAGCCTAGCCCAAAGCCCACTCGCCCCCACCAATCCAGGCAAAAGGAATCCCCGTCAGCTTTCCCGTCTCTCACCTGTTTCAGCCCTAAAGCAGCAGCTGTGTCCTCCCTTCCCTCCCCCGGCTCAGCCCTGAACCAGCAGCAGGAGCAGCCGCTTCCCACTCGCCCTCGCCCGGAGTTCAGGATTCCATTGTCCCCCACACTGCATTTGGTGACATCACTGACACACAAAGAAGGGGCACTTCGTGATGTCATCAACGCATGCTGGGAGAGAAAACAAAATTCTGGGCTTGGCAGCGACAGCACTAACACACAGACGCACACAGATACACACACACAGACCTTTCAATTTTCCAAAGGTAAAAGTGTTAGGGATTTCCCCTCCCCCCCCCAATCCCCTGATGGGGAGCCCGTCTGCGGAAAAAGGCGTGTTGTGTTCGCTAGCGTGTTGTAATCGCGAGGCGATTTACTCATTTCTCCGAAACCTCTGCTGTCCATCTCTCGCTCCCTGTCCACCCAACGGAGAAAAGTGATTTGGCCGGAGCGACCCACCGCCCCCGGCCCAGGCGCGGGCAGCAGCGCCGGTGGGCAGCCCCGGCTCTTCCTGGAGGTACCGGACCCACTCGTGAAGGGACAATGGGGACCAGCATTCCCACCGACCCGGGGCACATTTGGCTCGCTGCCTCCAGTTTCCACAGCCTATCGAGGGATCACCTATCAAGTTACTTGGTGTCTTCAGTGGCCGAAAATACACTGGACTGTCACCACCACGCACCACGATAATGGATCGGAGTTTGTATGTCACCCTTTCTCCCACGGGAGGACCTCGAGGTGATCCGCAGGCACACAGGACTGCTGGCTCCACAGGGCGCTGTTACGACATGACACCTGGGGAGTCCCGAGGGATCAATTACAGAACCGAAGCCGCAGGATCGGCGGGGGACGGGGGCGGGGGGACATCCCCAGGCTGGGCATCTCCGCTTCGCAGCGAGCGCGGGGGAGGGATCGGGGGCAGCCGAGGCTGGCTCCTCCTGAAGCCCGGGCTTCCCGTCTGACGCTGCCAGGCGCTGCCCGTTCCCGGGCTGCCAACATGGCCCCAGCGGAGGGCGCGGGTCCGGCGGGGAAGCCCTGCCCGTTCCCCGCGGCCAGCGGCCGTGCCCAGCCGCTGCCTTCCGCCTCCCGTGGGACCGCTGGTGTGAAGCTGTCCCCCGGGAAGAGCCTGCCCCTGTGCTAGGGAGGATGCTTGAGTGGGGATGAAACCCTTCAGGCTGGGGTCGGGTAGTGGGTGCCCGTGGCTTCTTTTGGGGTCAGCTGTCAGCCCGGCTGCTTGGGGATGCTGAGCCCTTCCTCCACCGGACAGCAGCTTCACACTTTGTGGCTCAACACAAGGGTCTGCTCATGGCACTGACCTTTCACCATTTATATAGCGTAATCTTTGAGCCAGAAGTACCTCTAGAGTGGACATCCTTGCAGGGACAATCGTTTCCTCTGACACACTCTCCTCTGTTTCTTTGGACTTCTGCATCTGCTGCTTCTCTCTCCTTACCCTCTCTCTTTCTCTTCCTCACCCATTTTCTGCACACATCTCAGCAGAACCTCATTTCCCTGGGCCAGTCCCTAATCTGCCTACACTCCCCAAACTTGCTGCCTAGTCTCCTGTTTGAGACGTGGAGTGTGCTAGATATGTACACCCCAGTGACACTGCGAGTGTCACCCTGACAACAGAAGGAATTCCACTGCAGTGTCATGCTTAAATGGTCTTTGTGTGTGGGTTTTGATTTTGGGGCTTTTTTCCCTGCTAACCATGCTCTTCAGTCTTTATTACCTGTAGTACCATGTACTAGGCTTCAGTGAACTTTCTTCCAAAAACAGTTTGCTAGCAGAGACAACCTGTCCAGTTTGACCTATAGGAATGACACTTGGGAAGCTATGGTCATCCTACCTTCTAGGAGCTGTAGAGCTGTGGCATCTCCACATAGCCCTGAAGACATAATAAATGTAATGAAAACTGGCATTTAGATAAAGGTGGGTGATCTGATTACTTCATGCCCCTCATTGACCAAAGAGGGTCAGAATTCAGCTCCTGAAAACTGTGATGAGCCCCTCTGTCAGCATTTTCCTGATTGACCCAGGGGGCTGTGGAGGATGGGGCTGGCAGTATGGTGCTATGTGTCAGATGACAAATGCAAAAAGATGTGAGGACACAGAGCAAAGTGAAAGTGACTAGGTTTAACAAATTTCACTGCTTATATGGAACAGCTCTTTAAAAACAGAATATCTTCATTTTCACCACAAAAAAAAAAAAAAAGAAAAAAAAAAAAAACCCCCCAAAAAAAACCAACCAACCAACCAAAAAAAAAAAACCCCAAACCAAACCAAAAAACAAACAAACAAAAAATTTCCAAAAAAAAAACCAAAATCCCCCAAAAAACCTCCAGCTCTTTCCTGTTGTCACAGGAAACCTTCAGCGAAGTCAAGTGAGAGAACTGATATTAATAATGAAAGCCCTGCAGTTCTGTAATAAGGGACAAGGAAAATGTAAATATTGCTACAAAATCACACAGGCACTTTTGCTATATTATGTTAATAATCTTGGTGAGGGGTTATCTGTAGATTAACCTTTTCTGTAGCACACAATCCTTGGTAACCCTGTTCAAAGCAATAATATGATAACCAGCAGCAGCGGTTATTTACTTTGAAGCCTACCCAAAACATGCTTTTGCTGAAAGCGCCTAGTAATGTCAGCGCTTGAGCAGCTGTTACAGTGGCAACTCCCATTTTATGACTCACCTCCTAGGTCAGGCTAGGATCAGCAATGGGCTGTTCTCCTGTGTTAGCTATGCCATACCCAGAGCACTGGAGAAAGAGGGAGCCAAGAAGCTGACTTCTATGCCCAGAAATGTTTTTGCAGCTTGCCCTTCTTCCATGTTTGGCCTCTCAGCTCTACACAGATATGGGGAAAAGGGAAGAGAGTGTAGGACATGATTCTTTTTCCACCAAATGGAAGAACTACCTCCTCTAATCAATCTCATCCCATCTTGGGAATTTTGACAAAATGCCACTGATCTGCTTCTATTTCTTTCCTGTAAAGTGTGTGCACTTTATTGGGTGAGCTTTCCTTCTTATCACCGCTTCCTGTTTCCTTAGGGTTTTTTTTGTTTTGTTTTTGTTTTTTGTTTGTTTGTTTTTGGTTTTTTTTTTAATTGTCTTGGCTAAGTTGTGCAAAGGACTTGCAGAGGAAAACTGATCCAGATTATTAATTTTCCTTGTGCCCCAAGTTTTTTAATCGATGGCACTAGTTCAGTGCAGCAACTGAACAGGATTAGTCACTTTTCCCTCTGGATTGAGTTTGGAGGAGGCTGAAAAGATAGATTGAGTTGCCTTTGGGGCTTTGAGCTTAATTCACAACAGAAAGTAGCCAGTTCAAATCACTCTGAGTCTTTTGCTAAGGGAAGGTGACTCAGATTAGTCCTTTTGTACCATCTCAGTTCCAAATACCTTTTCAGCACTATTTCTAGCTGGTCTGTTTGGGTCTGAGCCAAAGCACCTTATATTTCCAGCAATTCCAGTGAGTTCTGCATCAGACCTTTTGTGGGGAGCAGAAAGAAATTATCATTACCAGATTGCTGGTAATGTCATGCTTGCAAGTGACAGTGGCAAAGTGAGAAACACGCTGATACCTCACACAGTCCTGTGATGACACACTTTGTCATTTCTGTGTGATCCTGTGATACAAAGTGAGGTGGTGAGGAAAAGTTACAATAAGCTCAGGACTTACGATACAACTATTTGAATAAAGCTAGACAGAAACTCTTCCAAAAGAGGAAGGAACTTCATTGAAATGAGACAAAACATAACAGAAATCACAAGTGGCTTATGTATGTGACATAAGGTAGTGAATTTACCCATTGGTTTCCTGTTCACAACTATCTTGCCATAACTTAATAATGCTGTCCAACTTCCCTTGCTGTAATTTTCTCACACAATACAGCTCTTAGCCCTTAGAATTGTATCTTTTTCAGTTCCTGAGAGAAGAATGAAAGGGTCCGCAAGCAGAAAAAGACTTGTTTCCTCTCCTTTTATTCCAGTACAAAAGAGGACTTAGTGGTGAAGGAAAAGTCTAGGTCTCATTGTCAGACTCTTGCTATTTACTACTTGGTTTTGGTTCTGTTTGAGGTTAGTCCTGAGACCTGAAGGCCTGTCTGGGAGACTCTCAGTGTGGACAGAAATACCTGAGATCTGTTACGTGTTTTTGCCGTGTTAAAGTCCTGGCTGAACCCCTGTAGATGTAGAGACCGGCTGGCAATTAATTTCAAAAGCTTAAGCAGAGAAGTATAGCTGACTATAACTATACATATCTTCTGCCTCTACTGTGCTCCTTTTGTGCATCTCCTGGTACATGGTCTGGTTCGTTTTGGTAATTGAAAAACTGGAGATGCTTAGATCAATTCCATTTCACAGCCTCATAAGAAGTTTCACAAGATATATTTCCAGGGGATTCTGTCTCACTTCCAGGTGATAAGATTGAGTCTTAGAATTGCTTTACCTTGAAGATACAATGATTCACTGCTTTCTCACTTTGCCCAATCTATAGCTATTACTTAGCAATCAAGACTGAGAGATATGTGGTGCTTCCCTTGTCTGTGTTTCTGGCATTGACTCCATATTTCTGATCATCATTTTCTATCCTGTAAAAAAAGAGAATTATATTTATCTGGAATTAGACTAAAAGTATAAATAGAGGTGCACATTCAGACGTCACTCACAGCCACTCGTTAGACTTTTTTTGTCACTTCCTTTCTTGTGCCTGACGGATTGATCTCCTTTTCTGCAGAATGCTGCCTCTCTGTGCTTCCAGTGGTCCCTGTGCTTCCTTTGGGCTTTGCAGTAGCTGGCTCTGCTTTTCTTCATGGAATCATAAAATGGTTTAGTTGGAAGGCACCTTAAAGATCGTCTAGTTCCAGCTCCCCTGCCATGGGCAGGGACACCTTCCACTAGACCCCATCTGGGTTCCTTGGATTGCTGTTTTCCAGACTCTTTGACTTTTTCTGTTCTGGCAGTGCATGCTCCCCTAGTTCAGATGTTTTCCCTGTTTATTCTTATTTTTCAGTTTACAGGAACTGTTACTTTATTGATCATCATCAGCTTTCCATTTTTATGTACCCCTTTTCCTTGGCAGCAGTACTCAGGTTCTGAAGAAACTAAGATAGTGGAGGGATTATACTAGACTGAGCAGTAAATGGACTATCATCAAACAGTACTGCCACAGGAAAGATCCCAGGGTGATGGCACTCCTGTTGTCAAGTGCTCTGGAAGAGATGAAAGATGTGGGCCAACATGAACCAGGCAAATGGACTCCTGGAAGTGATCAGGGTCAAACTGCATTAAATACACTTCTTTTGCTTCTCTTCTCTGGCTAGCATGTAGGAAAGTAAAACTTGTCATTTAAACTTGTGTTTACTTTTTATTTGTCACCACTAAGTGGCCAATGGCAATGTCCACTGCTGGAGCAATCCATAGCTGACGTATGGTTAGGTTATGACATGCCTGTGCTGGGATAACAGCAGGGGTAACCCAGTAAAAGCCAGTCTAAAAGATTGGTTTGCCAGCACAGAGTGCACCTCCTGACACTGCATTTGTTCTGTACAACTGTCTTGCCTGCACTGCTATCCAAGAGATCTTTTTCTGGTGTGAGCTTAACTTTGGAGGGCTTCTGTCTTGAAACAAAATAGTCAGATAGGAGAACTACTATAGATGGCTTATTAATAGTGTAGGCTCACAGTTTATGACTCTGCCTTTGATTTTGCCACTTTGATAAAATTTTCGTTTTCTAAAAAATATTTTTTATTGTTTTCATTTTATCACTTCGATAAAATCAGATTAAAAAGGACAGTATCGTGTGATCACCAGAATGTTAGATTGACCACGGAATACCTACCCTGGAAAATCACTCATTGTGGAGATGCAGATCTGCAATAAAACATATTAAATGTCCATCAGTTGTACTGAATAGACTATTTAAGGACTCAGTAATAAGTGGACAAAGTAATTTTCCTAATATTTGAGATAAAAGGGTTTCTTGCTTTATAAATAATATTTTTATTTTAAAGAAAAAGGACCTACAGTCCTTTCTTCCTGCACCTTCAAATACTTCTCAGTGTCACAGTAAGTGTCTCTCTGGCTCAGATATGTTAATACAAGAAATTCTGCTTTGCTTGCTCATGCACTGAATTGGTAATATTCTGGTTTATTCTTTCTATTAAAAATGAGAGATTTCCCATCTGCTACAATTCTGTGGATTTCTAAATCCATGGGAAAAAAAATCTACATGTCCTAACTTCTTAGAAAATGTATTTAGTGAGGATTTCAATTGAGTCTTTCAACCTCTGGCTCCTCATCTAACAAAGGTTCTTCTCAACAGAGAAGGATCAGGAGAGGTGTTCAGGGCTCAGTAATTTCACTCTGTGGCTTGACTACAGTTCAAGACTTCAATGGTCTTCAACTGCAATTTTTCTCCCTAGGCCTTCTTATTATCAGAGCCTTCAAAAGGAAGCAATAGAATCACTCAGACTTTTACAGATCCCTGATGCTGGATTCTTGAGAAACCAGTGTATTGCAATTCTTTTCTTCTCTTTTTGTCTGACCAGTATATGGAAGCAAAGAATAGAACATACATCTGATTGTTAACCAGTATTTCTATTTAACACCTGAATCATATGGTTTTTAATCTTTATTGGGTGATTAAGTATTCTTCATTTCCCATGTAAATAATTGAAACAGAAAGTGTAAATTTTTTTAAAGTCCAGCTTTAGAGAGCCCTTCATTTCAAAATTTCTTAGAAGTTATTGTCTATTTTTTTTTCTTCCTGATATAGACCATGGTAACTCTTAGATTATGCCAAAGGTTACAGAAGTGTTCACAGCATGGACTAAAACTTCACACACAACACTTTTTCATTATCCTTTCTGTCATTCATGTTCCTGAAAGTTCCACGTAGCATATTCAGCAATTGCTGACATGGAAGTATAAGCTTAGGAAACCTAAACGTTTCTGAGTACCTGTAAAATGCCTTTTTTGTTGTTGTTAAATAACCTTGTGCTGTTTTGTTCTGTTCCCATAACACCATAAAAGATGTATTTGAAATGTGGCTTCTTGCTAAGCTAAAGAACATCATGTCTGTGATGTCATGTCAGCATTTATGGCCTGAAGGGCAGCTAGATATTTCAGACTTTATCCACACAGACACATTTCACCCCTCACATCCATGCAACCATACAGATACAGTTAAACAAGCATAACCCTACCTGTGAACCCCTGTCCCACCATAAAAATATTGTCTCCAGTTCAATTAATAGCCTTTCCAGAGCAATATAAATCCAAATTGGAAAAAGATTCACTTCTATAGTGTTCACACAAGGTACTGTATAATTATATAACATTATATATAATATAACAACCTCTTTGGTTGCACAGACATGCTTTAGAAAACTTTATTCATGGTGTAATGAAGTTTATTTGCCAATCTCTTTGTTAAAAATTTCTGTTAGGTTAGAACTGGAGCAGAAGGAGCTTTCTTTAATGCTGTGTTTGCAACTCTTTTTCAAAGAATTTATTGTAGCTTTTCTACCCCCTGACTCTGTCTTTTCTTTCCCTCACCCAATAGCCTGAAGCACTGTCTTTCTCCATATTTGTATGACCATGATTCTCTGATTGTTTCTTACCTTTTTCAATTTCTTCTTCCTTTTTTCTTTACTTAACTCTCTACAAGTGATTCCCTGAATTTTGACCAGTATGTCCAGTCAGCCAGATTTTTTTTCTCCCATCGTCTCCAAGCATACAAAATGCACAATAGTTCTTTTCCCCCATTCCTTCCCTAGTAAATGCCACTGCACAAAGTCCTTCTCCATATTTCCTGGCAAATGCTCTACCAAACTCTCAGGTCCACAGAGGCCTGTAGTTTGAGAACCACCACCTCTTGCATCAGTCGATGTGATACAAATAGGAGCCCTCTGGACATGAACTTTTAATTCCTACACCATAATTGCGCTTTAGGCATTACCACAATATGAACAGGCATAATGACGTAATTGCAGAATTTTAAATCCTGTTTCAAGGGATTTAACTCCCTTTTTTTTTTTTTTTTTTTTAACCCATACCCCAAATCAATAGATATTTTCATACAAATAAATCTATTGTAGTAAGATGTTTCCCAGCCCAAAGACATGTGCCTGGTAAGACTCCAGTGATCTGTAAGCTTAGAACAAAGCAGAAGAACATGCCTCCTATAGAGAATACAATGTTTAAGGTGTCAGTGAAACTGCACAGCTCTGTGGCACTTTGGGTGGCAATTGCACCACACCCTGAAAGGGTTCGTTTTCAAAACTGAGGTTGAAAAAAAATATATAAAAGACACTGAACAACAGATGTCAAGAGTACTTCCTCTGCTAGGTACAGTCAGAAGGAGAGTTGCTCTTTGAAGATTTGCACATAAATTGTCGTGTCCTCAAAAATGAAATTTGCATTTCAGATCTCAGAATTTATGTATTGAAACTACAGGCAGTCTTTACAGCGTAGGCTGATATGAAAGGCATATTAATATGATTTTTTTAAAACGGCTAATAAGAAAATGGCGTATTACCATTTTTTCTAGGAATTTGTTGGCAAAAAACTTGAAGATTTTTCAAATAGCAGAGACAGGACTAACACCTTTCCAATTCCACTTCTAAATTCTGCCATTATTTTTGCTTTAAACATTTGCTAGTCTCAGGAGATGCCCATTTTTTTTTGTCCATGCCACAGAAAGACGACATTCACCCTACTAAATATACAGTGTCACACAGGACAAACAATGCAGTATGATCATCTGCAACCTGAGAAACTGTGGGTTTATTTAAAATGACAGTATTTCACCAGCTTGTCTTTTATTTAAGTTCATCGAACCTCATGTACTGACTTATAAAGTCAACAAGATTCTTTTCATTAGTTTAATCTGTTTCAAATCAAGCCATTGGATAGGAGCAGATTTTTAGAAGCAACTCATTAGTGGAAATACTGCTGCTTTCTGTGACTCGAAGATTGCCATTGGGGGAATCCTTTAGTTGCCTTAACATCTGTGCTCTAGCCATGTGTTTTGGATGTGTTACACGAGTATTGGGGGTTTCTTTAATTTACCTGCCTTAATATCCATTCAGTTATGTTTTTTCCACTGCTGTGAAATATTATTTTCCTGTCTTCCAGTTCCTGTGCTATTGGCAGCCCTTCCTCTGTGCTTATCAAAAAAAGCAAGAGAGGGGACAGTGTCACACTTGAATGATTTTTATAAGGTTGGGATATACTGTGGGTTTCACAATAAGATAGCCTGGCCAATGGAGTTTGTATATAGAGATTTTTCAGTTTCATTACAGCTGTGGGATTAGGCAGCACAGTAAAGGAACAAAAGCCAAGAGAGGGATTCTGACTTTGCTTTGGCATAACTATTGAGTTCAGCAGGCTTACTCCAGATTTACACTGGAATAAACGGAGCTCAGAGTGAAGCCCAATAGATCAGTTTACAGTGCTTTTGGATGCATCAATTTACTCAGTCACTTGGAAAATCATATTCCCTTACTGCAAAGATCTGGGACAATTCATATTTCTAATGTATTTGTAGGTCTACTCTGTGGTGTGTAGATGTGTTTGCTTAGTAGAATTAGGAATCTGTTAAGCAAATTTCATATAGCAAGCCCTTCCCTCTCTTATGCTCAAGGGCAAAGGAGAAAATAAGATGCACAGGGAATTTCCCACCCCTGTAGGAAGACAAAAAAATAATGAGTGCTGCTGGCCTGTAACAGACCTGGATGTAGCCTTCTAGCAACTGCTTGCTGACACAGCCCCCAGAAGAGAACACAGACACAGGTCTGAGTGCTCTTGTTCATGGGGAAAAGGATGCCAAGAGCCTGCTGTGAGGAGCTCTGTCCTGACTGATAGGATTTCTTCCATGATTAACAGCAGCTTTTCTCTCCTTCATTGGATGGACAGTATTTTTATTCATCTATTAAATGGCTTAATATACACCCCTTCTTCTGCAACTGAACAAGCTTAAGCAAACTTGGAGCTGTGGGCAAAAAGGCTGTTTGCTTCCTGTGTCAGTGGCAGCTACATGAAGTAAGCTTATGTATGTTGCTATTTGGAGTTTTTCTGACGGATTTGGGTTGTTTTTTGGTTTTTTTTGGTCCTCCTCAAGGTGTGAATTGCCACTTGGCAAAAAGTATCTGGACACTAGAATGTGTCATTTGGTGCCCTAAATGTTTATGTCCAAACCCCTGCCACCGATGACACAACATGCAGCAAGAACAAAAGTCTGTTGGCTGGAGTCCGAACTGGTTTCCTAATTCACACCTGTGCATTGGCAGGCAAGCAGCCATCAATCACAGACTCTTGCATATCCTGGGTACGCTGTCGTGGGCAGGGCTGGAAACATTTCTGAGTGCTGATGGGAGGGATTGGATAAGGAAAAACAATAGAAGAAAAGTAAGAAAGCAAAGGTAATAGATTTATAGGAGACAGGGCTGTGAAGGATATCAGGAGGCTGAACTGACAACACTGGTGTAATTCCTGACAGAAGAGATTAAAAATAATCTCTTTGAAATGCGTTATGGCCACATAGCCACAGATAAAATTTGTTAGAAACAAATTACTCTCTACATCTCCTAAATCTTAAAGCACCTTCTCAGAGTAGTGTTCAGGAGTTTGAGTTGCTGTACAAAAGTTGCTATAGCTTGTTTTATTTGAGTACGTATAAAGTATCTGTATAAAATATTTATCTACAGGATGGAAGAGTATAGGTGTGCATGATTTTTGTAACACTGACAAGAAATAGAATTTTCCTAGACTAAGACTTGTGTAGCATGCTTGAAATTTGGCTCATAACCAGCTTGTACATCTTTCAGGTTTATGGATGGATTTTTTTGTTTAAGAAATAGAAGTAAATAAAAGCAGATAAAAAAAAATGTGACTAGTGTGCAGCTAAATCATCTTTAGGAAGGTATCAAGGCCAGGTCTCCTCATTAGTTTCTTTCTTCATTAGTACTGGAAGAACAAAGAACAGCATTTACTCTATATTCTAAAGATTAATTGAAGTGGGGGATGGAGCAGTGAAATTGAATTAGTAAATTATTAACCAATTTCTAAGTAATAAGAAATAATCTATTACAGAGGCTATCCCTCCATCTAGAAATTTGTCTTAAGCATTTGTCTTTGGGAAAGATGGAAAGAATAAAGGGATACAGACTAGAGACAATCCATCAAGTCAACTATTGGAACATGAATAATGAAGACCTTTGAACTTGGCAAATCTTCCAGATCTCTCTCCCTTAACTGTGACTTACAGATTGTTTCAGGGTTGCTGCTTAATCTAATAGTCTCTTTTTAATTTTGCCTCCTCCCCCACTGACCACCCGTTATTAAAAATGTTCCTGTTATAATCTCATCATCTGACAGCCAAAGCAACAGTTAAGGCCCGAATCTGGCAGTGTGTCAGCTCAGGAACTCCCTCCAGCCTGCAAATACAACTCCACCCACTCACATTTTCAGAAGAGGAGCCTGGTGCCAAGGCAGTGCTGGCAAGGTGGTGGCTGGGGAAGTGGAGGTTCTGGCTTCTTCGACTTCAGAAGCTGCCTATGAACAACCGCCTTCTTTCTTTCTTTTTGAGTCAGACCTCGCTTTGATGGCTGGAAGGTTTCCTCATTGCCTGTTTCTAAGATTAAAACTCTGATTTACTTTTAGAAACCAAAATAAGTAACATTAGTGTCCAACTGAAACCAGCAAACTCGCCTTGTGTAAAGTTCTGACTAAGAGGAAGGGTCTGGTTCTCACTAAGAATACTTCTCATTAGCCTTGTGATTTAAAGGTGTTTTGAAGCAGCTCACGGGGGTGAGAATTTAATGTGTCCATCCCTCCTGGCTCCTGGCATATGGGATGTGCTTCCAGCATGTGTGAAATTATTGGGAAGGAGGAGGGGAAAAGGCTTATGGGGAGCTCACAAGCATCTTCACCCATCCCAGCTGCCCAATGGAGGTTATGGCTGTTCTAAATCCACCTGGTCCCCTGGTCTTGGAAGGGCTAAAGCCTTTATACCAGGTGTAAAGCCCTGTTCCTCTCTGCCTGTATGGTGGTCTCCTTCTGCCCTGCTTCACAGGCGCACCTCTCAGCTCACAGCTGCAGCCCACAATACAAGCACAGTCTCTGCCCAGAAGTACAGATGTGTTTTGTCCCAAGGTCTAACTGTGCTCCACAGTTTATGGGGCCCTATGAATGGCCTTGATGGATTTTAGAGATGGGAGTGGGGAGGCCAGAAGTTGGATTTTTTGGAAAACATCTAGCCAGTGGTACCTGAGCTGTGCCAGATTTCCCTGGCTGGGCTGCAAACTGTGCAAACACACACTGCTGTCTCTCAGACTTTTGCTTAGGCTTTCATGCAAGCCCACAAATGAAGTACTGCATTCTTTACTCCCACCTCCAGTGTTAAATGAATAGCTGCTTGACTCGTTGTACTCTATGCAGATTTTTAATGAATCACTTCAGTTCCAGGGGTGAGCCTCTCTCCCCAGCCTGCTTCCCTGTCTGTCAACACCTCTGTGTCCTCCCCACCCTAGTCCAATGGCTTAGACCATCTTCCACTGATTTCCAGGGCCTGCCAGGAGTGGGAAGTCGCAAAGGGACACAGGTGAAATTGTTCTGTGGTTCATTTCCACCTCAAATGGTGTTCCTCTTGTTCCCTATTAGCCTGCAGCTCTCAGCTCATACTGAAGAGGGGCTTGAATCCAAATTCTCCCTTACTATCCCACCTCCTAATGATTGTTGGCTCTGGTTTGTAAACAAGAGAACAGCTACACACTTCAAGTATCTGATCCAATATTTCTCCAGAATAAGCCCTACCTCTGAAAAAGTGAGAGGAAGATTTTGGACTTGTTCTGTTCAGTTTCACCATGTAATTGGGCCCTAAACCACATCTGACCCAAGGGTAGATCCACAGTGATTGCCTGTTGTCTGGCAACACTGACTGGTGATGATTTCTCAGAGTGGCTTTCGCTTGGAAAACTTAATTCCTTCTTAAAATGGTCTCACCACACTCTGTGTGAAGATGAGCTTCAGCAGCATCCAGAGCAGATGCACTTCTGGATCTGGCTTTCCCGTCCCTCACTCTTCATGCAAAGTTCTGCTCTTTTTCCTGCTGTACAGAGACACATTGCATCTAGAATGTGAAGATGGGAAGAGCCTGCACAAAATCTTTCTGACTACAATGCATGTGGTGCCCTCTCTCAACACTAGTCTGCATTCAGTGTTCCTCTGTGACTTAGGGGCAGGCTTACAGTCTCTGAAAAATTCGGTTTTCTCCTTCTTATATCCCAAGCCCTTTGAGTTAAACCATGACAAAGGAAGATACAGAGATTGCAAAGGAACAAGGGATTTTCTTGTAATTTCAGCATTTATTTCCTTCTTAAAGATGCAGTTGTATAAAATAAGTGATGTCCTGGCAAAGGCTAGTGTTATGCTGTGCCAGACAATTTTATCACCTTAGCCCATGAAGGCTCTAGTGTACAACATTAAGCTGCTTTGCATTCTACCATGCCAGTTGGTTTTTTTTTTTTTTCAGTGCCAGACCTCACTTGGCGGCTCCAAGGAGTTTTCCTCCAAAATGAGCCCCTCTTCAGCATCCTTCTGCCCTGCCGTAGGTGCCACGGGTGCTGGGCAGAGCCGGGCAGGACGGCACCGTCTCGGCGACAGGAGGGGGAGCTCGCAGCGCGCCGGCTTTAATCGGCGAATTAATTTAGCAACGCTGCAAAATCACCACTGCGGCTGAGATGTCCGTAGGGCCTTTCTCCGCACCTCCTCCCCCACCCTCCACAAAAATAAACAGGAAAAAAAAAAAAGGGAATAATGGGGATTTATTTTGGGGTTCAGGTTAGGATGGAGAATTAAACTAAATTAAAGGGGAGGTGAGAGGCAATGATGCCTCCAGGAAGTGATGGAGAGGATGGATCTTATATATATTTATGGTGTTAGCAGTGATGGGTAAGATGCTCCCAGCAGTCAATAACACCTCTCCTCAGGCAGACTGGGACAGGTTCACAGGTGATGTGGGCTCCTCAGTTCAGTTCCTTGAGCAAGCAAGGGTTGTGCCTTACACTAGCACTGAACTTGGTTGTGTATGTGCTAGGAGACCTGTGAGGAGAGCAAAACCCATGCTGGTGGAAAAGTCTTTATTTCCAGAAGTGAGGCAGAAAAGCATGAGCTACCAGTCTCAACATAAAATCACAAGACTCATCAAGCTCTCCTCTGGAGTATGAATTCAAGAAAAGGGCACTCAAGTCTGTGTTGTTACATGGAGTAATAGGGGCAGAATTTGGGTTCGTGCGCAAACTTCCTAACACACCTTTTGGCCTGACCCCATGCTCAGCCCAAGTTAACATCAAGCTTCTCAAAGTTAGGATGCTTTTCTGAAAAATTCCTCTCAGACTTGGGGGCACCACAGTTCACTGCATTTGCTTTTGCTATTTTTAGTCTTTTCTCTGAGAAGTCAACTGAAGGCAGAATCTGGGAAAAATTCCTAGCCTGTCAAAACACCTTCCTGAAGACATTTCTCCCCAAGAATGCAAAGGAGATTGCAGCTTTCGGAATGCATTTGCCCAGACAAACCTACATCCATCAGTTGTTATGGATCTAAGCTGCAAGGAAAACCTGTGTTGGTTTCACGGCAGTAGTGAGAGCAGGTTTTCATGGTGGTAGGACCAAGCCCTGCCTGCCCTCGTGCACAGCCTGCTGCTGCAGTATTGCACCTGAGCTCATCTCTAAGGTGGGCAGTAGTTTTCCTGGTGCAGACAGCCCTGTAGAAAGTTAATCTCCTAATATTGTAGTGATAAACTGGAGAGAGATTTCTTTTATGCCCCCTCCCCCCCGCCCCCACCAAGTGCCTGCATAATTGTTCTGCATAAAATCCATGGAAATTCCTGAAGTTGGTATCTGGCAATATCTCATGAGATATCTTTTTAAGGTAAAATATCCCCCTCCTTATCTATAAGCTCATGACCCTCATTATTAGTGCAAGCTGAGCCTATGACTAGTAAGAAAGAGCTTACCTTTTGACCTAGAGGAGAAAGAATCTAGAGAGATCAAAATATATATAGTGCCAAATTAAATAATTTCCTGATGAGCTCTCAGATAGAGGGTTGCATCTTCCCTTGCTGTGGAAAAGGAGCAGGTTCTCGGCAGGCACAGAAAGCTTTCTACAGACACAGCTCTGTGATACATTTAAACAGAATGAACCTCATTCTTAAACCCATCTAAAAATGTTAGTAGAATCATGAACACTGACCTTAAAATGAAAAATGATTTGCAACCTTTGCAGAGGTGTCTTTATCATAGTGCCATATTTTAAAGTATTTTATCCACTCAGCTACACAATCTTACCATTCATTTGCCATTGTCATTTTACCTACAAAAGAGTTCACTTAATATCCCCCAAAGCAAGAGAAATGTAACGAGTATTACAAGAGGAAAATTATTACTAGTATATTATATAGAAAGGCTGTAAAGTTCAAACAGAGGGAGTTGTGTGTGCACACTACGATTCATGCAAATTACGCTTAATAGTTTAACGCTGCATTAAATTTTGCCTCCTGAATAAAAATGCTTCTTTAGTTATTTTTCTAATAATCTATGTAACTTTGGGGAACTAATTAAGGCAAACAATTTCCAATGTGCCTGTTTAGCTGCCTATATCAAGAGGCCTGATTTTTAAAAGTGCTGACTACTGAAGCTATAGTAAATATTTTGCATCCCTCACTACCTGGTAATTTTTATGTGGTCAGTATAAATTTAGGAGCCCTATGTCAGCTACCTATGTGATACTTATGGTTTAATTATTTACCTGTAAGACCATAGCTCCCAGTAAGAAAATTAATTCTAAGAAACCTTTTTAGTAAGCTTATTTCTCCTTTGTTTTTCTCCCTTCTGCTCTAGGAAATGATGCTGACCTATAAGACTTTCAATATAAAGGTGTTTCTGTAGCTGCAGGAAAATGCTGATAATGCTTCTTGATTGCAAGAGGAGCATGTGACACATAATTAATCCACATATGGACAAGGATGTCTTCCAAGACTAGAAGTGGAAAACTAATCAAGAGCACATATGACACACTGGATCCAACACACATGCTTCCCTAGGACTTCTTGGCTGCTTCACATCTGGCTGGTTTGGAGTGCAGGCAGAGCAGCACATGACTGCCTGCCTGCTTTCATGGAGATGGTGGCTGGTCTGAAGCCTGGCTTTGCCTGCAAGGCTTCCATTTCATCAGCTCAGTGAGTGCTAGGTTGTGGTTTATCTTGCCTGGACTAGGGTTTTGAATGTATTCTTTTGCTTCCAGTGAACTAACACTACCCAAAATGAATGTTTTTAATCCTAAGCCTTTGACTTGGTGTATATACAGGTTTTGTACTGATGTAACCAACACAAGTGCTAGCATGATTTTTAAAACTTTTTAATTTTTTGTAAATCCAGGGACATATCCCAGGGAAGAAAATCCCTGCTGGCATCTGACGTGAAAACTGCATTTGGAGACCTTATTTTGACTACTGACACAGATACTGAATTCTCATTGACTTTAGCAGAGGATCTGCTTTAGAAGGGATGGAGGTGTCATGTTTTATATCACTGTCTTGGCTACTGGAAGCAGCTGTGCTTTCCAGTCATAGGGAGAATCACTGAGGTCTCAAAGATGATGCTGAGGTTCCCACGGCTGAGCACCTCTGGAAAGGTTTAGATTTGGTTTCCCAGGATCTTATATCTTTCCTTCAAATGTAGATGAACAGGAAGACAAACTAATTCTTCATTCCTGGATGCCATGTGTTATATAAAGATTTACAGAGCTGTTCATAGCAAGTGCTTTGGCTGTGCTGTTTACTGCTTCAATGAGAGACCAAGTAAGATTTTTATATTCCTCTCCCATAATATTTAATGAGGAATATTTATGCTTATGTCAGAGATATGCTTTGAGCTGTGATTATTGTCTGCAATTTTGCACTCTTAATACGATGTCCAACTTCAATACTCACTGTTATGAGGCACCATTATGAGTCAGTGGTCCTTGTCGTCTGATCTTACAAAATGTAATGTGTGGTTATGGTTTAGGAGGCTGAAAAGGTCTGTGAATGTGAGTAGTGAATTATGAAACTGTTGAATTTTTGTATCCTGAATCTGAAGAGCAGCCAACCAAAGCGATATACCTACAATAAATACATGCACACACATAAAAATGCACACATACAGAAACAGCACATGTATGGAGACAAAAATTCAACTCCATACATGTGTCCTGAATTAAATATACTAAAATAAATCTCAACCACATTGTCTCAAAAGCATCCCATAAATAGAAAGGTGCTCAGACATGTTTGACCCTGCTAGCAGGGTACCATGCTTCAGCTGCTCTGTAATACCTCACTTGAAGTATCTGACTCATCAGTCATGCTGTCTCCCTCGTACAACGGGCCGAGGGGATGGGCACAATCTCTCATCTCGTGGGAGGCTATTTGCTGGGCCATGTGTTGAAGTCAGAGAGCTCTGGGTGTCTGAGCTCTGTTTTTGAGGCAAAGAGATGACACAGGGCTAATTCAAAGAAAACATAAGGGGCAAGACCTTGTTGTGGTCAAAACACTGTAAATGTACCAAAGTGGAAATTTGCATCACCTCAAGACAAGGATTGATGTACTCTGAAAACCAAGAGCCTTAATGAAACAGTACATAGTTTCTGTTTAAATATCTGTTATCTGTAACAGGTCAGATTCAATCAGCACTTCAAAATGCAACTGATAGGCAATGATTGAAAAAGTACTTCAGTCTTCCCTCAAATGTTCGTCTTTGTTGGACTGTGTTCAAGGTACAAAACTTTCACTGATATCTTTGCACAGAGGCTTTTAATCCTTCTCATGGAAAGATGGAAGGAAAGGAAAGCAGAGAATGAGCAACACTCATGCACAGGTTTGTGAGAGGGGGAGGGAGGGGATTTAATGTCAAGGAAATTGTCAAACCCGGAAAAAAACTATCAAAAAGGGCTTTCACAGTAGCTCTCTTGGGGAGAGCAGTTTTTCAAGCAAGATCTCTTGGGGCTGAATCACACAATTCATTAGAGACAATTGGTGGGTAAAATAGTAGCAATGATCTTTGAAAAAGAAAGGTCCAATTTCCACTTCCCATTTTGTCATAAGCTGTCAGGAAGTGTTACACAGTGCTATTGAACAGCTGTTGCTGTTCTTCTTAAAGATGGGTGATGTAATGCTGGTAGAGAGCCTTGCATTCAGAAGATCTGTGAAATGGGATGGAAATGCCTCTGACCCCCACCCCATAATGCTGTGAAATCTTAATTGCCCTGTTTTTTACTGAATTCAAGAAATTCCATTTTGTTCCCTGGGGCATTCCTGGGTTGGGTTTTAGTATTTTTTTCTTGCAGGGTTCTGTCACCAGCAACTGTCACTTTGAATGGTTCCAGGTCTGGGTGAGGAGGCAGTGGAGAAACAGGAAAGAAGATGGTGGGAGAGGAGATGATGGTCATTCAACTAATCAAAGCAAGTTTTTTAATAGCTAGTCCTAGGTACTACTTCAGCATGTTTTTGTTTGACTGCTGTCAGGCAACAGTTCTGTAGTGACATCTACACTCTGTTAGAAGATTTGGAGAGGAATTAAGACTGCACTTTGAACAGGGTCTCACTAGCTCTTGTTCACATCCTCCTGATTGATGCCAGCATAGATGAGAAGAGAACCAGTCCTTAGGGCATATAGAAAGCTCCCACATTACTAAACTAATATTTTTCATGCAATTAAAGCTGGCAGATTGTTGGTGCTACCTCAGAGAGAACTGAATTATTACCTAGTGACTTTGGTCCACGTTCCTGCTGTTTTTCAGGCAGCCAAATGACAGTGAGATGGAGGAGCTGTGATGGATGTGTTGCAAAAAGCACTAGAGTGCAGGAAGATGGGGGAAAAGGCAAGCAATTCCCTGCTTCAAAGCACCACCTGGCAAAGACTTCTAACTCAGTGGTGCAGCTGAGGCTGTCAGCCCACATCTGATGGAGATGGTTTGGATGGCTCCACTGAGTTGTTCAGTGTTGACTCCACCACACGAGCCCAGCTGTGAGGCTTGTTCACCTGTGTCACCATCAGTGCTGTCAACCCACTGCCAAAAGGTCCCAGCCAGCAGAACAGTCCTCTTGCTCAGGTTATCCCACCTGCAGCAGCTGGGGAATGTCTTTTGTTGCCGGGCATCACTAGGCACGTGAGGGGCAAGTCTCCCACTGGAGATGGATCTTGGTGGAAACTGCAGTGGACAGCCTTGTTATTTAACAAACTCAGCATCTCCTGGGTTCGTGTACAAAGAAGACATTTTTATGCCTGCATGCAGATGGTAGGTGTTACTTTGCAGGAGTTTATATTTTAAGGTCTCACAGTCATTGGTTTATATGAACTGCCAGTTCAGATGCTCCTTTCATCACGCAGCTGCAAAGGAGCTACTATTGGGACACCTCCGCTGATCCAGCCGAGCAGCAGACTGTGCAAGCTGAGACTCTTAAGAGGAAAGAGCTCACTCCCACTGCCCCTGAAGACAACATCTATTTTCACAATATAATGCATCAAATGCCAGTGGGAAGAGCCAAGAATTTTCAGTCTTCTCAGAGGAATATTATAAACAAAGCAGAGTAAAAGCAAAGGTGTATAAAATGCCTTGACGGTGCCTTTTAAGAAAGTTGCCATGTGTTATTTTAGCCAAGTCTTTATTCTTTTATGCCTAATGTTGTGTGCTAAAGTTCTCAAAGCTGCTGGCAATACTCAGTGGAATAATTTTAGAGCAACCTTAATAGAATGAACAGAATAAAGGATTGTTCAAATATATTGTAGCAAGATAGCTTTTTAATAGAACAAGTTATTCAAAACACTGATGGCTAGGGCTTGTGAATGGAAAAAATCTCCCCTGTGTTTAATTACCCCAGCCTGTCTTTATTTCCTTTGTATAATTCTAAACACTGTTCGCTTGTGCTGGACGGAGTCCAGTTGGAAAGTTGGTATTTGTTCAACGATGTGTCCTATTCACAGGCTGGAGATCCAAGCTGGATGACTACAGCCAACATCCTATCTGACCTCCCACATAATGTAGGTTATGCCATTCCACCCTGCAAAGCCTGCAGTGGAAGGAATTACTCTTTGCTGCTATTCTGGATTCAGGAAAGAATTCCTATTTAGAGCTGTACTTAAGCACACACTTAACTTTAATGATATGCTTAATTCCCATTTAAATATGCAGTGAAGCACAACTTTTGAGTTTGCACCTTTGTGAGCAAACATTATGGGGTCCAGTAATTTGGTCATACTGAAAAGTGTACTTTATGACTCCCAGAGCAAAGTTAAATCTGAAGAGTTTATTCAGAGAAGTCAGACAGCTCGCTGATGTGACCTCCAGAGAGGTCAATTCTGTTTGGGGGTTTTCAGGCCTATGGAGCTTCAGTGGTGTTGCCATTTGCTGTATGAAGCTGCTCAGGAGCTATAAGTGATATCCCTTTTCATTTCACGTAGTAGAAAGGATATGTGAATCAATAATATTTCATTAATTCAGTAACAACCTCTGTTAAACCTCTCAAAAGACAAGAAAGAAGAGAAGCTGATTTTGTCTCAATTTCCAAGGTTTTTTTTCACTTGCTTGGGGAATGGAGAAAATCTCTGCTGCACCATAATACCCTACCTAATTGAGCTCTTAGATTAATGTTTAAACTTCATTTGCAAGTCCATTACCAAATCTAATCAGTTACAAAGGTACCATTAAGGAAAGGATTTTTTTTTTCCAAATCCACTCTAATTCACATTTCCCCTCACAACTGTCCAAGGCACTGGCAGTAGCTGCAAGTACTGTGTTACAGATATTGTACTTATATCAGGAGGGAAAAAGAAACTACAGAATATTTTCAGTGGAGGTAATAATACACAAAATTACATGAAGTCCAAATGCTGGTATGAGTCAAAAAGGGTTTGGTTACATCTTGAATCTACTGAAGAAAAGCAAAACTCATGTCCAGCCTTTTTTAAAGTGACAATACCACTTTTGAGAAGGTGTTAGATTGATTGCATTGAAGACTTTTCCCTAGATCTATTACCTGCAAGAGATATGCAACATTATCCACAGCTTCCTCTGTGAAATGAAATCCTGGCACAGCTCAGAACTTTCAGGTCTGCTTAATTTTAAATGCTCATATAGTCCTCAGCCTTGTTGCTGGTAAATGCTCTTCACATTCAAAGTGAAATGTTCCTTTTGAGCTGCACATCAGAACAGGACCACCAACTTCTCAGTACTTGGGATAGCAAACAATATAAATGCTGACACAAGGCTGACCTGACCAAAGCTGAATGGGTGACTTCAAGCCAAAGACTGTCTCTCCCATTACCTAATCCCTGAGACATCCAGACTCCCATCCTCAGCAGCACTTAAAAAAAAAAAATCTGGACTTTATTTTTATAACTGTTCTCAGAAGATAAACAAAGCTGAAATGAAGATCAAGAAATGAGCAGTATGATATTATACAGACACCACTACTTTCAGGCAAATCAAAATGTTGCTGTTGTGTCTGTATAATTGGGGAAAGCTCTGCCTACCCAGGGTGGTTGGCCCTGAGCTTTGGAAGTCAGGGCTGTTTAGAGGTAGTTGCTAATAATCAGGGGTTTAGTGACCTCTTGTAAATCTCCTGATGCATATATTAATTTTCTAATCCCTATGCACTCTTTGCAGCCTGCTTTCCCCATCAGCCGAGTAATTTCTGCAGAAAGCAGTGGTTGGGAAGGAGTTTTGCAGAGTGCTGAGAAGAAAGTAACCCTATTGCTACAGTAAAGATAATATTTGTGTTGTGACTTGTCCATTAAAATAAGGATATCTTCTGCTGGTCAAAATTTCTCTGATTATGGACGAGAGGCCTTTCCACCAGGCTTCTTGGCTTAAGAAGCACACAGCATAGAACTGAGGAAACTCTAAGGTCTCTCCCATATTGTATCACTGGCCTGCTGTGTGTCCTTCGGCTTCTCTCTTAGCATCACTTCTCTGGTACAACAAAACCAGGAATGATAATTGTTGTATTAGCACTTACCTTTGTAGAGCACTTAGAGACCTGTGGATAAAAAAAGCGCTGTGTAAGTACTTCTGCAATGAAATGCTGCTGCCTTTCTGTCTCCATGTGCAGAAAAGAACAGGAGCAAAGAACAAAGAGAGAAACAGGTAAGAATGATTAATAAATATTCAACCTACGATGGCCTCTCTCCCCAGATAAATGTAGTAGTGACAATGAATGCAGAGGAGGAGAGGGGCCAGTGTATGGCAGAAATGAAAGTGGAGACAGTGCCAGTATTATATCCACAGATCCTTGTCTCCATGGACTTCAGTCACTGCTGTGTGCTTGAAGCTGGTCAGAAGAATCCCCAGCAGAGGTATCTGACTACACGCTCTTAACATAGGATCACTCTGCCTGCTTTAAACATGAATTAAAAGGAGGGAGGAAGAGCCCCAGGGTTCAACGTCAACAAGATCTAAACTACTTGACATTCTCGTTCTGAAATGCCAGCTCTTAAATTATCAAGGCCTTTTTTCTTTCTTTTTTTTCCCCCCCAAGAGCTCTGTATTTCCCCATGTAACAGTGTGCAAACATTTTATCAGCAAATACCAAGGGGGTGGGGTGGGGTGTGTGTGTGTGAAAAATCAGCTATCTAGAACTGATAAAGCAATTTGGCACAGACACAGCAGCTATCACTTTTAAATGCCTATGGATTTTCTGAGGTTTAGCAAGTTGCAGGGATAAAATTCTGGGGACTGACTGCTGTGAGGGTGAGCGGGAAGCTGTGGCATTCCTACTTGCTCCACTGCCCGCGCTGCCGGGACGGTGCCCTAATGAAAGGGGCTTTGCTGCCCTGCCATACAGCAACAGCCCGTGACACTGTGCTAACAGCAGGCTTGGGACCATTACTTAAGTGATAATCTCACTGCTCCTTTGTTTTATGAGGCAATAATCTGATTCCCATGTGCATAAAATGAGGCCAAAGGGTAAATAGTTTGTTATAATGAGGGAACGGCATTAAGACTGATGAAAACTAGAGGTCAGTGTTATTATTTCTGTTATGACACCCATTCATTTAATAATCCTTCTGTTCATATCCTAGCAGCAGGGATCCATGTCCTGGCTTTTCAAGGCAGTGTCTGCCCCCTAATAAAGGCAGATATTATCCTGCTGTCTCTTGTATCTAACTCAGCTCGCTCTCGATGTGGTTCCTCATTACAATCAGATCTGAGAGGCTCCCAACACGGCTGTGAGGTGAAGGACTACTGGAGAAGGACCAGAGACACTAAAGAGACATTATCTGCATGGCCTCGAGGTATCAGCGCAGGCTGGGGCACTCGTCACAGCTCTTCTGCTTCACAATGAGCTTCCCACTCAGAGGATTCTCCTTCTCTTCTGCTGCCTCTTCCCCTCCCCCCAAGGTATCTACTGTCCACTGACAGTTTACCATTCCCAGCTGGGAAAATATTCCCAGTATGTATTAGTACATCAGTGAAGCATTTCTATAGATGTTTTTTCTTCCTTTTTTTCTTTTTTTTTTTCTTTTTCTTTTTTTTTGAGAGGATAGTAGCATAGTTGGTCTACTTAGAATACTAGGTCTGAACATAGCAATATTACTAGGTGTTCTTAATCACAGAATAAAATAAGTAGTGTCAGGCTTTCTGAATAGGAAAAGTTTCCATGTGTTTGAAATGTATATAATGGGTTGTATAATTTTGTAAACCATATAAATAAATAAAATATTTTTATATAGACACTTATTATAATATACAATCTGCAAGTATCCTGGATCAAACCATCTTATTCTCTTGTCACCCAGTTAATCTCCTGTTAGGTAAATTCCTTCTTCGTCTTACTACTGGCACATATTCTTCTGCCTGTGGAGTATATATATATAATCATTATTACTATTGCTATTATTATTATTATTATTATTACTACTACTACTACTTATGATGCCGTGCTGGCTAGCAGAGGCAATATACTGGAGTAATGTACATAGAACAGTATGTAAATTTTTTTTTCACATCAGCTGTGGACAAGAACATTATTATAAAAATAGATGGTAGAAAACACCAGTAGATTAATAGGGGCCTTATTGTATGTTTTCTAATTCATTTAATGTGCAGTATTTGGTAATAATGCCACTTACACACATAAAAATTTGTTACTGATATTAATAATGAGAAAATTTGACTTACAGTTCCAGTGAAATCAGCAGTAGAGTTGCCTCTAATGGTCCACATCCAAGATCTTTGCTTAAACACATTTTTTTAAGGTAGTACTAAAGGCCAAGTTTTCAAGAGGTTTGATGAAACAGAGGCAGGTGAGAGAGAAAAAAAAATCAGTTTAGAAAAGGGCATTTTTATTATAGGAGCTAAGCAAAAACAATTGAGATTAATTCCATTCAGGTCTTCTAGAATATTCTCTCTTGCTTTTGGGGGGAATAGGAAAGCTGGAAACCAAAATTATTTGGTACTGGTATGGTGAAACTGATGGAAGACAACAGTTTCCTAGTTGTGGAAAAGATACTGGATCTACAGAATAATCCAAATTTTAGAAAAATATAACACGCTGGGTGGTTTATTAACAAAAAATAAATTCCTACAGAGTGCAGAGTTTGATCCAATGTAGATGGACAATCCCTGGTGTGCATTCAGGTCTATGCCAAAGTAGCTGAAGTCCATTCTGTTGACCAGATGTGAATACCAGACAACTGCATAATGACTGACTGAATGTCAGTGAATCTGATAAAACTTTTAATCAAAAAACTCAGTGGAAACTCCCTTTAATTTCAGTGATCTCGGAACTGCACTTAGTATTAACTATTTCTCACAGATAATAATAGGAATTCCCAGATTATTTGTTTCATTTGCTAAGCAAATAAAGACATTTGTTTAAGCAAAAATTGAAAGCATAAATTTTGGGTTAAGAAAATAAAGAAAATCTGTTTTGCAAGCCTATTGATAAGAAAGAAGTTAGCAATGGAAATTCTCACCTCCCAAAAAGAAATTAATTTCTTGCCCTCTAATATTATTACTAAAGAGTAAAGTTATAACTAAAGTAGCAATCTTCTGGATGTTAGAAGCATCCTCCATTCCTCCCTAGATGCCACAAGCACCAGTTCATCCTTTCCCAGTTGGCAATACCCTGTAGTACCAGAATCCACTCCCATAATTTACTGATGCACAGAACTTAAGGTGAAAAGGGATCATTAGATATTTGGCATAGCCTCCTGTGCATCACAGACCATTAAGTTCCTTGCAGTTATGTCTGTAATGAAGCTAACAATCTGCATTTGGCAAAGGCACATCCTGATTTGAAGATGCCATGGGTTGAGAATGACTTGTTCCTTTGGTCATGTGCTCCAATAGTAGATCACCTTCACTACAAAAACAAACAAACAAACAAACAAACAAACCCCTTGCTTATTTGATTTCAACTTGCCTGGCATTAATTTCCAGCCATTAGTCCTTAACACAATCTTCTCCACCAGGCTGGGGAGCACTTCTATTTCCTGCCTACAATAAAGGTATTTTGTGCTATAATTCAGTGCCTTCAAAATGCTTTACTACAAGCTAAAGCACTAAGCCCTTGCATCTCTTGCTACAAAGACTTCTCTCCATTCAGATTTGTTTCAAATACCCTTTAAACCCGAGGACACCAAAACCACATGTTGTACTCCAGTATAACTTGCCTCAGTGTTCTACCCAGAAAAATCACTTCCTTAGTCCTACACAGTAATCATTAGTTTAGAAGTCTCAGAGTAAGACTGCTCGTGTTTTTTCACACAATTGCCTTTGGAGTCCATGCTGAATTGCTTTTCTGCTATAATCATTTTCAGATCCATTTTTTACAGGTTGAAGTCTATAACTTTGGCTTGATTCCATACTGCTAAATGAATTGCTTTACTTTTCACTGCATAAACCTACATTCTGTCAGAATGATCCAAGATTGCTAAGCTCTTGGTCAGTTTGTACGAGTGGTCTGTACTAATAATTGTCTTTATGTCATCTGCAAATTTTATTTGCAGCGATTTTATATTCATTTCCAGGGTATTAATTTAGATACATTGAATGCCCTTGATCCTAATGTTGATGCTTACAAAAACCTGATAGAAACCCCTCAATACCATGTAATACAGTTATTATTTCTTTTTGAGCTCTTAGTAATGTGTTTCCCAGTCCACTGTAGGCTAACTCTGTGGAAATTGTATAATGTTAAATATAAACAAAATGGCACGAAGCACTCTGTCAAACATATCAGCTGCTAAAAATAACTACATAGCTATAACACCTTCACTTTTCTTGACCTGTTTTCCACAATGTCTGCTGATTGGTGATTACTATATTTTGGCCCTCCATTATCAATTAAGCCATGTAACATAATTTTCTTTTTCCCCGCCCCGTGATTGAAACCAGCCCAACCAGTCTGTACATCACGTGGTGACCCTGGAACCTTGGGGTGACATCTGCTGATGACCAACACAACAGCTATGCAATTTATTGTCTGATATATATGCAAACATAACACAGGGCAAATCTCACATATATAATATAAAACTTCTGTGAAAGCCAGCTTTGTAGCAATTGAACTCACAGGTGCTCCTGAAGATCAGGCATGGCTCATCATATAATACCTGAGGACACAAGCTATTGCTACAAACTTCTGGGGAGCCAGCCAGGACTGTGGCTTGTGCAGTCTTAAGATGCTTGGGGTTGCCAGCACAGGCCCAAGCTGCAAAACTGGGACAGACTGTCCTGCATCACCCAGGACCCCTTCCAGCATCCCAAGCAGGCAGAACCATGGGAGCATTCAGGTAGCTCTCTCTTCCCAGTGACAAGAAGCTTTGTGGAGCTCCTCTCAGTACACATTTGGGTGGGGTTTTCTGCCTCTGTACTGCTTGACACAGATGTGTATTAAGTACTTGCTGGCAGTTCTCACAAGGGCTAATGTGATGTTTGCTCTCTTTCTCGCATTCATCCCAAAAATAAATGACACCAAAAATTAGCATTAAAAATAACAAGGTGCCCAAAGACATTAATGCTCTTATTAAACTGTATATACATCATAAGACATATGAGCAGTACTCACAGGCAACTGGTGGTGTCTTTTGTCCTGTCCTATCTACAAGTCATTGCAAATCTCAGTCTCAATTTCCCCAATATGTACAGCCATTAGCACCTGGTGTATTTTTATTCTGTGATTGAGAACAAAAAATTAGTGATAAAAATAGAAAATCCCCACTAGGAAACACACACTAATGCTATTTAGTATTCTGAATAAAACCAGAACTTGTTGGAACCCTACAAGTATAGATAGCTGATGTGCCAAGAGTACATCATGAGCTTCCCTGAGCTCAGTCAAGGTTTTCTTGGTTCAGCAAAGCTTACTTTTTTTTTTTCTTATTACTTGCATTTATTCAACCTGCATATCCAATTAAAATTGCCTGGACCAAGACTCTGATTTGTTTGCAGTGCCACTGGGGGAGAAGCTCTAACATGAAATTAGGCCTGAAGTGTAGGTAGGAACTACCAAAAAGTGTGCATGGAACACCTCCTGACATGTGTGGTGGCAGGACTGTTGCAAAAATACTACATGTAGTTCCACAGATGAAGAAAAAGAAAGCCCAGTGGTTCACTCCAGGGGATTAGGAAACCATGTGTCTGATGATGAAGGGCCATGTTTTAGAATTGAATCACACAGTGTGTGATCCAGGTAGACAGAACAGGAAATACTGAAAGACAATACTGTAGTCATCAGCCTTGCTACAGGAGGTGTTGTGAGCTTGTTTCTCCATTGTCAGTCTTGTTTGCATTAGGCAACACAGCTTTTTGTACCTTTAAAGAAAATAGAAGCAGCAATATGGTACTGCAAGGTCAGCTGCAGTCATATGTTACCAGTGTTTATCTGGAAACTCAGGAAAAAGCAACCTCTTTCCTCACACCAGCGCTTTGCTGCCTTCTTGTGTAAAAGTGGCTTGCACATGAGGAGCTGAGAGTGGGTTTATTTTTCTTTTCCTCTGTGCAATTCTTTCATGACTTGTGCAGCTTTATGCCTTGAAGAGAAGCTCCTGCAAAGTTGGTCCGTGCCCAGTTCTGAAGGCAATGGAAGTGCCACAGTGGGAAGCACCATCCCTGCACCTTTTGCAGGTTTTAAAGCAGATGTTGGACCAACAGTTCAGAGGGCAGAGAAATGAGTGGTGATGGCCTTCTCCAGTTCTTTTGTGACTTGTCCAACACTCACAACAAGGACAGCAGCAGGAACATCTACCTGGCAAGATGTGGACTAGATCTATGAAGTGTTGGCTCTAACACAAGTTGTCTCCAAACAGCAGAAATGGCCTCCTACCTCTCTTTCTCTGCCGCTGTGGGAATCAATTCTTTGCAACAGATTAAAAAAAAGTTTTAAGGCAGGATAGTCACCCTCCTTTGATGAGTGATACATGGAGCCTTGCAGGGGTGAGAGCTGCAGCTCCTGCTCCTGCATCTGTCCCCAGAGGTGAGGCAGGCAGCAGGTGCTGGTGCTGCTGGTGTGGGCAGCCCACGGTTTCTGTAGGTGTGCAGCCTGTGCAGGGACTGCTGCCACAAATTCTTTTCATGGGAGGGACAGGAAACGGTGTTTCTGTAGTGCAGCGGAAAGCAAACCATTCACTGCTGTCAGGGTTTCATCTTCTCACAAATAAGACCTTTGTTTAGAAATGTGGCTTTGTAGCTCTGTGAGAACCAGTAGAGTTTCACTTCCAGGAAAATATTAATGATTAACGATAAATAAGTAAAGAAGGATGAGACCTTTGTGGTGTCAGCTGAGAGATAGCAGTTGTTTTGTCACAGCTGACAAAAATCCCAGACTTGTGGCCTGTGAATTCTTAGTTCAAACTTCCACTTACCCAAAATCAAGGCCCATGTCACACTGTTACTCTCCAAATTTATCCAGAAAATTTCTTCCCTCCCTCAGTACACAATCCTGGGGATTCTCACATTGAACCTCCCCCGGCACCCTGCAGCAGATCAAGGGGACTCAGATTTGCCCAGATTCAGTGAAACTGGGCTGCAAAGTTTACTAAATTTTCCAAGGTAGGAATTAGAATCTGCTCTTCCTCCTTATTCCTCCTCCATCAGCACCAGCTGCTGCAGTGTGTATTGCCCTATAAAACACTTTTTTGTTGGATCCTGGTGCCCTCAGGTGCCCTCCTCCTCCCCCATTCTCCCAGAAGAACACCTGTGAGAGGCAGATGGTACAGCTAATCCAAAATATATTTCTTGAGTCCATATAGAGATGCTGCCAAGCTGCTGATTTTTTGGCACCGTGCCTTGTGGCATCCATGGCTGGTGAGAGACGCAGATGCTGCCTGAAAATAGCTGAAGAGGAAATTCTCCCAGTGTCCCTGGAGGTCCAGGAAAGGCGGCTGCTGCTGCTGCAGGGTTCATGGGCAGATGTCCCACTGGAACCCTTGCTGGGAATGCTTTGTGAGCAGAGCTTCTTCTCTCATGTCTTAATCATCCCTACCTCCAGCTCCACTTCAGTGGGCTCCATGGGCACTGCCTTTCCTTCTCCAGCTGAATGGTGAGAGGCCATTTCTGGCAAAAGAAGGAAATGTGTTTGTACAAAGCTGGCAGCTGTTGTTGGGAGCTGTTGTTTCTGCCGGCAGACTTTGTGTCCATGCACACTCAGAGACTCCAGCAACAGACACTTCTGTTAATTTGCCTTCAGAAAAGATAAGCACTGGCACATATTTATGTCTGCCAGGGGTAAAGAATATTCACCCTCTTAACCACTGAGCTTTGTCAGAGTGGTTGCACAGGTAAGGGAGGGCAATTCCTCAGCAGCCAGCACCCCCAGCCCTCTGAGCCATAGTGACAGGGTCCCAGGCACAAACCACCACCAGGAGTGGTTTGGTTCCTTCCTGACAGGAGAAGTGCTTTTCCAACATGTGGTTGTGCCTGGGAAGTAGCCTGGTTCCCGCATGAATAAATGAACACTGTGCCAGGATTCATGCCCAGGCATAGCCACAATACCCCCCCGACATTCAGATATTCATCAGGGCCTATCACAACTGAAGATGGAGACCAGCAGTCATCAGGAAAGGAGATGAGACCAGTGCACTGACACATAAGGCCAATAAAAAATATCAAAGAGTCAAGATTCTGTGTTCTTCCTATTATGTGGGGCTTCAGGGAAGCACAAGTCCTTGCACTATCTGGCTGGTTCTGAAAGGCACATTCTTATTGCCCAGGATCTTCCAAATGCTTTGTGGACAGGAAGGAGAGCACAGTCCTTGCCTGAAGGGGATAATGGCCATTGGCAGACTAACAGTAAGGAAAAAAACAATTAAGATGAAAAAGGCATGTCAGTGTTGGAAAGTGTGTGATTTGCCCCAGCATATTTTGAGAAACTGAAAGAAAATGATAATTTTCTTTTCACTATTTATTCTTCACAAGTTCTATAGCCTTAAGACCTTACAGGGTCTACAGGTTACACAGGGTCTAAGCTCTTAATTTCCAGTATTCAGTTCTTTTCTGTACATTGTGCAGAAAAATACCTCTTACTCCTTCTCCAAAACCAGAGCGCTACACCCAGCTCCTTAAAAACACGGGGTACCTAACCCCACTGGGATCAAATAAGCTTAACCTGATTTAGGTGCCTAAATACCTTTGAGGATCTAGGCATTAATCAGCCCATTTAATGAGCTCTTGTAGTCAAAATGCATAAAAAAGATCTTAAAGACAGTGGCTCTGAGACCTGGTACAGAACAGGCTCTCCAGATCCAGACACCAAGGCAAAGGATCAGGGAAAGTCTCAAAAAGTAGTGCTGAGATGGACGCAGGCATTCCACTTCCAAAGCAGAAACACTGTATCTGCACTGCATGATGCAGTAATGATCAAAAAACCCAGGATCTGCAGCAGACCGCATCTGAACCCAGAATGCTTTCTGCATTCCCTGTAAGGCAGCCCCTCCTGCTTCTGTCTTCAGAAGGAGCCTGATTTCTTGCTGAAGAGAAGGTGATCCAGAAGCAGGAAGACACCATGGAGAATTGCAGCTGCGCCAACACAGTTTTGGGAAAATTCTTTTTCCCATTAAAGGACAAAAGTAACAAATCAACATCAGCCACAAGAAACTTAGTATAGGGGCTCAAAGGAACTCAGAGCTGGGGCTGCTCTTGCTGCCCTACCACAGAATGGAAAAGAAGCTCCTTCTTAAAAACAATAATGATATCCTTGTTACCACAGATCTTGCACACTAAACCCACTCCACTACAGAATATAACTCAGCCAGGTACTCTATGAATAGAAAACAAAACTGAAAAGAAGAAAAAAAATTGTGCCTTTTGGCTGGAGAAATTTAAAAGAAGAATAGATGGTGCTATAGGCAAAAAGAGGCGGAGTTGTTGCTGCAGCAGCTCAAACATAAACAAGTCTGGGCTATGGATTTTGGTAAAGTGTCATAAGAAGAGACAGGGAGAAATTTATTAGGAAAAAAAAGATTGCTTTTTCAGCAATTTATAGGCAGCCTGTGGGTATGAAAATGTAGATGATGGGGGCTAAATAGTGCTATGCTATGGACTGTGGCAATGTCAACCCCAAGGCTCGGTGAGGACTCTGCTCTCCTGAGCAGATGGCAGCTGAGCACGAGGGCACAGACATGCACAGCAGCACCCAGCCTCTCCAGGAAGCCACTTATCTGCTGCCTTGCTCAGGAGGTCTGGCACATGACTCATGCTTGAGTTGCTTTGTTGAAATGCAAACAGGTGTTATAAAAATATGAGATAGACCTCTATGCCTTTCACAGAGGAACTTGGCTTTGATCATATAAGAAATCAAAATTTTATGTTATTTTATATTATTCAGCACTTCACTGCCTCTGGATTGGCTGAGGGGTCTCAGGAGCCTTTTCTAACAGTCATATTGGGCTGGGAAACCATGAGCTTATGACTTAAAATAGTCCTGCACCATGATAACAATTTTCACTGCGAGTTCATCTAGGAAAAGCCATTTCTTGGTATTATTACATTAAAGGGTACACTGATACTAAGTTATGCGTGTGACCTTGGAAAATGAAGAGGTAATTTAACAACATCTAATGCAGGAGCTGATTTCCACAATGATCAAGACAGGTGATAGTAACAGTTCATAGTAATAGTTATCCATGGTGAGTCAAACTCCTGGATTCACTTTCAAAGAAATGTTGAATGAGCTGGAGATATGAATGGAAGCAAAGAATTAGCTCCACATCTGGCAAAGATGTCTGTGCTTCTCTGTGTTCCTCAGGCAGGACTGGGGTGTAGAAACTGTTTTATAAGGATTGCAGCATTTCATGAGGCAACAGAGAGTCCTTCTATCTAACCACAGCGCGCCCCTGCAGCATTGCCTGCTGCACCTGAAGATGCTTCACTTTAACCCAGCACAGGGCACAGCTCACCTGCTTTGGTTTATCAGGCAGCAATGGGCCTTGATACTGCAGCAGCACCTACAGCAGGATACATTAGAAAGGGCAGAGGGAGCTGGGGTAACCATGGCTTGAGTGATGGCAGCTCTTGGAGGAGCTGACACTTGTGTTTTATTCAGGTGGCAGTTGCCAGGCCGAGGGCTGTGCTGGGTTTTGGCAGCAGGCCTCCTTCAAGGCAGCTGTTTTAGCAATCCTTGCATATTTCATAGATTGCTCCTTATTTATGTCCAGTGCTCACTCCAGTCCTTCTCTTGCTTTAAGTGATGTGAGAATGCTTGGACCAACAGATCTGGAAAAGAGTAAATGGCAGCGAGCACCTTCCCCTGGGCATTTGTGGAAGCGTCGCTACACCTGACCATACTCCAGGCTACTGCTCTCTGTCAAAGCCTTACTCATTTCAAGGCTTCTAGCCCAACCCTCCACCCCTCTGACACGGCAGCTTGGATGAGAACCACCTGTTCCCCAGATGCAGCCAAATCCTGCTGGACAGCCTGATCCTCTGCTTGCTGGGGTGGCAGGGTTTCTCAAGTTAGGAAGGTATCTGAAGACCAGTTTGGCACTTCCACAAATTCTGTGAAGTATTGCTGCAGGAGCAATGCTGAACTCTTGAAATCAAGAAGAACCGAGGACTAAACCTGAAGAGACATCATTAGGGTGCCTATATCTTCAAAACATGTCCCATCTACATTTTCAGGAAAATATCCTCCTTTCAAGATCATCCTCCATGGTTTCTTTTTCATTCTAGCAGTGCTTACGGTGTTAGGTAAACGTCACAGCACTTCCAGTGAAAAGAGGCATTAGTGAAAATCATAATCAGGCCTGAGGATTCAAATCCTCCCTCCAGGTCCATCACTGTGACCCTGGCACCAAACAGGGGCACTGCTCCAAGCATAAAATGGGGAGTTCTCTGAGGTCAAGATGGATTAGAAATTCAACTCAAGCCCTGCACAGCTTCACTGTAACCAGTGTGGGAATCCCTGCATACATAATCACCTTTTAGGTTAGCTTTCACAGTAATTAATTTCCTTTTATAATCTCCATTTCATGTGTACCAGCATCAGATTCTGAGCTGATGTAGATCAGCAGTGATCCATTGCTGCTAAGTGAGTGGCATTATTTTATAGCTGTTGAGGGGATGGCCCCTGGCTATTCATTTTGCTTTTCTCCTCTCTCTTGACAGGAATAATCTCTTTTAGAATTCGAGACTAAATAAAAATCACTCCTTGGATAGCTGAATCCTGTAATTCCCTCCTGGCCTCCACTTCTGTTTGCTGCCAGTGTAAAGGAAGAGCACTGAGCACCTGGCAGGATCAGGCCCTCGGGTGGCTCAGTGGCAGTGCTAGCCCTCTAATTCTGGGGTAATGATAATAATTGGGCTTGCACCAAGTGTTGACACATATTTATTAATTGCAAGGTGCGGCTGGCTCCGCACTTTGCTAAGACAAACACTCGCAGAACAATGTGCACAGAGGATGCTGGAAGCCATCCAGCCATGTGTCAGCAGCAGCTGAGAGGGGAGGAAATTGCTAACTGTCCCACACAAGGAGGCAGGGAGCTCAAAATCTGTCAGTAGATGGAAGGATCTCCTTTCCTCGGGTTCAGCTTTCCTTTTGGAGAAACCTTTCCTCTTCCACCACAAAGCCCCTGACCTTGTTGTGGCCCCAGCAGCTTGTGACACAAGACCAGGATGACACAATTGGAGCCAGGCTTCGTGCCAGGACTGGCAGTGATTTAGTGATGTTCCTAGAGAGTAGGGGGAGGAAGGCCCTGGCCCACAAGCTCAAGGTTATATTTGAGCAGAGGTAAGGTAGGAATCACATGAATCCCAGCGTGGTAGAAAGGGAAGGGAGCTTGCCTGCCTGCCTGCCTGCCTGTGGAGCGGCTTATCCTACAGAGATAAACTGCTGCATGCTCAGGGGAGAAACCAGCAATGAGACTGGGACAGAGAAGATCTTTCATTCTTACTTTTAGTACTAAAATAATAAGTAACAAGTGACTACACAGAATTTATTTACTGCTCTGTAAATGGGGCCCAGTGACTCACTCCTTTTAGTGCTTTCCTTTATCAGTGGTGAAGTTACTCTCTCTTGTGAGCAACTACTTCCCTTCCTTTTCCTTCAGCCTGAGGATTTACATAGAGCAATACCAGATAAGCAAAGACAGTGCAAGACAGCTCACTGAGTTTATACCTCAGCTTTGGTTGAGTTATGCCTGGCAAAACTGCAGCTAGATTGAATGTGTCTGTGGGCTCTTCCTCACTATGCCTCTCCCTGCTTTCCCACACAGCTGAGAGTACTTTGAATCTGTGCTTACTCATGTCACTTAGAGCAATTTTCAAAGTCCACTTAACTTATCTGCCCTGTCATAGCCGTGACCAGCCTGGCACTAATCCGGATGTTCAAGAAATATCAGCCAGTTACTCACAGCTGTCTGAATCAGCGGAGAGGAGAAACTTCCTTTCTCATTTTAAGTAGTTTCTATATGTCTAGAGACGTGTTACAGAAACAGAAACTATACCTGATAAAGTGCCAGCATTAATCCATTTGATGTATTTAAGTGCGGCTGTTTAACAGCAACATATCAAGTTAATGTGATACTGATGGAATAAGAAATGGCATCAGAGGGTTTCAAAAGATTTCTTATCACAAGGGAAAAAAATGGATTTTGACTTCCCATTTCATTTCTCAGTGAATGAGAACACCTTTGCTATTTACATTATTTACTGTTTACCATAGTAGAGTCACTGCTGAAAATCAAAGTGATTTGCAGAGCCCTGCCAGTTCTTTTTATATCTCCTTTGCTGAGTCAATAAACATCTGACACTCCAGTACTGTAACTAAGTGTACTGATTCTGCCCTCATTGAAAACGTCTTTCTAAGAGAAAGGGATTGCTCTTCTTCTGCTTAAAAATGTGATTTGTCTGGCGAAGCATTTGTAAAAGCTTTTTCCCCCCAACGTTGCTGTGGCAATTGTCAGCAGCTAGGCATGTACAGTAACTTGAGAAGCTCTGTGAAATCTTCTGATATGCAAATACACTGCTGTATACACAGCAAAGAAGAGTTTTGGGCACATTTACATGAAACAGAGTTGCAATAACAAACCATTCCCTTCTATGCCGCTTTGAAATAAAACTTGATCCCGGAAAATGATGCAAAGTAAATATTCCAAAAATCCTGTGGTAGTAAGAAAATGGTTCTGAGCTCAGACCAGTTTTGCCACTGGCTAATTCTGTTTCTCCTGATACAGCAATTTTTAAATAAAATAGAGCAGGATTGAAGCCAAGGAGCCCGAGCAAAGTGCAGCAAGGGAAAATACTCTGGTAGCAGCAAGCAAGGAAAGGGTCTTTCATGTCTCACCCATCACTTGGCAGAATGAAACTAGATGGATATCCCAATGGGAAAAGGTGGCCTTCCAGTCTGCAGAGGACACATTGCATCTGGTCTCTTTCATACAAATTCAGGCAAGGACAAGAAAATGGGAAACCAGAAAGAATAGTCTAACGCAACACCACTGTGGTGTTCTTGGATGGAAGCCATAGGCGAGCCTTCCAGGTAAGCAAGGAACACAAAGGAATTTGTAAGCACATAAATCATAGGAGCTGAGGATGGGAAAGACCACTGGAGGACTAGTCAATGCAGGCCTGTTTTCTACTGGGAAATTCCCAATTGACAGTTTTAAGAATTTCAAACAATAGGGCTTTAATTTCCTTTGGAAGCAGTTGAAGGTGGTTAGGGACCTATCTGAACCTTTCATCATCTCTGTGTGTTTCATGAGACTAACACTATATAGATTCCTAGCAGCTCTTCCTGCAGGCTTGTAGATTCAGATTTCTTTTTTTGCTGTTTATTCCAGGCTTATTCTATAATGAAGCTAACCCAGAAGTGCAGGTAGTCACTTAAGGTTTGCCTACACTGGAGGTTTCACTGTATTTCCTCTCAGGTAAACTGAGTCAACAGGAAGCAGTGTTGTGAAAGGTCCTTGGGTGAACAACCTGGGTTACAGTGAACTGGGGAAATGAATTAAAATAATGGAACAAGAAAGCCTGCATGTAGCATTGCTGTGGGATGGCTGCAATGTGTTGCAGTTGCCCTCTACCATAATGTAGTCTGTGCAGCAGGTCCCTAAGATTTGAGCCACTTCCACAAATTGCTCCTAGAAGCTAGGCTGAGTTTCAATAAGGCAGATCACATCTTCAAAAGGCTTTGCTGGTCTAGCTGTTCATCATAAGCTATTCCACAATAGATTCCCAAAGAAGAAAGAAAGGGCATGCAGAAAGATTGAGGAAACCACCTCTGCCCCTTGCATCTGAGAGCAAGACTGTTAGAACAGGAACAGAGACCTGTCTGTACTTAAATTCCACTTTGTGTTCTTTGTAGAGATTAATAGATTCTGTTGGCATTTTGCAATGATTGTGAGGAATTTTAGTGGTTAATTATATCCTCTGTTTCTTGCCTTGCTATCTCTATGCACATTCACACAAGTCCTAAAAGGAGTTTACTGTTCAAGTGCCTAGGCTCTGGGCCAGGAGCAGTGCCTAGATAGAATACTGTGAAACACCTCCTCATGTGCTGTGATAAAATGCTTGGGGACATACTATAAAGAGCTATGAGTATGCCTGCAAGGTCATGAAATGTTATGTCATCGGTCCTGCGAGCGCCACAAGGTTGTGATCTCAGAGCGGGCTCTCAGCCAGAGTGGGAGAGCAACAAATCCTGACAGCATTAAGCATCCAGGGATTGTGTCACCATTAGATGGTTGTACATTTCAGCTGGCTGGGCCCAGGGTGGGACAGAGGTGGTTGGCCAAAATGTGCAGGTTAGTGCAGTAACATTGTGGGTGAGAGGAAGGAATGGGTGAAAAGCAGGTGACGGTAGTGGTGGCATAGTGACAGGATAGAGGGAGGCCAACAGAAGATTTCCAAGGCAGTGATGTCCTTAACCATTTCTTCTTGCCCTGGGTTGATCACTTGCTATTGGTGTGTGAAAGGGAAGGCAGTGCTGTGCCACTGTGGTGTGCCAGGTGAGAGTCAGGAAGTGGGGGAGGAAGGGATTTGGGGTGTGATAGCCCACAACTGGAAGAAGAGGGATTGTGTTATCTTATAGTTTGTTTGAATTAATCACCACTCTTCACATCAGCCTCACCACCATTAAATTAAAATGCTAATAAAATGTAAAGAAGGACAGACACTTTCTACTGAGGTTCCTTACCCTGGACTGGCAGTCTGCACATCCATGCTTGTGCACAATCGGCCCTCTCCACGCGTCTCTCCCTCCTGTGTTACAGGGAGATCCTTGCTTACAAGCAGGGATGCCCTTGGGGCCCAGCAATTGAGGCTGATCCCTGAAACCCTCGTGCGAGGGGAGAATGACAATACAACCAGCTAAGAGAGAAAGCAGTAAACACATCCAGTGCTGAAATGGAAGAAGGGACTTACCTCCTAGCTTTCCTCAGTATCCTACGATTCTCTGGCTAGGTCTCACCAGACGCCCTGCCAGTCCCAATGTATTCAGCAGTCTTGACTAACCTGAGGCAATCACAGTATAATATAGTTTAGTAGGAATGATCCATGACAAAGCCCCCTCTCACCCATCAGAATTTGGCAGGTAGCACAAACCCTGCTAGAATCTGACTTCTTTCTTTACTAAGCACTTCACCTCCAAGCTCCTGATTGAGAGTTACAAGGTGCCCTGACATGTTCTTGCTCCAGCAGTTCATTAGCTGTGTTTTTCCACAGTGACTGCTGTATTGCAGTATTTCTTCAGGGCTTCCTGGCTCTCCCCAGGAGACAGGGAGATGCAGGATCAGCGGTGGGGCGGTGCATCAGGCAGCGCAGTTGTGTCCTCAGCGGAGCTCTGCTGCTGATTCCAGCAGACTGCAGTCATGAGAGAGCTGCACTTGAGTGCAAGCTGGCACACTGAAACACAGGCATGGCCATCTGGCCAGCGTGATTGCAATGGATGTGCAGGTACTGATGCATTTTGGCATGACACAAAAGAGAGCGGGAGGGCAGCTGGAGGCCAGTGAAACCAGCTGAGAAGCATTAATCCTCACTCACAGCGCGTTATTAGTGAGCAGAGCACAGACCCCAGTGTTCATCCCCACTGGAAACTGCACTGTGAGGGTCCAGGGAATTTCAGTGAGGATAGAGCTGGGCTTGCTGGGAGTCTTGTGCCAATAGGCTCTGACAGTAATAGCAAGTGTGGGAGATAAGAAGCATGCTGTTAATTTCTGCGGGTTTCCTGAGACCAAGTGCTTCCTCTTGGCTTCTTGCCCTCCTCCCTGATACTGGGTCATAGTGACTCCTTTGCAGCAAGTTCTGTTCCTTCAAATGGGTGTGAACACAGCAGCTTGAAGACCTGGTTTGGATAACTTCATCTGCACACTAGGAAGCACAAATATTCACAGGGAGGTCCTTCCTTGCTTAAGTGTTAACCTGTGCTTACCCCTCTGCTTGTGTATCTGTGTCACAGTGGAAGAGAAATATGTGGCAGGAAAGGGTTAACTTGTTGGTGGGGGGGGGCGGTTTGCAGGCAGAAGGGAGGAGCAGGGTAGTATTTCTGTATTAACATGCAGCTGGTTAATGCAGCTCAATAGCCCTGGCTCAGCTGTTACCTTTCTCAAAGCCAATGGCAAATGATGAAAAACCGTGGTAATATCTATTAAAAGTTTGTGGAAGGGGCCTGCTCAGTGGGAGCTTTTCTATCTCACATACAAGTGATGATTTAGAACAGAGTAAGATCCCCCCGAGGGGATTTTGTGAACCATGCAATGCTAATTAACTCCATTGTTGTATTTTGTTTTGAACATAAGAGTCCCTCTGGGATTGCAGCACTCTTTCCTCCTGCAATAGATTTCCATTTTGCACCACTGTATAAAATCTTCTCCACATCCCATCAGCAAAAGGGATTAACAATAGGGAGAAGCATATGTGCATAGTTTTATGGGGTTCTAGGGAGGAATGCCTCTCCCTTCACCTCCCAGATGCATTCTCAATGGGGGTCATTTTGTACATCCTTGTTTTCGCTGTTTCTTTAACCTTGAATTAAGAACAAGTGTACATCAGACCCTGGGTAGCATCCCCCTTTGATCTTTAGCATATTCAAACCACTTCCAAACATGCTGTGCTAGAGTTTGTTTTAGTGGTTGGGCTGTTTGGGCAGAAATGCAAAAGTTTAAAAAAAAAAAAAGAAAACCAAAACCCAGCTCCACCAAAAAAATCAACAAAAGCCATCAACACCAAAAGTGGAAGCACTGATGAATGAATGATTTGCTCAAATACAGTATATTCTGAAAAGAAAGTAAGATAATAAAAGCTCTCATTTGTTTGAAGCTGTTGCTGGCTTGTGCCAACAATGTTCAGAAGAAATTTGACTCCCTCTGTGCTGGATCAGCTTTTCATTTTCTGGACTTCTGGTGTCCCACTTCAGTTTGCCCCAACCCTCTTCTCTGTGCTCACTCCTTTTGTATGGAACAAAGTGGATCCTGACTGGACCTGGTGCTCTGGTTATTAAAATTTAGCAGCAACTTCAGTGAAGTCAGAACAAGGACAAGAACAAGATCTTTCAAGTGAATCAAACGGCTTCTTAATTTGTCAGCTTCAGTCTCTGGCCTCCCTCCACTCTGTGAAAGCCCAGACCTTCATAGGGTGTCTTGGATGTTCTCTTCTCTCTACTGCCTTAACTTTCAGCTCTGTACAGCCCAGAATTTACAGAGTGTTGATTCCTGCTTTAAGCAATTCTGTTGTTTCATGGTAAGAAATACTTAGCAAGCTGTCCCAAGGGAGTGGCTATTAGTGTACTGGAGTCTCACTTATGTCTTCTGGATGGTACTGGAACTGCACTGGGAACTCCCTGACACCAGCTATTATGGAAATTTTGCATGAATTTGAGTAAGAGAAGCAGAGATTTGCAAGTAAGAGACTTTTTTGTGTACCTTATAACACTGTAAATTCTTAAGTCTTGATTTTTAATTCATCCTGGAATATATTTAATTATAATCAGGGCAATTTTTGAGTCCTCTGAATGAACAACTGGACAGATATTTAACAGCATCTTCAGGAGTGTAAATAACACAAGCCATGGAAGAGCCCAAACACTACTGCCTTTGCATTCAGGCCCCTGAGGGCATGACTGCTGCCTGCTGACCTGGGTGGAGCTGCTGTCCATCAGAGACTCAGCAGAGACCCTACCCTCCTATCACATCTTCAGTCAGCAAAGCACAATCCTGTGTATATTAAACAGCTTTATCAGGGATCCTGTGGGGATGCTCATTGAGGCAACAGCCTCTGTGGCATTGGTACTACACTGATGAAGTAGATGTTTTTCATGTAAATCTTCCCGTTCTCCCTGTAACATCCCTCACTTCACTGCCAACTCCTTTTTTGCTTTCCAAAAGGAGGGGAATGTGGGAGACAGCCATGAGGGAAACAAGGCTGGGATGCCCTGGGAGAACACCGCAGGGGAATAAATTAAAAATATTTCTACTGCCTCTACCTCTACTGCCAAACCTTCCAGCAGCACATAGCTGGACGTGTTTTCTCTTGGAGTAGTGCATTCTGTGAACCCTTTTTTTTCAAATGCTGTAGGTTCTTGAGGGCTATTACTACATCAGTTGTAGTTGTCTGTCACTGTGGTGGTCTACAGAGCATGCTAGTGTGTGTAAAGCAGCATACTGAAAGGACACTGAGAGTCAGTCTTTCTGAAAATGTTGCCCAGTCTTTTCTGCTTGAGTGTTACAGGTCCATCTAAATACATATTCTTCTCCTTTTCTTTGCAGTCCCTTTATACAAATTGACAGAATCAAGAAGGCAAAATTCAAGAGGAAGGTCTTGCCATTCTAAAATCCTTAGCTTACTTCAAACACACATAGTGTTTTAATGACCTTAACTTCTTCTTACTCACATTGATATAAAAGGTTTACCCCACTCAACATCCACAGAAGGAGTGGTAAGAGCCATCCCATTTCTCAGAAGCATTTCTACTGCAGTGTTCTCATTAGGGTCCAATTTGTCAAACCCTGCTTCTTTTTTTTTTTTTTTTCTCCCTCCTAGTTTATATAGCTACAAGAGGAAATATTTGCAGTAGATAATTTTAAAGCCTCAATAACATAGGCTTGTGATTGAACATGCTTTTTCTGAGCTAAACTCCACCCTGTCCCTGAGTAATCTCTTTGTCTCTTGTTAAATCCTCAGGGGAACAGGGCAGAGGCTCAACCTCCAAGTCTCACAGCCAAGACACAAAGCCCAGCGGTCACCCCCATGTGCCTGGGGGCTCCAGGGTCTCCTGTATCTCACCTAAATACAGCCTCTGCCTTTCTCTGTCCTTTTCACTCCACTGCCACAAAACCTAGGGTTTTTTTTTCTTTTTCCCCCAGGAGAAAAGCAGTGCCCTGCCTGGTGCTGGCAGCCCCACAGAACTCTGAACTCCTCCAGGTCATGTCCCCGAAGTGCCCAAAGTCTCCCACTCAGCTGCCAGCCAAGTGACAGGAGGCAGAGGCGGGTGTCATGCCAGGATGCATTTCAAAGCAAAAGAAATCTTGTTTTAAGTCTGTGCAACAACCTTTCTCCCAGAAGACTGGCAAAAAAGCTTTTAAAATTAATTTGCATAATTGGATCTTTAATTCTCTTTAAATGAAAATCAAAATGGCACTGTTCTCAACAAAAAAGACTTTCACAAAAGCCAAAGGATTGGTTGCAAGGTGGAGATGTGTTACTGAGCTGAAACTAAGCCTAGATAAAAGATAATTAGGCAGACTGAACAAAATTCTGCTTACAGAGAGAGGGGAAAGTCTGAGGTAACAGCACGGACTTCAGTAAAATGACTTCACATTCATGTCACCATAACTGAGCCTTGGTCTGCAGTAACTACTTCAAGTTTTCAGCTCTGTGGTTAATTAGCAACCCTTTTCATTAATGTGGGTTTTTTAATTCAAGAATTTATTAGATTAGTAAACACTGCAGATATTTTTTGAGGGCAGAAGTTCTGTTTGTGCAGAAGACCAAGACACCATTTGAGTCAATCTGACTGTAATCACCTAATTCAGTGGAAATTTTGGCCCACTGAGGTACTACTAGGAGAACTGTGCACAGAAAACTAGAAAGAGTTCAGCTATTTTCATGTGCTTGTAAATGAAAAGCAACCTTTCTAATGAAGAGCAATGTATTTTATCTCTCATTCCTCCCTGAATTGCATGTGCAGCTTTATACAGTGTTTTTACCTTAAAATAATTTTTTAAAAGAGGCAATTTTGGTACATATAATCCACCACACTTGTTTCTGAAGAGCTGTTTTTATTGTTAAAAATATCCAAATGGCAAGGTGCGAACCTGTTCTACAAGAGAGCTTGGTTTTCTCCCCTTGCTTGCAACAATTCATTCTTTAATCAAATACAAAGAAGCCCCATTGGTGTCCTCACCAGGGCTTTTAGTAACCCAAAGCCTGAGCACCAGCTGAAAGCATATGGCCATAGCCTCCTTAGCCTTTGCTTTAAAACAATAGTGAAATAGAAACAGAGGAGCTGGGGCAAGCTGGCAGAATACAAATGGAAGATCTCTGTGACTGGTCAGTCCTCCTGGTGCTCCATCATGCCCTGTGTCATGGAAAGGCACCAGGAACATACGGAAGCTCACAGCTAAATTCTGCTCATGGGCAGCCCGGTGTAAATCCAGAACAACACCACCAGAGCCATTGGACTTAACTGGGATTTTCATCTGGGCAACCACAATGCCTGAAGAAGTAAGACATAGCTGGACTGCTGCAGACACTGCCAGGAACAAAGCTGAGCTGTCAAGGTTAGTTGCAACTAAGTACTGCTGCTTTGATCAATCTTAAATAGTTTACAGCTTTCACAGATATCTGTATTGCCTTTTTTTTTTTTTTTTTTTTTTTTGGGGGGGGGGGGTGTACTTTCAAAAACAACCAAAAAACAACAAACCATTGTAAGAATAAAAACTGTGCTGCTATAAATTATCATCCTCATGAAATACAGTGAGAACAACACATACCACACTGTGGCACCAGGGATGTGATCTGTTTTAAGAAACACATGGCTTTATGTTTAATGAAGAGAGCCTGTTGAAGGATTGCAGACCAGGAGGGCACACTAGATTTGTTGTTTTATTAGATTCTGGGTTATGTACTTCTCCTTTTGCTGCATATCTGACAACGTGTGCCATTCCATTAAAAACTGAATGGGCTGGGGGAAGTAGGGCAGAAAAAAATCATTTATGAAGGACTGGAGCACTTTATTTTCTACCTTTTGATAAAAGTGTTTAAAAAAAATGTTGTAATTTTGTCTAAACTAGAAACAGAAACAGATGGAAAGAAAATGGAATTTAAACAGAGAAGAACAATTACTCTCCACAAGGAAGGAATTGTTAGAAGTACACTCACCAGTTCATTGAAATCATACCCTTTAGATGTAGCAAAAATCCTCCATTATATCAGGGCCAGGTCCTGAAAATACTTCCTGCAGGATGAGTTGGAGGCACTTTCCATCCCACATGGGACAATTTGCACTTCATGAGGTCAGAAACTGCATGGCTATGATCAGACTGCTTACAATTATGTGTTCCGTGCTCCATCTCTGGAACTGCCTGAAACTAGGGAGTAAGGGGCACTTCTGGGGCTGGCATTTGCTGCCCCTTCTCATCCAGCACCATGGTAGGACACTGCCAGAAGGGTCAGTCCTGAATTCCTCTCTAACACTGGCTGCTTGCAGGGAGGTGTTCTCACCACATTATTTTGAATTTTGTGATCTGGCAACCAGTGCTACTCCATTTCAAGTTTGCCCAGGTTCCCTTTGTCAGAAAGCTTCTCTTTCCAGACATGCCCCAGAAACCTCTTGACATCAGGTTAGCAAGTTGTGATGCTTTATCTACAGATGTGCAGGGGTGAGATTTGAGGCAAAAAGTGACGAACTGGAATCTGGGGCTAAGGAACAGGAAGGGCTGGATCATTCCTTCCAGCAACAGCTCACAGAGGTGTAACATGAGGCCATATGTCTAAAACGTGTTTCAAAACACCCCTCAAGACATCCAGGCCCCCTGCCTGTACACTCAGGAGCTGCCAAATGATCCCACAGAAAATACAAACAACAACACTGGGCTCCTAAATCCTTTCCCAAGTTTAAACTTTAGCATTGGAGGATGGCTACAGGAAGGTTCACTTCTGCTTACTTGGGCTTCAAAATTCCAGGCTAACTCCTGAAAGATGTAGAAACCTCCTTCAGCCTTTAATATGATAACCTTGCACTTGAGACATTGATTTGAGATGTGTAGGCACTTGGGCTCATCTTCCTTCAAACTCGGGAAGGAGTTTGACCCATGCCTGCTAGAAGTTGAAGGAATAGGTGGGAGTGAGAAGAGTGTATCCTCCTCTTGATAGCCTAGCACTGTGTGGCAATGAACACAAACTCATAGAGTTGCAGCTAAGCAGACCTCCTCTCCCAGGTCACTGATTAGGGCAATGAGTGTGAACATTAATTTCTCTTCAGCTTTTCTCCTCAACCCCTGTCCACACATGAGCGTGTTCAGCTCTTCAGAGTGTCACAGAATTCATGCCTTTGGTGGCTTGGTGCTAGCAAGGCACTTAACACTGGCAGGACTTTGCCAAGTAATGGCTTTGGCTGGAGTGCTTTAAGCCTGTTGCACAATTATGGCACTCTGGTTCCACAACATCACCACCTCAGCTGGCAATTCTACATGCTGCCTGCTCTCTCCTTGAGCCTCCAGAGAACACCTTCTAAACTGTTTGGTAAGAGCATTCTACACAGGCTCCAAGATATTAACAGTTGGATTTTCTCACTCCCCCACAGTGCAAATATCCTTTTATTAGCTGCTAGAGCTACTGGATATGCTGATGACAATGTCATAACAAAGCTCCAGTACTAGTTCAACTAACATATTCAACTCATATTTACAGCCCTTAGTCTCGGATATATAAATAGACTAAGGCTGTGAAAATCAAAGATTTCCCCCTCACTATTGCTGCCAAAGAATAATCAGTGAAGAAGTTGGCCAGGCAGAAGCATGGAGGTCCCCTCTCCAGTGCCCCAGGCTTCTCTCTGGCAGGGATTGTGTGCACCTTTCTGCTAGAGAGCTGCATGCAGCAGCACTGCAGAGATGGGTGTCCATCCCCTGGGATCACCCCTGGGGTGAAGGATCACATCCTTCACTTTTAACAGTAGAGGCAGATTTCAGTTTTTAACCCATGCCACGTTTTTTTCACATGAGCTCAGAATAATAAGCTGTGACTGTTCAGGAGAAAACCCAGCACATTTTACCATTTCTCTGAAGACATTCGGAGAAAGTCCCAAGCCCATGGGGTCTCCTTATAATTGCTGCCAGGCTGATAAATCCTGGCGACAGAGGCATCTACAGTAGCACAGGAAAACTGAAATACCAAGCTATCATCACCTTCTGATAGACAAAACATTTAGAGGTTATTGTCAAGAGGACTCTGGCTACAAAGCCTTTCCCTGAGCCAGAGTGGACTGACCTTTTGCAGTATGCACAATAAGACAGCAAACACGGCTGAGCTGTCAGAACTTCTGCAATAACCCCAAATCCCTTTTGATAAGGGGCATCAAAAGCACACAGCTCTCCACCACCTCCTAATAACGCCCATGACCTCAACAATGCCTTACAAATCTGCTACATAGTTTGAGAAGCAACACCTGCTTCCTGGTAGCAGCCATTTGGTTTCCTCTGGATGGGTTCTTGGGAATCTCACAGCTAGTTCTCCAAGCCTCAAGTAAGAGTGTTTTCATTTCCTATGCTATCCTAATGCAACCTGTCCAAGAAGCCTCATTGATACACTGACAGCGGTGAAGAGCTCAACAGCTTCCTCCTAAATAACACCCTCCCACTCTGCTTTGTGCTCTGTGGTCCATTCCTCACTGAGTATTTTAGGAATTCTGCATATGTAGTTGAAAGTATGGAGTCTTTAAGAGTCAAGGTGCAGGGCCCTTACTCCTACCACCTTTTGAGGCACTGCTTAACAAAGAAACAACTCGGAGAAGGCTCCAAACAAACCTGAAATGGGTAGAATTGCTTTTCCCTCTGTAGTATGCACACACACACACACACACATATATAAATATATACATAATACAAATATTTATGTTGGAAAAGACCTTTAAGATCATTGAGTTCAACCATTATCCCAGCATAAATGTGTTCACCACTAAACCATGTCCCCAAGTGTCATATACACATGCTTTTTTGGACACTTCCAAACTTTGTGATTCCACCACTTTCCTAGGTAGCCTGTTTCAATGCCTGATCACCCTTTCAGTGCAGACATTTTCCATAATATGACTGTTTATATATATATATATATATATATATATATATATATATATATATATAAACCCCGCTGTATTGCATTAGGGAGTTTAGCAACTGGTCCTTGCAACAACCTAGCATACCATAAAAGCAGCAATCTATTCAAACTTCTTGCTTGATTTGCATCAAAAGGAGACTTTTTTTTTTTTTATTTCACAGAAGTTCACTATAGGGAGAGTGAAAAAAAAAAATTGAACTTAAGGAAAAAATGAGAACAAGCCAAGTAATTAATCATGTTGGGAAATCACCAGTCTTGGGTGGTGGACATAAAATGCAAGCCCACATTTACAACCAGGGTACCATTGCCTAAGCCACAGTGCATGTGTTCAGCTGTCAGTTCTAGGGGAGTTTAAAATCAAAAGCAACTTAAGGCTTTTTGGGTTTAATTGCTATTTAAATTGGTTTAAACTGTTATTTAGATATTTGAGTTCCACAGATCCGTAAACGTCCCTAAGTGCTCACTACATCAGTTTGCTCAGTGTCTTCTTTACACCCAAACCCCTTCCTGTGCTTCAGTCATTCCTCTGCCTATGTGGGGGGTCCTTTGCAAAGTCATCCTGAGCTCAAATAATTTTGTTAAATAACTGGATATGACTTCTCTCCTTAAAAAACAAATGCATACTTGATCCAAAGAGGGTAGGAGTTCTTCCATGTGTCTTTGATTCAGGCAGTGAAATCCTAAGTAGAAGGCAGGCTTCTCTGTTTCACATTTTTTGTTGGCAAAGTAGAAAATTCTCCATTCAGCACGCAGATTTGCTGCAGTTTGCTTAGACACCAAGTCTCCATCTGCTCTACCAGGGTTGTAAACCTCTTGGCTTGGGTTCTGCAAGTCCTTTACTTCCCTTGCCTTCTTCCCTTTTCTGAGGGTAGGCAACAAACCATAGAATCATTTAGGTTGGAAAAGGCCTCTAAGACCATCAAGTGCAACTCTATACCCATCACTGTCAAGTCCACCCCTAAACCATGTCTGCAAAATGCATATTAAGTATTCAGTTCCCATCTGCAAAAGGAATTTCAATTAAAATAAACAAATTGCTGAACATAAGTGAGGATAACAGCATTTTATTGCTGCACGGCAGGGCTGTGAAGGTAAGCAAAGGTTCTCAGGTTGGAGTAAAGGGAGATGTATATGTTGCCTAGATAGGTGAACTAATTTTCATTTAAAAATGTAAACACAAAACATGACTGTGACTGTACTTTTTTCCTCCTCCACCCTGGACAATTGAATCCATTTACCTAGAGTTTGATCAAGTTACAGCACAAAAAATCTTATTTAAAACCAAGGCACTCCTCTTCCCCTTTTTACTCACATCTTAATGCTTTACAAAGCAAAACTCCAGACACTTTGTGAGTCACATATCACGACCAAATAAGTTGCAGTCATTGAATGGTGCCTCATAAAGGAGGCAGGAAACAGGAAAAGCTCAAAATAAAACTGTTTGTAAATTAAAGAACTGAGGGAAAGAATGGATAGGAAATGAGTCCCTTATTTCTTCTTCAAAATTATTCTGATTAATGAGGAGAAAGATCAATAGCCTATCTGCAGCTGCCATGGGGAAGACAGGGTGAAGAGTGAATCCAGATCCAAGTATCCCCGTGGTGCCAACACATCACATTCTGCACAAGCTCGATATAATGAGCTGCAGGGTGAGATCTCATGCGACTTCTCTACTTTACCTGTCTGTCCATTCAGCTCCTCATTATAGCTCGATGTGCTCAGTTATAGGGTACCAAAAGGAGAAATGTATGGCATCGATTTGTGAGTAGTCAGAGGAAGGATTGCTTTCATTCCTGTAGCACTGCTTTCCTCCTGCTGTAACAAGAGCCCCAGACACACCAGGCTTCCTCCTGCACTGCTGCTGCATGCAGCTCAGAAGCCATGTGTACAGCGTTTCCACAGCATGGGGCAACATCCAGGCCCACAGCACACTGAAAACAGCAAAACATTCCCACTGACATCTTTGGATTTTGTTTTTAAACCAACTCCTAAATGAAGCACCTCAGATATCGCTGCTTCCTTTATTAATGTTTGGTTTGGGGACTTGGTAATTATGTTTAGCAGCTTTTGTGGGCCAACAGATTCCAAGGCAAAATGACCTGGCAGGATGCTGAAGCCATTTCCACTGTTTTTGGAGTGCTGTGTAAGGACAGAATGATGTTTTTTGGATGGAGACCCTGGGTGAAACAAGGCAAGGCATCACGCTCCCATCCACTTTGGCTTGCTCCAGAGACAGGGGGAAAGTACCCAGCGCTATTTCATTAAGGTTTTGGCATGTCCCTTGGCGGCATTTGTGGCAGTTACAGGCACAAAGGAAGCATTTATCCCCGGTTGTTTTTCCCAGCTGCATCCATTCATTTGCAGATTTGCCCAGAGATCCATTCACACTGGCAAGAGAGATAAGAGGGACCTCTGATGCTGGGCTTGAGAGATTACAGCAGCCAGGCGTTTCCTAGGGCAATTAGAGCCGCAGAAGGGTGCTGTATTTTCGAGCATCCCCTAACACTAGCGTCCCCTGAGCAGGCACCCCAGGAACGCCGTCACAGTCGACCTGCTTGCTCCAAGCTCTGCAGAGAGCTGATGGACACCGGCCCCCAGAGGCAGCTAGGGAGGGATTCCTCCTTCCTACAGCACAAAGCAACACACAGAGGAAGGCTAGTGCCAAAAATTATTATATGCCTTACACACATTTGTAAGGCAAAACCCGGTTTCCATTCCCAGCTCTCCAGAAGACACGGTCTCCTCTTTGGCATAACCCTGCTCCAAACGGGGAGGCAATCAAAAGGCTTTTAGCAGAAACCTCTTAGCAAGGGCACTGCTCCCACAGCCACAGGAGTGACTAGCAGTCAATGGGACACAGTTCTTAAAGAGCTGCTATAAATACTTCCAACATTTAAAAATGCTTAATGTGAGTGTTTGTGAAATCAACGAAAACAGTTGTACAACTCTCATATTTAGATTTACTGAAGAAAATATTTTAATTTGGTACTTAACTGTATCCTTACACTTGGGCTTAAGCCACCCCTAAAATTGGCTCAGGCTGCCACAAAACAACAGCTTAAACCAATTTAGTTGCTGTCTGCTGCAATCCCACCCGACTTCCCACCCCTGGCTGCACATTCTCCATCGGCTTTCTTACGCCAGCTCTCGTGCTTGTCCCACCCTGCTCCGAGCCATTTGGGCATGCAAGCCGGACACACGCCCTCGACACCCCAAAACCCACCCTTTTTCTACGGATTTAGCACGCTGGGGTGACTCAACAGCAGGTCAGATGCACACTAGAGCCGGTGAAAAGAAAGGCGTGGAATGGCTCAGCCGAGGCAGGGTGGGACCACGAGGCTCAGCAATATGACAGCTCATCCCTGTAGTCCTGCTCCCTCCACCCCTGCCCAGGCCGTTTAACCCCATCCCGTGCTAAATCATCTAAAACTCAACCTGACCCTCCTCCCTAGACACACAGAAAGACACACAGACACAGACACACACCGTTCCTGCAAGGTCAGTAAATTCACCGAGCTCAGCGAGAGTCCTTACCAGCATGGAAATGCATGGCTGGAGGTGAGAAGGGCTTCTCCCTTTCAACACCAGGGAGCCATTAGATCATCCAAGCGCTGCTGTCAAGCCATATCCTCAGGCTTCTGCATGCATTTGAATTCCCGTTACCCTAAAATCCGGGCTAGAGCATTAGAGACAAAGCTTTACACTGAAAAGAATCGAGGAGCTGAGCAATAACCATGCTTCCTAGGGAAGGCTCCTGCAGCCCTGGTCTTGTAGCAGCCGTTCTACCTGCTCGTTCTAATAGCCCTGATTTAGTATAAGGATACCAAGGACTAAGCCAGATCTTTGTGGAAGAGATGTAAGCCAATTTACAGGAAATCCAAATATGACAAGTAGCCAGAACCTAATAAAAATAAATGAAAAGGGGGAAAAAAGGGGGAAAAAAGCAAAAAGAAAAGAAAAAAAGAAACAGGCAACTAAAAGCAAAGCCCTACAGCAAGAAGACAGCTGAGATTTCTGATAGGTGACCTTTCTGCCAGTCTGGATTTACCAGTGTTTTGTGACATAGACAGAGTCCTAAATACAAAGTGCTCATCTGTAAAGAAATTTTCTCATACATTATGCAGCACTGTCTCTTCCACACTTCATATACATCTGTCTGTACCTATAAATAGAAATTATATCTCATGTACATTATCATATATTACAACCTCTGATGATGCGGTAAAGGAAAGGAAATAAGCAAAGGAAGTAGTGTGTATCACAAGATCATCCACAGAGACTTGGTTAGGCAGCTATGAGCAAACCAGTGCTGGAAATAGTACAAAAACATGGAAAAGCAAAGGATGAGAAAAATGACAGTAAACCAATGGGTTTGTTGCACAGCAAACAAAAGTCCAAGTAATCTTGTGGAGAGGCTAGAAGACCAAAAAGAATCCTTGCATGCTTAAAACTGGAGTATTGCACAAAGTGGCACAGCACAAGCAGGGAGAAAAGGCCAGAGCAGGTCTGCTGGGCAGCACTGGGAGGAACAAGACAGGATCCCTGCAATGCTGAGGCCAAATCCAGAGTCAAATCCCAACTCTCAGTCTGAAACACAGGGGCCTGAACTGCTGATTGCTATCCTTTTTCAGAATGTGTCACCTCTGCACTGCTTCAGGGTTTTTGTCCCTTCAAAAAAGAAGAAAAAATCTTCACTGTCATGCATTTTATGAACTGATGAAATATCCTCACAACTTGTTCTCATCAGTGTTTACTTGTTTAGCATTTCAGCTTGACCACGGTGCCTACGGGGCTAATGAGCCATGACTGGCAATACAATTAAAGATAGATTTGATGGCATCCTGGCAGAAAAAAATGTTTTAATTAAACGGAAAGAAAATTGTTGTTTATGGACCAAGAGCCCATATTGAATAGACAAAAGTAAGCCTTTTGATAGGAAAAATCAATGCCACATCTAAGGGATGGAGAAACTGAGGTTTAATTCTTGGCTTTAGCAGACTTCCAGCAGAGCCCATTACTTTGGACCAAGGGCATGTTTTGACTTGTCTTTTGGAAAATGTGGAGAGTTCAGTCTCAGCCTCCCTGAAACTTTCTGGCTGTTTTCACTAGGGAGGGCTGAGCAGAGCCCAAAGGAAACTCCACACTGGTTAGCAGCAGCACCACTTCCTAGTTCTCCCCACAACTTAATTTAACAGTAAAACTCAGAGCTCAGTTGTTTAAAAGCCAGGCTAAATCTGAACCAGCCAGGGTTACATTGAAAACCACAAGATTTATAAAAAGCAGTTCCCTCTCTCACCCTGTTAAGGCTCAAACAAATAGCAAAACTTGTTTTGACTTTCCTAAAAGTAAAGTTAAATCCTCCAAGTTTGCTCTTTTAATTAACTTCAGTTACTTCTCACTGCCTTTGAAAATAGTATAGTTCTGAGCATTGCTTCATTCATTGTGGAAGGAGATGGAAGGAGATTTTGGCGAGAGAAAGAATGGGAATGTATCAATTTCTCTAAGGCAGAATTATCACATATGGGCAACTATTTCAAGGCCAGGTAGGCAGCTTCCCCTACTGAAGTTGTGCAATACTTTGCACCTAGATACTCTATCATCACTTTCTTCATTTTGTCAGCTTTTATTGCTTGGTCTGAAAGCTCTCACTGGATGCCACAAATTAATTACACATTTTTCTAGTTTTATCTAAGGAGTTCCTTATTTGTAGCCTTGCCAGGAAAAAAAAAAAAAGGAGTCAAAACCAAACAAAAAAAAAAAACCCCCCCAAAAACCCCAAAAAAAAACAAAAACAAAAAAAAAAAAAAACCAACAAAAAATTTAAAAAATTACTAAAAATAAACTGGGGGAAAAAAAGTTTAATATTAACAGTGTGTATACCTCCACAGGTGTAATGGTATACATGATATCTGGAGTCTGACAAAGCAATGACCTGTGAAGTCTGGGAAAGACATGAGAAAAGGAAAGTTACAGGACTGACAGTGTAGCCCATCTGAGTTCACCAATGAGTGAATGAGAAGTGTAGACTCTTCATTTACAAAAGAACTGAAGCTGATTCAAGGCCACCATTACCTCCAGTGAGCATCTCTCTTTCAATTCATATTTAAAAGCAATGGTGCTTTGCAGGTCTCTCATACTTTCTGTGGGTGTCCTTTAAGCTGCAGGTAAATCCCTCCCTTTTACAGCAAGCTTTCACCTGAAACAGAAAATACATCCTACGGTTTTATCACCTGTCATCTAAGAACTGAGGGACCTCCTGCGTCTTCAGTTGCTGAAACAAAACTGTTTTATTTTGCAAAAATGCTCATAGATAGAAATACTTATAATCCTTTCTCTTTTTTTTTTTTTCCCTCTGTGACACGAAAGATCAGATGGTACCTATAGTTCACAGCCTCAGATGACACTGTTGCCTAAATACACATCCAGAATACATGGTTTTAGTTGGAGTCAGCTCAGGAAGAACAGGAACACATTTAAGCTCAGAGAGCCAGTCTTAAAAAACCAAAAAGGAAACTAAAAACCATTGCAGCCAAATTTCAATAAACAGAAATGGAATCATTCCACTAGGCAGCTCTCTTTAACCTCAGGTAAAAGTCCTACTTACCCTGGCTCAGCAACCAGCTTTTTTCATAGTCTATGCATGACCTGGTCAGCATGGAAAATGTTCACCCCTTACCCACTTCCCATCCAGCTTCCACCTTCAGGGCTGCCTGTGGTGGCCATCAGACCCCGAGGACAGGCCACAGAAAATCTCTGGAGGTCAATCCTCCACTTCCAGGTCACTTCCTCCTGGCAGGGCACAGCTGCTTAGAGCACCAGAGCCAGGCTGAACACAAGTAGTAAATCAACACCTCTCTTTGCTTATGCTACTAATGACACCCCAGATTACTAGCACTTAATTGAATTTACTTTTCAGTGTGTTTTTTACATTTTGCTTTTCTATCAGCTGGGAAAATAAAAATCAATTCCTGTAGGGCAATTTAATTTAGGTTTACATGGTGTTTTATATTCAGATTTTCAGTGCCGCAACGTTTCTGTGGCAAAGCCATGCAGGACTGTTTTTTAAGTACTTGTGTGAAATTAAACTAAACCCATTCTGAGTATAGGCACTTTAACAAGCAAAATACTTAAAAACAAGTAAATATGTAGAAAAAACAATATAATGGATAAAAGTTATTTGACCAGTTGAAGCAGATTGGTTAGAGAGATCTCATACACATGCAAGAAATACAGTTACTTGTATAAATATTTGGAGGACTGGTGACACAGATAAATAGTTAATAACTTTTTTCCTGATGAGTTTCTTCCCCCCTTGGGCAAAACTACCTACCATATAAAAGGTCTCCTTTGTGAAAAACATCTTCAGATGCTGAGCTTTGTGGATCAAGGATGGCTGTGCAGATCTACAGGTTGTCTGTAACTCACAGTGCCTTAATTTAACCATGGAGCAGGCTGGTTGAGATTGTGCATGGGTCTTGTGGTCTGTCCCTCCTGCTCAGGAAGAGTGGAGCACTGTGGTAGCTGCTGTAGGGAAAAGGGAAGTAATTTCAGCCACTACTTAGCACCCTACCACCTCCCTGGAGAACAGGCGGCCCCTAATATATTTTACTTTTCCCAAACAGTTTAATAGAGATATGGAGATATTTTTCACTTTCTCCTAGCTGATGGGCTTTGCTGCCGTCTGGGAGCAGCAATGTTTATTTGGAGGAACAGGTCTTTAAAAGACAAGTCTTTAGTGTTAGGAAGTTCAGCCTGAGGAGCGATTTTACTTCAGCAGATTTAAATATTTCTAATAACTTTAATCATTCTTATTCAACCGTGCGACAGTACATATGGATTAGGCAACTAACATTTCAATACGTTTCTCTCTCACTGGACAAGGCGAGTCTATAATTTCAGGGTGGTGTACGAGGTGTCTAGTGGAAGTGTCTTGTTCCTGTTTTATCATGGTGTAGGGCAACACTGGACAGGGAAAAGCTGCTCTGTACTTTGGGATAATCATTTATGACTGGAAGGTGACATTTGATCCTTAATTCACCTACTCAGACAAGTTTACTTCTGCTTTACTTCTGTAGACCTACAGAAGGTTTCTACTGACATTTTCCCCTTTTTGAATTCCTAAGTGCATCACCATTAGTTCCTGTTAACATTATTTTTTAAATTTCACCTTCTGCATTGATGGAACCACCCTTGTGGGCAGCACTGGAGGTGGTTGTGCTTTCACCCACACCACACCATTGCGGGCACTTGGAGGTTTAACCAAACCCTCTTTGGTTTTGGAGGTGCCAGCAGGTGTCCAGAGCAGGGATATGTCTATTAAAAATGCAACAATAGACACACTTATCTGTTCCTGGGAGCTCGACAGGGAAGAGGAGAGGAAAGGATGTATACACATTGCTGGAGGAAATTTGTAGTTCATGGATGTGGTGTTTATTTCTCTAATTACTTTTTGTTTCTTCTTGGCATTCGACTGCTTCTCTTGTCCTTCTGCCTCCAGAGTTTCGGTGCCTCCTCTGAAAATTAGTCAGAATGGTTACACCTAACAGCTCCAACCAGCACATTAGCAGGGCTTGAGTGACTAGTGGCCTTTTTTGTTTGCAGATCTCACTCAATCTTTTATTCAAATTGAAAGGAAGAAGTTACAAATAGGATTATGTTTTTAAGACAAGTAAGTCTGCATGTGCTACACTGCGAAAGAAATAGTCTTCTTCCACTAGAAAATACTTGATCAAAGTTATTCCAGTCTGCATTTCTTATAAGTAGAAAAAATGGAAAATGTACGTGGTAATGAAATATAGTATCTCATGATGTATATTGTGAAATAGAACAGAATGAGATTATTTCTTTAAGCATATAAATTATTAAATTATCATTAAAATGTATGTATATAAATAATTCTATGAGACTTTCTGATTAGATTACCGTCATATGAAAGAACACATTGTGATTATTCTTTGATGCTTTGCAATAAGGATTTAAATTCTAAGTAGATTTCAGGAAGATTTTCTTTTGAAACAGCAGCAAGAGGTGGACAATACTTAATGAAGCAGAACAGGAAACAAGAGCGACTTTTTAACTGACTCAATTAGTTTCCTGTGTAAAAGATGATAAAGTTACCACCACACAGATTTTTTTTTGGGGAAGTTTAATTCAGTTTATTAGATATTCAACATTCAAGGCATTTAATATAAATTGTTTTGCTACTACTTGCAATACTGGAAGACCAAAGGAGAGGGCTGTTGTGAACTTTGAGATCAGGAGATCTGCAGAGAGAGGATTTCTACCTTAGTGAAAGTGCCTGAGCACCAGGAAGATTACATTCTCTTCTGCATAAAGGAGAATTAAGCAAGTTTTCACCTCTCTTTTTGCAAAGATGGCAGCAATCTCTAGTGCTGGGGTGGACTTTTCCCTTCTTCAGTGAGATGTTGGAGCACCACACAGACAGCGCTGGGCTGTGAGCAGCCTGGAGCAGAGGTGACTGGTGTTTGCTGGGCTAAACCAGGGATTTGGGTGCCTGAAGCCTGAGTGAAGAAGCAGATTTAGGAAATGGGGAGCAGCATAGAGGAGTAGGGATGAAGGTTGCATGAGATCCAAAGGACAAAAGAAGCAGGATTTTTGCAGATCCTGCAAAATCACTGCGCAGTGATTACTAGAGAAATGTTCATATAATTGAGAGGTGTCCAAGAAATGTAAATGGAAGAGTTTGAAGGTGGGCAAGCATGCCGTTCAGCTGTGCTATCAGCAAGGTGTTTCCAAAGCTGATGAGCAAAGCACTTCCTCTGCCCCTTTTATGGCAAGTGAAGGAAGGAGCGGGGCTGTATTGAAATATGTGTGGTAGGAGCCCCGTTCATGTGAAGAGGCTCCATTCAGGGCCTTACAAAGGCTATGAGTCAACTGCAAAGAAAGGAGGCATTTCACAGAAACTGAAGTGTGACCCTTTGTTTTGCCTGACCCCAAGGTCCTCAGTGACACAAAAGGGGACCTCAGCACTGATTCTGCAGCAACAAATGCCTGTTGTGAGTGAGTGTATTCGAGGAGCAGTGACAAAAAGGAATGACCCGAGGTTCCTGTTTCCAGCCCTTGCTTCCCAAGGGACTGTCAAGGAGGGAATCCTCCGTGCAGCCTGACTGAGGTAGGGGAGATGAAGGTGCTGGAAAGCTCTTCCTAGTGGATGCATTTCCCTTGCAAACCTCTCCTGAAATGCATGATCTGATAATCCACATGTACTATTAGGACACCTGGATAATGAGATTTTTGGACTTTGCTCTGCAAAGTCTATAGAAATTAATATGTCTTTTATTCAGCTGTTACGTGAAGTGGGTTTTTTTCTAATTTAGGACTGGCAAGGGATTACAGTGTCTTAGTAGCCCTGCCTTTGTTTTAACCTTCCATTAGTCCATGACTACTTTCACAATCAAAGTAACATGAAAGGGATGTTTTGCTTTGCTCTTTACATTATTCCAGAGAGCCATAAGTCCCTATTTAAGTTCACGATGGAATCAGGGTGCAGAATGATGGATTTAAAGGTATCATAAAACTCTTCCTGGTAAGTAGTAGTCCCCAAATATATTCCAGTTGTGACCTGAGAGAGGCTGCTGGAGGCAACCCAAGCAGCCATGCACTGGCTCTGCAGATCCTTTGAGCTGAGGAAATTCATTTGCATATGGATGCCATGCTAAGGAGGCCAGCCTGGATTTCATTACTGCTAATGATGTGTGTGGGAGAAGTGATTTAGTTTATACCCAGTGCCAGGCATGCCACAATGAGGAAGTACTTAATTCACACAAAGCTTTTTCTTACTTCTAAGACCTAAAAATCAGGGTACTTCAAGCAGTTCCAGTGTTACAGATGCGGTGTCTTCATGACCACGAACAGAGCTGTGACTGAGGCGAGGGAAGGAGAGAGAAGGAAACATCAAGACGTAGTATTGATGTCATAGGGGAAAGGACAGGAGGAGAAATGAAAGGGAATGAAAAGCAGAAGAGAAGAAAGACCAACGGAGGATGAAAAAAACCAGCAGGGAGAATTGGCTCTGCAGAAACTGTGGCTGCCAAGGCTGGATGTTTGGACTTTGGAGGTAACAGAATTTTCACTGGATCTTTGCTGCAGTTTTCACAACTCAAAATGCAGGCCTGCGGTAAGATGTGCATCTTCAGAGACAAGTTTCTGAGAACTGGGAAGGAGAAAAGGGACCCCAGGACACCACTGGAGTTGGAGTAGTTGGGAGTTGCTGCACTGCCTGAAGGCATCTTCCTGCTCCACTGGAGCCACCTCTGCTTTCCTGTTCTAATAGACATTGCCTCAGACAAGGGGGAAAGGAGAGGGGCCTGGGGGCAGGTTCCTGGCATCTGCTTCAGGGCTGGAAGGGGCTACTATGCTCAGGCAACTTCAGGAAGTGCTATTTGAACTGGGATTTGAATCTTAGTTGGTCTCTAAGCTGTGAGTGATAAATTCATCAAGCAGAAGAAAGGATCCAGAAAGAAGGAATAGGTGAGTGAGGCAAATAAATCAGAGGGATAAGGCACACCATACTAGCATGCTGAAAGTGTCTAGGCATGCACTGCCCCCAGGACAGAATTTAAAAGGTTGAGAAGGCTTCAAGGAGGAACCCAATTATGGGGTTTATGGGTACCAACCCCTCTGGTGTTTTACACTCCCCAGCTATCATTGCACAGGGTAGCAGGGAAGACGGGCTGTGAGCTGCTATCCATTGCTGACCGTCCATCTTCAGCCCACAGTATGAAAACCTGAACAAAGAACTTTCAGGAGGAATTACTCCTGCCTTATTCATGGCACAGCAGCTGGTTGTAATGAATTTTAACTGTTTGGCTGCAATCACCCACAATGCATGCAATCAAAAGGGTTATGGCCCTGCTCACTCCTGCAGCAGCCTGGAAATGCTATCTCTGAAAATACAGGACGATTTTGGGAACCTTGATTTAAGCATTGTTGTTCTGCAATTTTCTGAAGAGGGAAATCAGCTGGTCAGTTGGACAGGGGGATGTGAACACCACTTCAGTAATCTGTGAATGGGAAAAGGAGCTTGGAGAGCTCCCTGATTTCTGCTTAATCCAAGTTGAACTCAAAGGGTATGGAACAGTGACATTTAGCTAGGGTTACTGGAAATTAAATATTGTTTACTTGATATTGCAATTGAATTCGGAACAGCTGTAGGATATCTTTAAAGAACAAGTCCCAGCTTTAGCATTTGTGTGTCCCTGAGAAAGTACTGAGATTTGCTGAACTGATGGCCTTTGCATGTGGTTTTAGGCCAACTGTCGCCTCTTGAATGTTTTAGTATATGCAAGTCACTTGAAGATCTTCATACCAAACTGTCTGAAAACAGCACACAGACTTCACCAACTAGAAGAAACAAGAAAAATGATTTATCATAAAAGAAGAAGCAGGAATCAGCTAAATTTAGAAACGATCTGTAGAGCAAAGGTGAGACAAAATAAAGTGCAATTATTTCCTAGACCAAGGGGGGAGAAAAAGGAGAAAAAGAGATTATGCCAATGCATTATTTTTCTGGGCCTCTATTGGCAGATTGAATTGTGTTGGGGATGGCTCATTTCTCCTCAGCAACAACAGCAGGTTTTAAATAATGCTTCGTATTTCCCAGGTTTAGCAGATGAAGAAAAGTAATTACTTGGGAGGCAAATAGTGCAGATTTGCAAACAGAGGAGAATGTTTTATGGCCAGACTTGCAAAAATTTGGCTCCTGCAGAGGCCAGAAGATTCTGCATCTGCTTTAATCAATGTGGGTTGGTCCTTGTTGATTATTTCTTTGAGATATTCGTGGCTCTTAAGGGAGTAATTTTATATTCTCCAAGACAATGTGACTGTACAGCTTCACAGAGAGGGCAACTTACCTGCAAATTCAAAGTGCATGGCTTTTGAACTGTAAGAACTTCTGGTTCAGAGAAGTCTGAGTTTTGTGTTTTGTTTTGTTTTTGAAATGTCATTGTTCTTTCATGTCTGTATTTAGGACCCATTGGCCTCGAAATGTTGCATGTCTGAGCTTGCAAACACATGGATGCTACAGACAGCAGAAGACTCTCTGTTTGCTTTGATCAAGGGAGTCTGATATTTCTTTGAGATCCCCATGGTTCTTGGGGTGGTAGTTATAGACCATCTACAGCTACATCAACGTTCAGCTTTTCCTCATGCAGAGGGCAACTCACCAGCAGATTGAAGCTGAATGTCTCCTCAGTTTATTAGCAAATGACCAAGAGAAAACCAAAAGAGCCTGGAAATGCTGAGCAATGCAGTGGTGGGTGTAGAGACACCCTGTGGTGTCACCTTGACTGCTTTAGTTTTCATGACGGTGGAACTGGGTTGGAGTGTGATGGGATTTGGTCTCCCTGTCTCCCTGTTTATAGTGACCCTGCTGTAATGTATCTTCTTTAAGATAAGATCTTCTTTAAACATAAGAGGCAAGGAGAGAGGGGAGAGGGCAAGCAAGCACTGTATATAGCATCTGTAACATTTAATTATATGAGACAGGGATTTTCCAATAGGCCTTGCAACACAAAGAACATTCAGCTATCAGCATCACAATATATATTTTCTAAATCACAACACCCACACATTTCCTTAGCCAAGTAGAAGTTTTCCCTCCATGGCTGCATATCTAAAATTAGCCTGAAGGTCAAATCTGAATAGAAATACCCTTATCATTGAATGTGCTGGGAATGATTGGTGCAGTGGGCTCAATTTTCCCATCGAAAACCTTCATTTTTTTTTTTTTTAAATAACAGTTGCTTTTACAGTCAAAGAGCTTGGAGAAAGGCAAAATGAGGCCTGCTGTATAAAATCAACATCAATATTCTGCTTTCACTGCAAGGCTATTTTTATTGCCAACCATTTTCAATGTAACAAGATGGATATAGTGAAGCCACAGTGTAAAAGATGCAGCAAGAGGCTTCTGAATAGCAAGGCTGAGCACAGACATACGAAAGAAAGGCTTTGAAACTCGGAAGATGTTTGTATATGAAGAAAGACACAATGAAGAATTCTAAGTTAAGAAATGTATTGTTGAGAAGAAGTGAATAGTTCAGGTCTAAAAATAGTTTTTTAACCTGCAGTTGTATTATGTGGGGACTAAGCAGCCTATGCTGCATAAACGCGAAAGCACCGTCCTGCAAGAAGTGCATTTATCAGCCACAGTGTTTTATTGAGTGCTTTAATAATACAAGTGTACATCAACTGATCCACAGTCAAAAGTGGCAGGTCCCTAAGAAATTTACAAGCACTTTTTTTTTTTGTTTTTTAAGTAAATCAAAATACATATTAATTTGTTCAATGCAATAGCCTTTTGTGTGGGAAACAGAAGGCTAGTGATTAACACAGTCTTAGTAATGCACAGTGATTCTTGATTTTAAGCTTTTATACAAAACTTGTTCCCAGTAGCATGCACCCACCATTAAAGACTTCAGTACAAAAAAATAACCCTAAACACTACATTTAAGTAGAAATGAGATATAATTCTGAATTTGTTTGTTTTCCCCAAAACCACATGAAAGAAAAAAAAAAACCAACCCCACACATTAATACAAAGCTTTCTGATAAAGCTCTATACTATTACAGATCCAACATTCTTTGCACTGATAACCAAAATTCCCTGTCTACATTTGAGGGAAACAACTTTCAAGTTAACAGAACAAAAAAAAAAAAAAAAAAAAAAAAAAAAACCAAAAAAACCCAGAACAAATAAAAATAAAAATAAACCAAAATGAAACAAACAAACAAAAAAGGGAAGTAAGGACGACCTTTTGTCACAAAATGGTTCAAGATTTAATAAAAAATAAGAATGAAGGGAAGGGCTATTGATGCACTTAGTGAATGTGCTTGCACAGGTCCAGCAAATCCTAGAGGAGGTTCCTATGTGGCGTATCGCTTGGTCCACTGTCTGGCCATTCTGTCGTGCTCTGCTCTGTTAGTCATGTACTGAGTGGCAATGCTTCCAACCAGGGGGTCAGCTGAAAAGGAAACACAGACCTGTGAAATGCATGTCAGCCCCGAGAGGACAAAAAAGCTATTTTTAGATCCACATTCCTTCAGTTCTCTCAGGTCTAATAAGGTGCCCACATATACCAGCCTAGTTTTCAAAGCAGGAAAGGAAGGAGATGAAGGTGAGATGGATGGCAATTAGCTATACATGTCTCATAAACATTTTTATAAAGTTCTACCTCACAAAAAAATGTTTTGATAAATTTTTTTTTTAGCTAAAACTCACCTTCAGGTCATGTAATTTATTTACGATGTTAGACTCCCACAACTATTCATATTCTCACCTAAGAAGAGGATGAGATCTAATTCTATTATCAGGTTGAATGTTGTTTCATTTTCTTTAAAATACTTTTAGTTTCGAAGCATAAAGAAATGTAAGGAATTAGGGAAGCAAGTATTATTTTCAAAGCAACAGAAGTTAATTCCGAATTTTGGGATATTTAAATTTAATTTATGGGATCTTTCTGAGCATTCCTATGGCCAGAATGCTGCATGATATGGTTTGGATGTACTAATTACTTCACAAATAATTAATCAAAACCAATCAGTCCCCTAAATAAAACAACCCAAGACATTCCCACAAATGACTGTATTTCATGAACTTTTTTCTTTTTCAGACAACATTTTTTCTCATTTTAAGCATACAAAATTTATAGTTTCCCCCTTTTTTTGAGGGGGATATTTGATATCTTGGTATTTCTGCCGTGACAGTAAATGTTCTTAGGTTGTACCATGCAAGTTCAGAGGCACTGATACCACACTTCTCCCTGACTTGGGACAGATGAAGATGACTTCTTGTGAAAGCCAGGTATTAATCAGCTTTGCTGTTGTCTGGAGATGGTGCCACTGAACAATCTGAGCATCGGCTTTCTCGGTACCGTTGTAATCTGAGTGTGGTGCTTGCACCGTTAACCACGGAATTTCCCAGGACAAGATGTCAGGCCTTCTGTCAAGCAGAGTAAATCTGGGCTTTTTTGTTTGGTTGTTGATGATAAGAGTTTATGATAGGGGAAACATGTTGGCTTAGCCAAAAATCGTTTGATTGGCTGACTGCCAATCTCACTGAATATTAGTGAGTAATATCTACTAAAAAAAGGTTCTTTTGCTTTCCATGCATAACCTGCACTTTCAGGAAGAGCCCGTGATTTGAATGTTAAGTTTCCACCTTCTAAATCAGTAAAACAAATTATCACTGTGACTGCAGTGTATTAAGTCCCTGCAGTCTCAGTCCTGCAAACACTTACTGCATGAGCTTAACTTTAATATCTTAATATATCCAGAGGAGGTCACTGAGGCCTGGACTTGATGATTTTTACATGCACGTGTGTAAAAGAAGCACATCTAAGTCTAAGATAGAGTTTAAAAGTTGTAGACTGGAAAGTATATCACCTTTAACTCCACAGCCAGGAAGAAAAACTCTGTAGGGGATTTTCTGAGGGATTTTGTCCTGTGCAAACAGGAGGTTAACAGTCTACCGGCTCTTAAGTAGCAAAAATTATTTGTGGCTGGAATGAGGTTTGAGAAGCACTGCCGGGTAAATGGGGAACCTGAGCAATAGGAAAGGGTAACATTTCTCTTTGCAAAATATTTCCCTAAACAGCAATAGGAAAACCTTGTCATAGTGTAATGGCAGCTTGGGGATGAGTGTGAGAGCACTGCTGCAAATTCCCACATCCTCCTCGGACACAAAGCCCCTGTGCAAAGAAACACTTCCACAGACTTGTGGAAAAATGGAGACTAAGGGCTGAACTTGAAAGGAATCGTTGAAGCAAAATTTGAAGCATATCCTGGTTTTCATGCTTGTAGGGGAAGGTGGGGTTTGGCCTCTGAGGCATCTGGCTGGGAAGGGTTGCAGGAATATCACAGCGTTACCATCTGGAATGCGGCAAGTTCTTATTGAGGTTTAGTGTGTATTTAAAGTGGTGCCTCTGAGATCTTTATAAAACCTTGTATGAGTCAGTGAAAGTGATGTACTCTAGTAAAGGTTTATCTAGTTCAAACCTGGAAGTTTTTTCATGTGCAGGATGAATGTTTCTGAGAAAGCATGTCTTTCACATTGAGAGCTGTAAATTGATTTCCTTGATATACTACAAGGCTACTGAGGATCACATCATCATCCCCAAACCTCGATGATAATTAGAATGTTTGACTTCCTAGTGTGAGGTTTCATCTATATCTCCTTTTAGGAGCAAGAAAGTATTTCAAAATCATACATCTTTACAAGGCTTTGGAAGGTACAGGCTCTTCCCCCAACCTGCTTCCAGCATGGGACGATGTCTCCTTTCCTTTGGGGTGAGAGAATCAGTGAGAGGCATTCTTGGTAAAGTGTGGAAATCTGTTCAAGTCCAGTAATGTAAAGAACTGGGCTGTGTATTTATCCATGTGTTCGAGCCTTTGTCTCTGCAGTGCTTTTTTTGGCAGCTGAAAGAGTGGAGGTGATGGCCTGTCAGATGTCTCAGGTATACAAAGCTTTAGTTGTAGGTGTGTAAATTCCTGCTGAGTGACCTGAGAATCAACTATCAATCATCTCAAGTGCTTCCCCCAAGCCAGTGCCTCCCTCCACTGGGGTCTGTCTGTACGAAGCAGGACTGTGGAAGCAAAGAGAGGTCCTTGCTTGCTGTAACATGAGCAGGACCAGCTGCACCCACAGCCAGCTGCAAAGAGAACACTACTAAAAGGTACTTTCAGTAATTACAGCAATGACATTGATTTTTTTCAGTCAGGCTGTGTGTTTTGTTGGTTATAACAATATTGAATAAAAAACCAAACCCACTGTTTGGGAAAGCCACTTGCTCATTTGAGAGCAAGGAATTTCTTTCAAGGAATAGAAAAATAGTTATTGACAGTGAGGCTCAGCTATTTCACATCTCTCTTAGAGGGTCTGGAGCTGTGTCACACGTAAATATGTATGAGGACTTAAAAAAGGACACTTTAATAAGTGCTTCAAGAACTGGCTTATTTTAGCAGTTGCTGTGAAGCCATAAAGCCATCAGGAGGCACAACTGCTTTGTTTGGGAAGCCAGGACAGCTGGTGAGGAGGCAAATGTAAACTTCAGACCAGAGCCACCCAAGCAGGGGCGCAGCGGCCAATTTGAGGCAGCACACTGCATTTTTGCCATGGGATGTAAGGACAGTGTGTGAGCTCCAGAAATGCCATTGGTCTCTCCCTGCAGCTGTGTGGGCAGCTCCAGCCAGCAGGTCCAAGGAGACACAGCTCTCAACACTCCATGAGTCACGAGTCACCACTGCTGCGTAATTTGCCGTGGCAGGCCGTAACACAGAGATTGCAAGATACATTGAACCATCTTAATTAAAACAATTAAAAGATTTAACTCCCAACATGCACAAGCCTTTGTTATAGTGCCCAAGTCCTACAAAATATCAAGTAAGAGGAAGAAATTCTACAAAACACCAAGTATGAGGAAGAAACAATGGTCCCCATTTACCCCCCTATGCTATGTAGCACGTGGTTGAGCACCACCTGGTGCTGCACTTTTTAAGGGTTATTGTGAAATATCCACTAGTAAGGCCAAATATGTATCTGTAAAACATCCACTGCATAAACTATCTAATTAAGAGATGAAAAGGAAAATTGGATCTCAAAATTCATAACAACATTTTTCTTTTGTTTCCATTTCCCACTACCAGAAAGCTTTCTTATTTTCCATTTGCATATATCTGTGGTTTTAATCTTGATGCTAGAAATTTGTTTCTATAACTAGTCAACTGCTCTAGTTTTTAATGTTTTTTTTTTTTTTCCTTAAAGAAGTAGCATGATTCATCAATGAGTCAGGGTTAATTTCAGAATTTTACTCTAAACAGGACTGTATCCAAATGACAACAATTACCAGGGGATAGGAATATAAAGCTATGCCAGGAATGTGTTGCTGAAACAATCTTGTGAAATTAAAATAAACCTACAATAAATTAATAAAAAGCATATCTATGCAACTCATGGCCTGGTAGGAGATCACCAGATGCATGGTGTCTGGCTTGAGAGCTGGGATGGCACCCTCTGTACACAGCTCCCTCTCTGTCCTGTGGGCAGGAATGGGCTTCCCAGCCTTTGGGGTGCTGGTGGCTGTGCCAGCCTGGAGGAGCTGCTGCAACTCTGTGGACCCAGAAATCTTTAGGCCTTGTAATTTACTGTTCCTTCTAAAACCCACCCCTAGGATGCCTCCATAACCTTTAACTTGTGTGAATGAAATTTTTTATCCTGTACTCTGATTAACTCTCTGCAAAATATTAACATACCAGGAATTACAGGATCAAATTTCACATCAGAGGACAGTGTATGAGTAACGAAAATGTATAAAAAAGGCACCATATTATACAGGCAAGGACAGGAGCTATGGTTCAGCACTGTAGTTTACAAGGAAAATGTCAATCTAAAGAACTAGACTATGAAAAAAATCTTCTGGATGCTTTACAGCAAGACTGCAGCTGCTAAATCCCTCCTCACCTCACAATATGTAATCCTCATGTTATATTAGAATTCATGAAATTGCCCTGTATTTATGTTATTTTGAAAGCTGGGTGAGCTGGAGCTTGTCCCTAGCTTAAAAAGGTTGGATGCACTGCTTGACAATACCTTGTCATCTTCTTTTGCAGCCACTTAATATGACTGTATAAGGAAGAACATTTGTGTCACATGTCTATTGTAAGGCTAATCAAATTTACAGTTCAATTCTAGGGAGTTAATGCTATTGGGGATTTGGATGAGCTGAGGTTTGGTCATTACAAAATTTCAGCTGTGTTTAATGCTAGTTAAACTGCTTTATCATTCAGAAGGCAGACTATAATTCTTCCTTAAAAACTACTTTCCCCCCAAATAAATGAAAATATATTGCTACATGGTATTTTTCTCAGCTTGTATTTTTACAGCTATTTCTATGTCAGCAAATAGCAATTTCAGAGCAGAATTCTTCTCCTGGGCTTTGCAATGCTCTTTTAAAAATACAGCAAACATACTCTAGTGAAATAAAAAACGGAGATGGTGTGTTTAACAGCTTGATTTCAATGTGCCTTCCCCATCAACCACACAATATGCAATGAAATTCCAAGCGGTAATGCCAACATGGTTAAAGAGACACACATTTAGACTTAAAACGTACATTATGGGTGTTTGTATGCATTTTATATATTTTTTATGAGCATTTATAAAGTAGAATTTTATTTCCATTGCAGTATTTTGCAGTTTTAATAGAGAACAGCTGATGGAGCCAGTTATTACATCACCACAAGTGGGTTCTCAGAAGATTTCTGGAGTACCTTAAAACCTAAAAAAAACCCACAGCCCTATAAAAACTTCACAGTTTCTTCAGCCACATATTTAGAATGTACTTTTTTTTCTTGGTCCAGTTTAGATTCAGCTTTGTATCAGGCTGTAAAGAGTTGGGCTCCATCTGAAGAGCAGAGTTAAAGTGGAAGAATTTCCAAAGATTAGATGCAATTTGAAAGGTCTTATTCCTTCTCCTGAACAAAATGACTCTGCGCTCATAGGTGTGAGAGCACCCCATTGAGAGGATCTACAGAACTACCTGTACTGGAACAGCAGTCAGCAAAAATTAAATGTTTCCTATTCTTTGGACTGGATGTGTGACATGAAACAAGTAATTTTCTAGTTATTTTAACTTCAGTTACACATTTAGAAGAATTTTTGGTTTAGGGAATACTACTTTTTGTTTGTTTCTTTTAGGACAGCCTCTCTTATGAGATATTATGCTGTATTTATTTTTCAGTTAAAAAAATGTGGCATGCTTCAGCTCTTTTTTTTAAGGAAAAGTTGATGCGTTCTGTATGTGATCTACAGGATACCTGCATTGGAGTAATCTTTATACAGCAGTACAGGCAGGATTAGTTACCCCAAAACCAAACCTCTCCAGAATAAAAGTTCTTATTTTCAGTCACTACATTTTGTTTGGTGCTTTGATTGCAAACAGCAATGCAGGACAGAACATATTCCCACACTGGCTTGCAGTGAAAGCCAAGATTTCAGAATCCAATTTTTGTTGCTTTTATTATTGTACCAATCTTTAAGACCCAAAAGGCAAACTAAAAAAAAAAAAAAAAAAGAAAAAAGAAAAACACCAGTCTTCTTAAGAGCAAATGGTGACAGTTTGATTCACACCAAAACCACACTTAAACTTAATTTAAAAATTATTTAATATGTAATTATACTTTCTTATGTTGTTTTCAGTGGTATCCAGGTTAGTGTAATAAAAAGACCAGTCAGTGAAAACTGCAAACAGCGTGAGACATGCTATACCAAATATGTCACAGAACAATTTAGCACTCCAAGAGGAAGGGATTAAGAGAAGATGAATTGTTTGTGAGTAATTTTATTTATTGTGTCACTTTGCCTCGAAAAGTTTTCATAGTTAGCCACATATCACCTGTTTCAAACTCAGTGAAGTGCTAGAAGACCATGTCAAGGATACTGTGGGTCTTGATGTAGAAAATGAGATATGTGAAATGCATCACAGCATCCCTCAGTGATCTTAGAGAGGCAGTGTTGCTCTCTTTTGCTATCATTAATAATAATGCAGAGAGTAAGTAATTCTTTGGGGGCAGAGACAGGTGAAGTGGCCCACTGAATTACTCCACTAACCTTTCACCTTTGAAAAGAGTGCTGAAACCCAGGGCACGAGTAAAAAGGAGTGCGGCAGCGCTAATCCCTGTTTGTGCAGCAATAAAACGAGCTCACGGTCGGGAGCCTGATCAACACACGCGCACGAGCTGGAACAACAGCGTGATTCAAGGCAGAACAAAGGGTGGTAGCAGGGCTCTGAATTGCTTTACACAGCCTACAAGCTGAACTACAATTTATTCCCGACTTTCGCAAAATCACAATTTCAACTGTCCACGTAGAACGTATTTAACCATCTGCGGGGCTCTTTGAAAGCAATGCAGAAGAATGATAAAGTGATCAATGAACACTGTATTACAAAAAGAGAACAAATAAGATTAGTTTTTTCAGTAAATAAAAATGGTTCTCACTAGAGGAGAAAGGAGCACATTCTAGAAAGATCAAATGTCTACTAGGAAAAAGTCAGTGAAGCTAGTATCAATTTTAGAAATTACAGTTCACAGTAGAAACCATATAATACGACATATAATGAAGTCTGCTTCTCATTTCAGGAACTAGTTTTACAGATTTGTCTGCTCACTTCTCAACATTCAATAGAAACTTTCTAACATATATAGAAAGAAAGTCAAGTGGTCTTACAGTGGTGCTTTAGCTTCCCATCTGTAAAGCTGGACTAAAGCTTTTCCATCACCCAGGCAAGGTATCTAGATACCTTCAGAAATGTGGCTATACAGATGTACATCACAAAAAAGGCTGCCGTCCATGACTTGACTCGAAATTTTGAGCTCTGTAGGATTGCCAGAAATACATTTGACTTCTGCCAAGTTTGCACAATGATTGCAGTTACACACATATTAAGGCATACGTGAGTTGATTACAATGTCCAAACTGTTGTCTGGAGGAAAAAATGTTACCTATCTTCAAAAATAAAAGAGCTCTGCAAATCTAGTTTAGGAAACATCCATTTACTAAAATATCCATTTTGTAAGCATGGAGGGAGAAATTCATTCCTCTCTCTAGACTTGTGTTTGATTGCTGTCAGGCTACCTACCACAGACCCATGTGAAATATGAGGCTGCCTAAGAAAAAGATGTTTCAGAAATAAGGAGTATTATCTGGCCCAATTTTATTAACGCAGCTCTTAAAGGAAAGTGTTGGCAGTTATTCATCTCTGTATCTTGCCAAGGAAATCATTCTTGTTTAAAGAGAAAGATTTTTTTTCAGTCTTCAGTTTTTAGCAGGATTTCTATAAACTTTACTGGCTGACTGGGAGTTAGCTGAGGCAATCATGGATCAGCGAGGCACAGTGTACTGATCTTGAAGAGTTGTCTTTAATTAAGGAAGAACATGCACCTATTAGATGTGCCAGTATGCTGGAACAATTAAAATTCTAAAATAACACACTTCACTTCGATGCTTGGATGCGTCTCAATATTAAAAGCACAGATACATTAGCAATGTGTCTGTTCATAATAACTTACTCAGTTGGGAAGCAGTTGTTGCTATTAGAAAAAAATTAATAAAATGGTGTTAGTAACTGTAGAACTTAATTTGAAAGACATTACATGGCATGTGGTTTGATAAAATTTGAAGAAGCTACAGCAATATGCATTTGCCTTGTGGAAGATGGCTGTGAGTGGCTAATAAGAAAATCACAGCCCTCAGATCTCAATATGTTGTCAAGCAACCAAAATGCTAAGACCCATAATTAAACTGGCTTTTATCCATAGGGTCATAAGTGTATTTTCAGAAAAGCACCGTGGATGTGATTTTTTTCATGTGTCAGAAGATTCACTGAGAGAGGGATAGCATTCTGTAGGAATGCTCGTGTGTTTGGCATTTCTTCCGTCTAAAAATAATGGAACCAGTTTTCCTCTGGATTTGTCTCTCCTTATTTCCCACTAATCACCTCCTCCAGGCAAAGGCTTGACCTAGGGGTCTTACACATCCTGAGCAAACAGTTTAACCCCTAAGCAACTGAGGGTAAAGCTACTCTCTGTGACCATGCTTTGTGAGGGATTAGACATCCTGCAATCACACGTACCAAAGGTAGATTGCTCTGCAAGAAAACCAGGAGCTCCTGCAGGATCCACCTACCATGTGGAGTTGCAGAGGACAGGAAGGAAGGAGGTGTTACTGCATGGTCTGGTCTTTCAGACACTGAGAGGCTTCTAGACACTAAGGGAAAAATGAGTTCTAAAGCCATTTTCACTCTTAGAAGAGTGTTTGAATGTGAGTAATATCAAAAATCTTCAACTTAAACATACCCATTTTAGGTCAGATGCAGAAATCATCTGAATCCTGCTCTTGAATCTATCCCTTTATACCTTTATTGCAATTCATTCTTAGAAAATAGAAAAGCCTACATCTGCTATGAATGCTGCTTATTTTGCTTTAATCTGATTTTCCCCTTCTTGTCCGATTAAATCTCATCGTTAATTTGTCAAATGTAAATCCAAACTTTATTATTAATTTGTCAAATTTAAATTAAAAACTGCTATTAAGAATCCCATAAAAATGTCAAAAGAATACAAGAGGCCTTTATTTACAAAAGGCGGGGTTAGTGATGAATTTTATCCCTTCTAAAGGCCTACTAAATGAAACCCTTTCATAGCCCAGGGCCTCAAATCCCATGGCAGATTGAACATCCATTGGAACAGGAATAGGAACTTAGGTGTGCCTTGCATGAGCACACCTCCTGCTGTTACCCAATAACACAAAAAGCAGTCAGGCCTCTCCCTTCCCTACCTACACAGGTAATGACTGAGGAATCAGCAGGTGAGTGAGGAAACAATCCCATTTTAGCAACCAACTGGACTATCCACTTCTAGATTAACTTCAGAACATGAATATAATTAGGCCCAATTATGAACAGGTTCTAATAGGACTAGAAGGAAAAAAAAGGTTAAAAAAAATAAGTAGCACTCATCATGTAGGCAAGTTTTACTCCTGTATTAGTTGCAATGAAGTTACATGGCAATGCTGAAAAAAGATTCAATTTGTGATATTTTACAGCAATAATTTCTTATTTAGTAACAGTTAAAATAACTATTTGGAAATCTTATCTTTCCTGCCTGAGGGGTCACATTGACTCCACTGGCATGCCTGACTAAATGATAATCACGTTGCAAAATGATTTCAGGCATTGGCATAAAGAGTTCTGAGACTGAGCTGTAGAAAAAAGCTACGCAAGGTAGAGATGAAAAAGACACAAAAGGTTATTAAGGAATTCCTTCTGCTAGTATAATATTATGTCTCACAGTAAGTTCTACTTTCATGCCACTTTATACAGCCACTTTATCTAATCAATATTATAAACACCCAAGCAACAAGGATTCCAGACCCTGAGAATTTTCTGAAATCAAATTCATCTTGAAGATGTAAATGCTCCACTCCACAGAAGGGCCTTTTTCTAAGCCTTGTACAGATGGAAAATTCTACAAACAATTTACTAATCAAAGCTCTATTTCTGTATGCCACATGAATATGAAATCCTACAGTACAGCCCATCCTTAAATTTGGGACAATTGCACCATATATTTTGGTATTTAAGTAATTGTCTACAATTCCATCTAATGCACCTGAACTTAATTTGCTGTGAAAATAGGGATTCTGAAACACAGACTGCATATAATTTGTTTTATTTGTTGCCTTTGATAGATCTGCAAAACTGTAAAAAACAAACAACCGTTTCCTCCTCCCCTGCTGAATAAAGTAGAAAATTAGCCATGCAAAATATGAGAGACGTGTCTTGCAGCGGTGTAAATCATCTCTGAAGGTAGAATCTGAATGACTCAGGAATACTAATTTCTGAAATCTTATGCAAGAAAGTGAGAGAATAAATGATTTGATAGCTAACATATCCAAGATTATAAATTTTGCTTTTCAGGACTGACTACATTCTTATTGGGAATCTGTTAGCCAAATGTAGCAAGCTTCCTTTCAGCAGCTTAAAGAATGTGGAGCCGTGTGACTTCTATGGTGAAACAAAAATAATTGTATTTTAGGAACAGGAAAAATCAGTCTTAAAAATAGTTGTGCTAATTAGGGTCCTGAGGGCGGTTCTTAGGCAGTTGGAAATGTATGGCAAGAAATTTTAAAATCTGTCCTTGTCTTCATATTAAAAAAGGTACACAGAGAAAAAGAAAATCAACAAACACACACAACAAACCCCCACTTAGAAAAATGGAACAAAGTCTAAATGAAAAATCTGGAGTATAAAAGCTCAGCAGGAGTGATGCCAGTTTAGTCCATCCAGATTTGAGCTATTTTTACTGACTGGGAATAATGAATGTTAGATTAAGTTATTATGAAATTAGAATGTGATGTCTAAGTCTATTGATTCTCTAGTTTTATGTATTTTTCCTTTAAATATTTACAGTAATATTAGTGAGAAAAATATATTCAGTAGAATGGGTTAAGCCTGCAAGTGATGTATCTACTTCATTAAAAAAAATTCCAATGTGATTAAAGACATGTCTGTATTGGCAGACAAAACCTGCATGAAACAAAGAAAATATATGTAATGACTGCATAATATCAGAATGTATTCTAAAAGGCAGTTTGCTTTTTATATTGGAGCTCATTGAAATTAAGCTAGAAATCTGTATTTTATAGATGAGAAATAACAAAGAGCTTTATTTAAACACTTCACATTGGTAAACATTTAATGTTGAGGACTTATTTTGGTCTTGGTTCATGCAAAGATTTATTATGTGTATGCACTGGAGTACCTGTCTTCTCTCTGAGCTAATGGGCATAGGAAACCTCCACTGGTAGTATTTTAAATTATACATGTTTATTGGAAAGAAAATGAATTGTAACCTTTTGTATTTGTAGCATCCATCACTCATGCATTTTCTCAAGGACTGTTAATTTAATGATGGTTGAGCCTAAGCTTAAACTCTGTGCAGAAACTTGAGCAGAAATCAACCAACTTTTAAAAGCCAAACATGTGTATCTATCATGTAGCTTTCATAAGTTTTATGTAAAAAAAAAAAACAACCCAAAAGTCAGGTGTATATTTTTCCAGCTTTACTTCCATTTTGTGATAAGACTGTATTTTAGATGTTCTAGAAACCCTTTCTGAGGAATAATAAAAATGAGGAACAGTTAAGTGTTGTGACAAGACTCTTTTTTCTTATGAGTGCCAGTTACATCCCTTTACATTTATTTCTTGTCACAGATGTACAAAGCCTCTTTACTGATTTGGATTTTAGTCAATCTCTGATTTAATCATATGACATTTAATAAATGGATGGTTGGGTATTATTGTGTCTGAAGTTCAATTTTTCTCACATCTCCTTAAGCAAAAACAAATTAGGAGCAGAAATATTACTGAAAAGGATAAGAAATATTTAATGGCATGGTCAAAGCTTTTCCATTTAAGGAATGGTTGAAATCTAAGGTGATTTCTTCCAGATGGAAAAAATCCACAAAATAAGATGTGACAGATAATTTGGTAAAGAAATTAAAAAAAAAAAAAAAAAAAAAGTGGTCTTGTTCATCTTTTCCATGGCAAGAAAGGAACACAAAACCCCAACACATTTAGCAGAAGTTAAAAGAAGAAGACGCTTCATACGTCAAATTGTTAAGCACACACAAAAAGTCTAGTGTAGGAATACTAGAAGGTGATTTAGGGAACTCAAAAAAGAATTAGAAAACTTGGTAGCCATGCACCACCTGTGCTACCACTGCAAAGGCATGAAGGTCATGCTTCAGCACATAATCTGTTAGCTGTGGCTAAGAGGGAATTTCCTCTCCTCTGTATTACTTTGTGAGTAAAGTGCTTTGAGGGATTTTTGCACTTTTCTCTGAACCACTGAGGGATGAGCAGTTGCAGGTAATGTATCTGACTCAGTGAGTAGCACTGGTCTTCTGCTAGAGAGTCACTGTACTTCTTCTACTCATTATCCTTTGCAGAGCTCCAGATACATCAGAAAAAAAAAAAGGAACAGGGTAAGCGTGTGTGTGACTGGCATGTGGAGCTATAGCTAATGACTGCATCATGCCTTGGATACCACAAAATCCAGATTTTATTTTTAAAAATAATCCCTACCATTTGCTTTCTAAATTACATAAAGCCACCAATTTTCTCATGTAAATATTTCCAGACACTTTTTCAGAAAAAAAAAAAATTAAACACACTGTAGACTTCTGAAACCATAATGGGGGGTTTAAAACAAAGTATTTCTAAACAATCTTACCTCTACAGTTGTGTTAATCTTTTTAATGAAGTCTTGTGAGCTTTGAATAGCCTAAATCTAAACACACTAAAAGCCTCTATGCTCACAAATAATAGTCTTCTACCCATAAGGTGTTGTCAAAGTGCAACTGAAAAGAGCAACGATTTAGGCCAACATCAATAGTAATCCTGATCCAAGCCTCCTCCCCCTGCACACATAATTAGGAGATATTCCAAGACATATTTTCCTGAGAACTACTAAAGGGATGACAGTTCACAAATGTTTTCCCTGCTGTTATAATAATCCCCACAGTTATGAGTTCATGTTGAGGGGACTTATTCAACTGATAAGAACAAATCTTGTAACAGTTTCATCAGCTTTTCATGGCAAAGGAAATTAATTCTATTTCAATGCATATCTATATGCAATTTTCATAACGTGATGCTGCATTTCTTGCATTTACATCTGTTTAATACCATGTTTATAGATCATGTCCACAGAGTTGAAGATATATAGGTGCATGTGTCTGCAAATATTTAAAGACCAGATGTATAGCAAGTCTCTTCCTGGCAGTGCTGAGAGGCTCCTAGTGAGACTTCAGATGTGTAAATCCCATGGGAAGTACTGAAAACCCTGTCAGCTGTCAGCCAGCAGCTTTAGGTGCCTGAATGCCTTTAACATATTGGTACTGCCTGTTCAGCTCAGAGTATGAGAAGCTGCAAGTGATTCAAACTATAGAATAAAAGTTAGTGTTGTATGCACACTGCAGCATAACTGGTATAGCACAGTACCTTTTAAATGGAATGGAAAGAGAAAGCACTGATGGACTACCAAGAATTTGTAAATATCAGCTCTAGATTCTGTGATACAATCAGTGCAAATACATAAATTTACCTATGTAGCAGGTTCTGCAAAACAGGGAGGGGAACATACAGTATGTATAGATACACAAGTACTTCCTTGCAAAAAGAACATTGTCGCAGGTGATGAGATCTCTTTGCTCATGTTTTTCTCAAGACAGCCCCATTTTTGACGAAGTCATTCTGCACTCACTGAGAGCAGAACAAACTCCATCAGTTTTATGCTGCATTTTCCTTTCATGCTCCCTTAGGACAACTTCTTAGGATGGCCTTTATGCCAAACATCCATTTGCTCTGCTCCCCGTCCAGCAGCACTGAGGCACCAGAGCAGCCCCACACTGCACTTTGTCTTTGCTGAGCCAGAGCCTCCTGAGTGAGCTCATCTCATCTGGAGACAACTCACACCAGAGACGTAAAAAGGAGCAGAAAGGTTATGTTGCAGCTCAGAACAAACCAAAAAACCATTACTCCCTGAACTGATTCCTGGCTGCTTCAACTTTCATTTACTCTGTGTTACTTGTTGCCATGCTTGAGTGACATGCATAGAGTATTTTCCTGCTTCAGATACAAAGAAAGCATTTTCCATTGTGTTGAAACAGCCCAGAAAACTGCCCACTTCCTGACAGAGTACAGTATACAAACTATGAAGAAAAGGGAAAAAACCAGCTCCAAGCTAAAGAATATAAATAATCTCAGACAACAGAGCAATTTCATTGTTTACATGACCCTCTGCTGCTTACAAAAAGGATATATGGGAAAATGAGATTGTTTTGTCGTGTGTCTGATAGTACTGTGTTGACATTGCACCTGGTAGCCTGTGGGTGCCAGGAAAGAATCAAAGTACCACGGCTTAGCCGGTCTCATAAAATTGGACAAATTAATATTGTTTTACCAAATTAAAAGTGTTTCAGTCATTTTCCAGAATATTCATCACATTTGACAATTCAACTCAAATATGGATTATTAAAGAATATTTATAATTTTAATGAGTATTTATAAGGAGTACTTATAGTTTTCCTGTCTTCTATATGTCTTGACAAAGATGTTCAAAAAGGAAACAAAATTTCACTAGAAACCACAACAGCATGTACTTGGGCAGAGGAAAGCCCAAGAGTCCTTTTTGATAAACTGAACAAAACTGATAAGATGTTAAATGAAAAAGAAAAAAATTCAGATTGGATTCTGAAGCAGTTTCTGATAGTAGCAAAACATGCAGATTATGGCTTTAAGGAAAAAAATGATAAGAATGAGGAAAATGAGAAATGGCCCATCCCTTGAACTTGCTGTCATCCAGAGTTTCTAAATTCACTTCACAACTGGGGGTGATGGGAAGAGAAGGAATGATAATTGGGAAGTCTAAAAAATTGCAGAAGGAACACCTGATGTGAACCAGCACTGACAGAAAGCAGCCTCTACTACGGGGAAGCACCAGGTGAGGAGGAACATGGTACATGCTTCCTGCTAGATTGAGATATATGGAGAAATGGAGAGAAACAAAGATACATCCAGGCTGCTGAGTGGTGAGGAGCATGGACCTGTTGTTCATTACCTAGGGCTGGGTAGCTATTTTAAAGTTGGAACATGGAAGCCAAATAGCAGAGCTGTGACCACAGGTCAGCTAAATTCCCACTCAGAGCCAAATGCTCCAGCATGGAACAGATTTTATTATTACAGCTATGTTACATTTTCCTTTATTAAGCTGCCTTGGATTTATTTTAAACTTTTTTTTTTTTTTCGTCTGTTTTTTTTTTTTACTTTTTTTTTTTTTTTTTTTTTTTTTTTTTTTTTTTTTTTTTTTTTTTTGGATGGGAAAGCGTTTTCAAGTATCACAGTAATCCTGAAAATAGATCTTTTTTATTGATACAGTGGACATCTATTAGTGTATTAAAATGCATGCTGGTATGGCTGGGGCTTTGCTGGCTGAAGAAGCAGAGCTATTCCTGTGGAACCTGATGCACTGACACACACTTGGTTTTTAAGTGGCTGTGGCAATTCTGGCTCTTGGTGCCCCTGTGCCAGAGATGATCAGCCAAAAGCAGTGCCAGGAGCGTGGAGTGTGTCAGTGGGCATCAAAGACTGGCAGCCTCAATGCAACTCCTGGAGGGAGAGGCATTTTCCTGAGAAGGCTTAAGTGAACCTACTCCCCTTTGTCTGGGGTGTGCAGAAGACAATTCCATGGGTATTGTACTGGATATTGGGTATTCCAGGTATTTCCATCAATACCTTACACAAATTTGTATAGATTGTGGAATTGCTACAAACAAACATTCTGATGAAGCTTAAGTTTCCCAAATACCAACACAAATTCAAAATGTAGAGGTGCTCAAAGCTTTCTAGACAGCAAATCTATCCATGTTGCACTTGGAGATATGAACCCTGGCTGGAGCAATTCTAACAGTTGGATTTGGGATGGCTGCTGAAGGCAAACCTGCCATGGGACAGAGCAATGGCATTGAAGCAGGACACCAATTTCCCTCCAAGAATCTATACTGCTGTCTGAAAAGGAAATGGGCTGAGAAATCACTAATTCAGTTCCCTCCCTTGCATGTTGTTGCTGACTTACATCTCCCCACCTACTCGTGTTTTGCAGAGGTTCTGGTAACAGCATCAATTCCAGCAGCTTTGTAGCAGGGCAAATACCATTCAGGCTTTTAGGGCTTTTAAGATTATGTTGAAAAATCACTCTCCAAAGTGCTGTTTTAGATCCCATTGAGGATCAAAGATATGCATTAAATTACTCTATTGAGATCTTTTCTGCAAAAGATGACAGAACTGGGATTTCATACCCACAGCAACAAGAGCACAGAACCTTAAACACCCTCAGAAAAATGGTAAGGGGGAAAAAAAAAGAAAAAAGAAAAAAGGAAAAAAGGAAAAAGAATAATGTAATAACTGAACCCCATGTCCAAATTTTCTTAAGTACCAGAATCTTCATGCAGGTGTATGTAAGGGTGTTAATATCTCCTAAATCATGCCAAACCACGTGGATAACTTGCAATTGCAACAGAAAAAGAACAATAGCATGTTATCCAAAATTGCTTGTTATACCTACTCTGTGATAAAAACAAGAGGTTTCTGGGGAAGATAAAGGCAAAATGCAAGGATGACTCATATGAATAAAGTTGAAAATCATGTCTTGTGTCCCTTAGTGAGACACATAAAGATCCCCATAACCTCAGGATCTTTCACTTTGCTTATCTATGCTTAGATAAATGTAAGTCATTAAAATGCACAGCCACATTACTTCATGTGGGTTAACAGAGTATGAAACCATCCAGTAAATTCATGATTCATGGCAGTACTTGCAAAAAGCAGCACATCCACTTCTAACCAGGATACAATATATTTGAAAGCCACAATGTATGTTGCAGAGTTTTTTAACATAAATAGTCCACTTTTCAGATGTGCTGTAATACTGCAACTACTATAAAAATTGATGGGTCTCACATAAAAGAAATGTAGTGCTACTCATTTACTCTCAAAAGTACATTTATTGTGAGGACACGCATGCTTCAACCTCAAACTACATTCACAGCAAACTTTACAGGGAACACTAAACAAACTGCCTCACACCTTCTGGTGAGTTTAAAAGGTAACAAGACAAGCATCTTTACACTGATAATATATTACTGAAGCATCTGAGAGCAGAGCAACCAACTCAACTAGTGCTGACCCCAGTGAAGTGGGTACTGCAGGCAGTTTTTTGAGCATATCCTTTGCCAGAGGTTAATACAGAGGTTTCGCCCTTTCTAGCAAAAGCTTTTTCTTTCTTTTGCTCTTCCTTTCTTTTTTTTCCCCCTTTCCCCCCTTTCCTTCTCCTCTTTTCCTCTCTCCACCATTTCACTCAATTGGGCTAAAAAGCAGACAAATAGTGAAAATGACAGGGCTAAGACAGAAATGACCTTCAGTGGGGCTGCCAAGTGAGATAGGCACATCCAACAGGGAGCAGTAAATATTTCCACCCGGATGACGGTGATGATGAGCAGGTTAGTCTGTCTAGCTGTGCCTCATGCCCCAGTGAACTCCAAGAGTCAGGAGCATTCAGAAAGGATGAGTGCAGTGAGGATGAGCGGGGGAACAGAAAGCTTCTCTTACAGAAGGAGGCTCATAGGCACAGGTCTGGTAGAGTGCATCAAATAAAGACAACAGGGGAAGAGGATGGTTCTTCATTAGTACATCAGGAGTGAAAACCAGAAAAATGGTCACTTAAGGTACAGGACAAGACTCGCTTAAAAACAAGTGGGTATAAAATTCCTGTGAGTCAGTTCAGGTTAGGAATCAGGCAGAGGTTTCTAAAGAGCAAAGCAAGCGAGGCTCTGTAGAGCCCTTCAGCAGTTACTTTGGCTACAGCTGCCATCCAAATGTTCAGCCTAATATTTGTGGGAAAGCAATATCGTGGCTGGCCACATCTCAGTCTGCCACTCATCCTCTGTGTGCACCCCCCTGGCATGCCCCCATCGCACGAGCTCGCAGGGAAGAGGGCCAGGAGCAGCAGCAAAGCATTTGCTTCCAGAATGTCAACTGAGGGATAAAATCACCACTGACAGTGGAACTTGCATGTGGGGAAAATGGTAAGGAGCCAGAGCCAGAGGATGACACCAGAAGGGAAGAAGCTGGTGTGAGGGAGAGGTAGGCTTTGTTCTGATGTTCTAATCAAGGCTTAGCTGTCTGTTATTAAGCAGACATGATTCGATGTTAAGATTGTTCAGACATTGTGGATATTCAGGCTAGCCAAGTTCTGATTTCAAATGCGAAGAAGGAAGCCATGCAAAGAAAAGTGTTGCAGTGTTACAATTTATTTTCTCTGAAGCATTTGCAAATGATATTTTTCCTGGGGCTCAAGAACCTTTGGCAGGGCCAGGATGGCAATGATGAACTGAGAAGAAACAGTCTAACCCAGATCAGCATCACCAGCTCTGTAACTATAACAAATAATTAATTTGCTTAGCACTTCAAACTCAGTAAAACACAAAACCTCAATGGCCATCTGCACTTGAAAGCTCTTCGGATTAAGGAAGTGTGGAAATTTACACTCCCCAGGCTCTGCTTGAGCACTTAAGTATAGTTGACTTTTAGTCCAAGCAAGACAGGCTTTTGTAACTTAATATATTTTCAAAATGGGGAGTGTCCACACACGGAGTTACTCTGCAGTAACTAACTGCCCCCACAGGCCAGCCCTAGCCCTAGCAGCTAACATGGAAGCAGGCATTTTCAGCACTCAAGCACAGAGCCTATAAACACTCACTCACTCACTCACTCACTCACTCACTCACTCACTCACTCACTCACTCACTCCTCACTCTGTTTCATGCAGGTGAAGGTATTTATCAGGTTTTGTGGGGTTGCTCATGCACATGCCAAAGTATTTACAGGGCTGGAACCCTGATTTGTAGAAAGGCACATGTGCTGTGGCCTCGAGTACCACCTCAGAGAAAAATACTAATGCCTGGAGTGGGCTAGTGCATCCCACCATCTCTCCCATCCCTCTGATACGTTTGGCTCTCTTGCACTCCCAGATAATGCACATGTGTTCAGTCATACACAAACCCTACAACACCCCTTCCCCCCATGGAAAAGGCAGCCAGCTGTTACAAAATTCAGACCTTTCATTAACACAGTTTAGCGGCTGATACTGCCAAGCAAAACAGAGACAATTAATAATAATCAGGACTGAAGGGTCTGAGACAGCTTATGAGTAAAGGATTGTATTAGCTCTTTAAAAAGGACAAACTTGCTCCTGCCTGGAGTGATAGGGAACAAAGGGCGGTGATGTACAACCAGGGAGGAAAGAGACTCTCTCCGTGGCTTTTGTAGATTACTGTGTGAATGACAGGAGCGGCAGGAGCAAATACCTCTTTTCATTTGCTCAGCCTGCTGGAGAAGAATAGCAGTGCTTGCCAACGAAGCTGCAGCTGTGCTTCAGCGCCGTTTAATCACTGTGTATGACTGAGGATAAATTAGCTGCCATTCTTACTCCTATTTGTTGTTCTAATGAAGATTTGCATAAATGTAAGAGTAGGGGGTAACTGATACTTGATTCTTTGCTTCAGAGGCCAGGGTGGAAGACTTGCCCATCTTATGTGTTTATGTTTGTGGGAGAATCAATGTTGCCTTTCCATTTGACCCGATCTGCTTCTGGCTGATTTATGGTGAAAAAAGAGTTCAAAGTTGCCTATCAAATCAAGACCCCTGTTGTGTTTCTGCCTTTAGAAAGGGGCAGACTAGTTAGATGAAGAGAGGACTGAGGGATTACAAAATTACTCTCAACTGTTGTAAATATGTTGTCCCAATATGTTGTAAAAAACATATATGCATGTTTCTGCAGCTACTTATGTGTATATATATGTGATATATTTCAATGGCATATGTAACAGTGACACATCTTTCCATCCATCCATCCATCCATCCATCCATCCATCCATCCATCCATCCAATGGTAAGGAACCAATGTTTTTTTAATTATAAAATATCAGAAAAAATCATATTAGGCAATATGATGAAAAGTAAGGACTTGTAAATTTCTACAAGCCTTCTGCTGCTCATCACTAAGATTCACAGTTCACTTTTAAATAAAAGAATATCTAACATGAAACAGGCAATTACCAAGGAAGGCGAAAATGACTCAGCACTTCAAAAATATGTGCCACCAGTGCCTTGTGAGACTGGGATACAAATTAAGAAATTGTGTCAATTCATCAAGAAAGGGGAGAATTTTACCATGAAGCAGAGAAAAAATCCAAAACTACTTCATAATTAAAGAGAAGATTTGAAAATGAAACGTCATAAAATTGGTTTATTTACTGTGGTCAAGACAATGCCTATGGCTGCTAATTGAAAGAGGCTAAATGGAAGAACTTCCCATTTTTGTTATGCTAACTTGTTGTACATGGTAATACGGTATGGATAATTGTTTTCAGTATTCCTCTTACACACTTGATATGCTAAAACTGTTGTTTGTCAGCATTTAGGACAAATCTGTAAGGATTTGAGACTGAGAAGGCATAAGTAGTGAATTTCTAAATTTCACTGCTGGAAACTGTCCAGCTTTCAAGATGACTCCAAGGAGAGTATCTTTATCCCTGTGAGAGAGCCCATATTCACTGCGTGTTTCTCAATCCCTACACGGCTTTGCAGTGGCTATAGCTCTTTACCTGGTCTCTAAGACGCATGAGCAAATATTAATTTGGTTTTTGTACACTTCTGTCATCTTTCTGCGTGACTACCTACAGACACTTTTGCATATTTTTGGCCAAACACTAACAGAAATCAATCTTTCAGAGACATTAGCAGAGAGCATTCAATCCACCTGAAAGAAATGTGCCTAAAATGGTAACACTCTATCACTCTACCTCTCAGCTGAAAGGAACACCACAGGTTTCAATGTTCTATACAGCAACAAACCCACACGAAAATAAAAGTAGTCAATCACATTTTTGCCTGTTCTCACCTTATTTTTAGTTTTGAAATATTTCAATATTCTATTACAGCTTTTGATTCAGCCCCTGATTATGCCAGAATCTCACATTCTGCCCTTTTCAAAGCAATTTTTAGCCCTTTGGGCAAATTAAAAATAATATTGAAATGTGTAATAAAAAACAAATCAGCAACAACCCTCATGACATATAAACAGATCACATAATTTTTCTTCAATGATTCTTTAGTAATTTCTACATATTATGGTTTTCCAAGGCTACAGTCAGAATTATGTGTTGGTAAATAGGGTAAGAGAAAGTGGAAATTACAGATCTAGTGGTCAATGGCATAAAACAAGTCTAAAAGAGCTGAGGGGAGAGGTTAAGTGCTATGCTAGTTAATAAGAATGACAGCTTGCTTTGAATACTCATGCCGACTGTCCAAGATATTGAATAAACCTCATTTAAACTAATTTTCATTATTTGTAGAGTCTGCGTTAGGCATCTATCATTGTCAGTGCTATTAATATTCTTTTCAGAGACCACATTATCAGCATATTTAAATGAAAGCTTTCCTTTTCAATATTTATTAACTCATTAATATTTCTTGGTGGTAATATCCTGGTTGTAATATCCAAATTATGCATACTAAGGTATTTTCTACTGATCAAACTTTCTGAATTAAAAAAAATTTATTCTCCAGTACTACAACTGCACTTGAGCTTCTGAAATTCTGCTTTCTTTTTATACTATTTATATGAACAGCATGTAAAATTTAGATTTTTTGGGGGTTTTTTTCAGTAGGTACCAGTAAACCAGAGCACTGACCAGATATTACTGAGCTGACCAAGTGTGAATGACGAATGAATGAGGATATGAAAGTTAATTCATCTTACCGGGGTTACAGTCTGTGAGGAGGGAGCAGATGGAGAGGAGAACTTTAGAAATGGTTAACGCTGGACTCCAGTTGTCTTTTAAAATGTCCAGGCAGATGACGCCTTGGCTGTTAATGTTACAGTGGTAGATCCTTGTCCGGAACGTTACCTGGAAAGGACAGTGTGTCTCAGTACAACAGCGTTCAAGCCAGCAATTACACAATTATTAAGCAATGGAAAACCCTAAGAACAAAGATTCTGCTTTCCAGGCTGCTACTCTGCTACTGATGGTTAAAGACTGGGCAAGACAAAATAAAGGAAATAAACTCTGCCTCTTGCAGCTGTGGCCTACAATGAAACTGGTTTGTGCTGGCTGGGAATGGGACACATTTCCAGAGCTTCCTCCTGCCTTGGTCTTATCAATCTCATTATTTTGTATACGGCCAAAAAAAAAAAGCAGTTCCAGCCCCTAATCTGGACAATGTTCGTATCTCTGGTCCACAGCTCTTTCACACTTTGAAGAAGTTAGAGCTAAGACAGATTCTTCTACTGCCTTCATCTGTTCATCATTTGACACAATAGATTAAGCTTAAAAAAAACCCAGAGGCATCACAGCAGTGACTGCTGAAAAAATTGAAGTGAAATATTTTTGAGAAAGACTGCTCAAACTTCCAAATTTTAGGTTACATTTTTATCAGTAGAGTTGTTTGCAAACACCTTTGGGTTTTTTTAGTAGTTTATTTTGATGATTTCTGTATCTATTTTATATGGTCTTCCAGATGATCCCATAGGTAACAAACCAAGGAAATTATTTTAGCCCAGAATAATGTCCTCCTTCTTCAAGGTGAAGACACACTTTAAAAGAAGCTCATCTAGGAAAGTTTATTTTTTAGCTCAAAATGAATACTGAGGCTACTGGATAAGAAGGGACAATGTGAAAAAAAACACCTCTTGGAGGTCATCAAGGACTAATTTCTTCATCAGTTCTACCCAAATGACAAGTCACACCCAGACAGTTTCAATTACATGTTCCTAAAATCTAAAATTAAGACACAGAATTTCAGACATCTACCTCACCAGTAACAGCTCTGCCAGGAAAAGGGCTAGGAGGCAGGAGACAACAGCAGGCAAAATGTTCCCTGACTCAGGGGAGCTCTTCACTCCTCTGGGACTGTGCTAATGCAAGCTGGGAGTGCCTACAAACCCACCCCTGCCCTTCCACAGATAAACCCCTGTCTGGAGAGTAATGCAAACTGGTGACAGGCACTCTCCTCTTCTGATTTTCTTCAGTATCAGAGATCTGAGTGGGATTGTCAGGCTGTTCAGCAAGCAGAAGGGAGAATACAAGTGAAATAATATAGTACCTGGTTTATTTCTATGAAAAAATAATTATAGAAATCATTCTCTAGCAAACTGAAAAATTCTGTCCCTTTGGATTAAATCAAGAAGCTTTGACAAAATAACAGAAAGAAAAGATAGTAGATTTATGGTATTAAAGCACTGCATCCAACAAGAAATACTTTTTCTCCTAAGTACTTTTCCACATAGATCTGGAAAAATGCTTTGGAGCCCATTGTCATGCAGCAGTGAGTTCTGCACCAAAGTTCTGTACTAAGCAAGTTCACCAGTTTTTAAATGCTTCTATATTTAAAGGTATTGCTAACTAATTAGATAATTTGACAGTTTGCCACTCTATACCCTACATATTTATAGGTTCCTTCATTTTGCCTGTTGACTTGTGGTTTTACTTATTGTTTTCCAGCCTAAATGCTTCACTTCTGGGACTTCTAGGAGAATTTAAAGTATTTCTGGCACAACGATCTCAATTAATCCAAAGGCTATAGCCAGATGATCTATTTTCTTCCCCTCATTAGAAGCCCAAGCGCATTCAGCATTTGGAGGGAAGGAAGTCTTCTGTGAGATCAAAAAAGCTCTTTATTTAAATAATTATAATTTGGTGATAAAATTAAATGCCTGTCTACAAAGGGAAGCTATTTTGAACAAGGAAGGTTACCGATGCACAAAAGCTATAAACCACCTAACACAAACTGCATGTCAAAAGTGCCCAGAAAGGGAGATGGTGTGGAGGACCATCCTGTGAATTGTAGGTGCTCATTAATTCCCCAGGCAGATTAACTCCAGGAAGTCTTATACTCCAGTTAGAAGTGAATCAGTGGCTGCTCCCTAGCAGGATGTCCCAGGACTCAGTAAAAACACCTGCTTAATTTTAAGTACGGTATGCTAACTTTTCAGTATACTGTTGAAATAAAGCTTATGCTTAAGTATTTTACCTCAACAAAAATGCTTCCCTACACTTCCACAATGAAAAATTTGAGGACTTTATTCAGTGGCATCTAAATATACTGAGTAATAAGATATGTGTGGTCTCACTGAATGTAGGGGAAGCACTGAATTCACTGCACAGATTAAATTATACCCTCTAAAATATTTATGGACAGGTCAGTCTGAGCTTGTAACCTGCTTCAGAGAAGGTCATTGATTTGAGCGTGTATTTTAAGTGTAACTGTTTTCATCCAGCAGAGAGGACAGACACTGCCACACATTCCCCTGCCTCAGCTGCTTCTGAAGCACTGAAGCAAGGACACTGGGAATTTGGCAGGATTCAGAGCCACTGAGATGAATGGAGTTAGTTCACATCTTTCATGAACTGTTCAACACTCCATCGCCATGTCAGGCTACCTGGAGGATAATTGTATGTGAGGCTACACCTGTTTGCAGTTGGAAGGCTGTTTTTAGAAAATGCTTTGACCTGAAATATAGCATTTTTTCACTATGAGTACCTATTCTCACTGTGAGATTGAGAAAGGCAAGATAAGGACTGCTGCTTACTGCTGACAATGTCACCAACTCGCCAAATATGCCAGTGCACTTTAAAATGCAGGCAGGCAGGCATTTAAATATTTAAATAATCAACATATTAGTTGCTTTACAATGACAATATGTTATATTTTATTAATTAATTTTAATACTGAAAAATCAATTCAATTAATTAATGAAAAGAATCACAATGTTCAGCATTGCAGAAGAAGCTGTATTAATGACAGCCTTAATACACTGGAAGCTGTGGCCTGAAGGTGGCAGGTAACAGAGTTCTCACCCCGAGGCAGCAGAGTACAAATGGGATTGCCTCAAATTGCTGATAATGTGGGAAATGCTGAGATGTAACTTTCTGCATGTTGTGCTTACCATACCTACATTTTAAGGTTATGCAGGGTCCTCCTATTCTATGTGTAGAGAGAAACCATGTGTTAATACCTTTCCAGGGGAACTGCATTTTCTTTATTATGGTCATATTTTTACCTTTGATGTCACTTAAATGTTTCCTTTAAATGCTGGACTCTAATTCCATTTATCCCTTAATGAAAACACCTAAACAACCCCATGCAGGGTCTTTAAGGAGTGTGTGGGTGTGCAGGCAAAGTCACCTTCAGACAATTAAATGGTAGAGGAGAAATTGATGGGTTTTCTTGATCATAAGTGTTCCCTATGGATTTATTCTCTTTCATTCTGGAATTTAAAAAGCATACCTAATTTTTGTTGAATAAAAGTATAGGTCAGGAAAATGCAAATTACGGAAAAAAACCATTAGGGAAAAATGGGACTACCTTCTGAAAACTGTGAGCACTACAAACAAACTTCCAAAAGGTGATGATAAGGAATTTATTTTCAATCAAATTTTATTCAATGAGTGTTGGAAGTAAACAATAATAAACTCATCTGTCATCTACTGGTGAATGCCAAACATGCAAAGCTATGTCTGGCTGTTTATTGAGTAAGTTCTAGGACTGAGAAAAGACTGTTTATGAAACTTGGGAAGAGGAAACTAAGATGGATTTCAGTTGAGTGATTGGAGGCAACTAGTTGAGGGCACGATAAGTAATTTCTGGATCTCAGAGTGATTTTGAACACCAGTTTTCCAGCATGATGTAGTCTTACAATAACTTACTATCTCTCTTTTGCATGGAGATCTAAACAGAACAACACTATGGTGCCTGGTACACCATCTCACCCACTTTCAGATGCCACTGAATTCAGTTGCAATCTTCCCCAAAAACATATTAGGAGGAAGAAATGATTCCCTGCTTTTACAAATTACATGCAAGGGCTTACAGAGTGCCCTCAGGATTTGCTTTCATCAACCTGTTTGGGTTCAAACCCTCACCTCCTGCTTATCAGTCACTGGAGCCTGGTGACTGTGTAGGGAGAGAGGAAAAATTCCCAGAGCCAGCTGGAAAATAAACAAAAACAACCTCCTTTTGCTCAGCTAACACTGGAAGCGGAGTTGAGATCTCAGGGCTCTCATTCCCATGATTTTGGGAAGTTCCTTTCAAGAACTTTCATTTCTTACAAGGATGGAATCCTGAATGCCTGCTTGAGATCAAATTTCTGTCTTCCTCAAATATTCCCCAGGAGTTCTGCTTTAATAAAACTGCAGTGGCACTACCTGAAGTGGAAGAAGTTGTACTGCATACAAAAAAGGTTATATATATATATCTATATTGAAAAAATACGATGCCATTTATGATGATGTTCATAGAGCTCAGGAGAGAGTAAGTTGTTCCCATCTCAGTTTCTCAGACTTCATGAGCAATACATTTGTCCACTCAGAGAAAATAAAAACAAGATTGGGCCTACACTCTTCAGTTATATGAGAAAAATAAAACAATTTCTAAATGAAAAGTGTACATAGCTCCAAATGAGACAATTTTCATGCAATAATCTTTATATTAATTAGCACCCTTTAATTTCTTACAGAGTGCACTTCATTTATCTATGAGCACTGAGGCTGCCTTTCTAAGACAGGATGGACTATTTCCAGTTTGTTAGTACATATTTGTATAATGCACATGAACAATTGTTGAGATACTTAATGATTTATCACAAAAGAGTGTGCAAAAAATGACTGGCCATATGATGCTCATGATTTAGGAGTACATTTTAAGTTTACAGCAAGAAATGAACTTCATCTAGCTCTCAAAACGCTTGATTATTTATAATTTTACTTGGTAAAAAACAGATACAATTTATTTTATTGAAGGAAAATATATGGTATCTGCATTAGCAGGAAATAATAAACTGTAATTATGTTTGCTTGACCTACAGAGAAGTCTGATATGCAAACTGTGCTGTGCTTCTTTGGTGAAATGCACCATGCAAGAGATCAGTAGCCAAAAGTGGTAAAAATTTAAATGGATATAATAGCATCCACATGAGTTCACCTTTAATATTACTGAAAATGAATCAGTATGCAATGTGAGTAATTATTCATTATATTCATTGTAATTATGAAGCTGAGTAACTACTCACACTGTCTCATTGAACAGTTTTGCAGGGGAAAAAAACATTGAATAAGCAGAGCAGCACTAAGCATCTATATTATATAAATGCACTCATTTTGCACACAGATTTAACAGCAGGAAAAGTAGAAAGGGACCTTAATAATCTTTGATGCGTCCAAGAGAGAAAAAAAAGTCCTAAACAGTACATAGTTTTCTGAAAACAAAGGAAGACAAGGAAAGGACAAGGGAAATGGATTACTGTTTGGGTTAGGGATGTTCAGAATAGAAACAAGATGGTAATATGCCAAGCATCAAAAGCTTTCTCTGACAAAGTCACTATGAATTTTTATAAAATGATTTTCATGTAATCAGCATAATCTTCTTACAATTAGTAGTTCCTTATGGGAAGTCAGCAAAAAAAGATTCTTTTTTATAAGAGAGCTTTTAGAAGAGAGGTTTTTTTAAGATTTACTGGCCATTTAACTTTTATATAATAAAACCTCCCTTTTGAAGTTCAAAGCATTCAGGCTGTACTGTCCTACGTGTACACCTCTCTCAGTTCACCACAGTGCTCCTGCAAGGTGCTCCAGGCACGAGACTTTATTCCTAGACTTTATTCTAGGAAACAGCAGCCTCTTCTTCCTCACCCAATTCCAACAGCCTTTGGGTATTTAGGTACTCCATACATGAGAAGCCCTAGGCAGACTGACTTCAAAACTAGTAGTTTTTTGCCCTGATCAGTCCATCTGCTCTCATTTTATAGTAATGATGTCCATAAAATTCTTTCTCTCACATCTGTATATATTTATCTGTGTGTGTGTAAAAGAGGAGAAGAAACAACACCGACATATTATGTATTTTTAGATCACATGGATTTTATGCAGTAGTAAAACATGCTTGATACAGCAGAATTATGTAGCTTCTGAAATTTCCAACAAATTGTCTTCTGAAAATATATTTGACAAGCAATATGAAAACCAATACTGTGAGGCAGAAGATATTCCCCACACAACGCCTCTACAGGCCTTCTTAAAGAGTTTCGTGTACTGGGTATTCACAGGAAATTGGAAGAAATTATAAACCAACTAAATCTTGGTAAGGAAAACAGGAGGAGTTTAGTTAGATAGAGCTGTTTGCATCAAGATTACATAAATCAATAGAAACTACTGGTATAAATTAGTGTATTGTAAACAAAGTGAATAACAAGGCTATTCATTAGAAGAATCATTGGCAATTCAATTTGACAATTACTAGAAGAATTATCAGATAAATGAACTGAAAGGAAATCTCAGGGATTTCCATGGTGTTGCCTTATCAAATACATATTTTGCAGTTAATCACAATAAAACGTAGTAATTGATTCTCTCCTCAGTCTATCACATTTCTGCTCACATCTATGTCCTCCACTTTAAAACTCTCATTCTGTCATTTTGAGAGACATTACACTTTCTTAAGCAGCCAGCTGGGTTTGAGCTGTCCAGAGCCCTGTACCACTGCACGCTGGTTCAGCACCACCTGAAGACATGACAGACTCACAGAACGGTTTGGCTTGGAAGGGACCTTGAAGATCATCCAGTGTCACCCCTCGCGCCATGGGCAGGGATACATCCCCCCTTGACCAGGTTGCTCAAAGTTCTATCCAAACTGGTCTTCAACACTTTCAGGGCTGAAAGAATATCTCAGGGATGTGACCTGTGGAACAAACTGTTTCACTGCAGGTGGTGCAAGCATGGGAACTGCACTCTGCAGCTCACGCTCCTGGAAAGAGCTGCTCCGAGGAGGGGAGGATTGGGCCTGATCCTGCTGCCTCTGACAATGGCCAGCTGGTGGTAGGTTGTCCATTTCTCCCTCTCAAAGACTGCCCCGCATCTGATTTCTGCCTGCAAACACCCAAAGACTTCACTTGCTGGTAAAACCTGCCAACTCCACTTATCGTCATGGATGAAGGATTCCCGGGCTGCTCTCAGCAAGAAGATGCAAATAGAAAGGCAGAGTGAGGAGAACAAGGGAGCGCGGAGGCACGGCGAAGGGGCTGCGGGAAGCAGCGCTGTGGGAACGCGCCGGGTGAGGCACCGCCACTCCATTGGGAGGAGGAGGATGGGGAGGGCAGGAGGCAGCTGAAAAAAGCTGTGAGCAGCACAGCACGGCACTGAGAGCTAATAGGATGTGACAGAGGCTATGAGAGAAGTATGACGAGGCAAATGAATGTAAAGGATAAGGTTGACAGGAGACCACTGCGTCGAAGGCTACCCTTATGACGGCAATATCTGGCAGAGGGGGGCTGGAGGAGGCAGACTGAAGCCCTGCCTGCATCAGGGTTGCAGAGATGGCAAAAATGGGTCAGTCAAATGGGTGTAGTTAGGGAGTTTTAGAGTTTCAAGTGTAAATTGTGTTAGCAGTGATAAACGCAATTTTTAAAGTGCATGTCTGCCTAGTAAGGTTCATTTTAACAATGTAGGTTAGAAATACCAAGGAATGTTTATTTTTTTGCATCTACTATTGTAAGCACTGTTTTGTTATTGCACTGCAGATAAAAGTGTTCTTAACAGCTAATCACATATAAAACAAATATGAATATGTAGAGTAGAAGCCAGGAAGAAAAAGAATTGCCCCTCAGACATGAGGCTGAACTTACATAATAGGTCGAAAGTGTCTACCACAGAAGAATTCCACAAAAGGATATTTAGTGCATTGAGACTAGTGCTATATTACAATTATGTATTAAAACACCTGAAGAGATGTTTAATATTGCCATGAAGATCAGAGTCTATAGACATTGTGCATTATATTTAAAAAGGAAAAGGGCCTCCCTTGTAGTCCAACAGCTGATTTAAACTATCTAGGCTTTCAAGTGCTGAGAATAGTTTTTCAGTTAGTCATTAGGCATAGGAGACTTACATAGGAGACTTGCATAGGACTTAACAGAAAACAGAGCTTTCTGTTATTTTAATTTCGATTTAGAGCTGATTTAGCATATTGCAGCTTTCAAGTCCTATGAACCATTTTCCAGTCAGCTGAGATTAAAGTCCCTAGCAAGATTAATTGTAGAATTGGGATTAAGAGATTCTATAAATCACCCAAATTCAAAAATACAGCTAGCAGAATACTAGGATAATGATAGATACATCCCTATTGTATCAGCCACAGCTAAATTGAATTGACACTGTAATAGACTGAATGTAGTCAAATATGAGAGTAGAAGTTATTAATAAAGATTATTCGTGAGGAAAATGTAGACTCCACTAAAGTGACAATTCCTGGGAGGAAAGTTCTCCTGAAGAGCATTCATTTTTCTACAAACACCTGTACAAAAGACTGGTATGGTTTCCTGATTTGTCAAAGCTTCCTCCTCCAGAGGGACAGTACGCAGGATAATGAAATTATTGCCTTTCCTTCAGTCGTGTAGTGTACCCAAAGCTGCAGTGTTTGTAAATGGCTAAATTTTAAAGGTTCTCGGATAAAACCTTGCATACTTGGGGAATTCACTGATTTCTTATGTGGACTGAGGACAGAAATTGAGGTGAAATTCTTCCTGTCAGACCAGCCTGACTAAAAGATGTGATATCCCCCACTCAAATACACATGGACATATAATCATACATGTACTCCCACAGATCTACACATACGTCCTCCCACAAGAGATATTTATGCATGGCTAGATCCCATTGAATACCCCAAAGAAGGAGCTCTGGGGTATTGAAGGGGATAGAGAGAGAGAGAGAGAGAGAGAGAGAGAGAGAGAGAGAGACCTTTCCTCTGTTAAAGCCAAGGGGTGAACTGTCTGAATCCATTAAGGATGAAAGGAAGATAGTTAGCAGGAAAAAGAAATCTCAAAAGTATTTCTAGAAAAAGTTGAGGGGGTCATTAAGCCACTGAAAAAATGTAAGGTTATTTCCTTGGCAGGTCATCTAAGCATTTGTATTCATTTCTGCTCTGAACAGGGCACAGCTTTGTCTATTTTTCAGTTCCTTATGCTACGAGGGATGTGCTGTATTTTTGGGCTGAAGTGAAACCTCACATTGTGACCGAAATTGAAGGCTCAGCAGCATCTGGCCTTAAGCAGAAAGTGAGCTCATCACCACATCTACGCCTCACTTTGTGTGTTCTATACCTTCCTTCTGTCTGGCATCTCCTAAAACCAACGTGACACTGAGGACGCAGCCGAGAGGAGAACGGTGATTGTGCAGCCCGCCTGCTTTCTTGCTGACTCAGCCAACGAGGTGCTCAGCTCATTTCTGCAATGCTACAGCAGCTTCCTCACAGTGGAGGCAAGGAAATACTTTTCATTGATTAGAGCCTCCCAGAAAGCCAAAGCTAATTTGTTAGATCTCAGATGAGCTGTTCTAAGGATCTTGTTTTCTCGTTGTAGAGCTAAATCAGAGTCAGGCTGGGCTGGCCCTCCATCACTCCTACCAAGCTGCATTGGTCACACAGGGGTAAACTTTTTTTGGGAAGAACAACTCCCTCCTCTGCATGAGTGTGCTGCAGTTGTGAGTGAAGCCAAATGCCACTGATTTATAAGGAAAGCAGAGCTGAAAAAGTCAGTGACCTCTGGCTCAAAAAATTTGGAGTCCAGTTTCAAGGCATGTGACAAAGCTGAAACAGTGAAACAGACTGACTTCAAAGGGGAAGAAACTAATAGTGTGAGAGCAAATTATACTCCAACTTACCTCATGGTTTATTCTGTGATGGTAAATTTGATTATATGATTATGGTTTAACTTTGGAAAAACACTGACAGGCAAGGACAGACAAAATGAAAACTATGGATCCATAGGGGAAAGACTTGTTGGTGGACAGTGACGTGTTGCTATACAAAACCCGAAATGTGAACTGGATCACACAGGAGAATTAATGTGGAAAATGGAGATAAAACTTGAAAATCTGAAGAATGTTGGATGATACAAAGGTGCAAAAACTGAAAAAAATACCTAAAAGTGAAAATTTGGATAGATACTTTTTCTTTGTTAAACAAAACCTGAATGAAAGAGTGATCCACTTTCTTTGATGTGAGAAAGGGAAAGTAGAGAAGCAGATAACTATCTAGAAGAACAAATGAAAATTGCCTTGCACATTTGTTAAAAAGAAAAACCAAAATATGGAACATCTTTACTTGTACAAATGTGGACTCTGTTGTTTATTTAATTAATGTTTTCCAACATGGAACAGGGTGCCCAGCGATCAGAACAGGCATCAACAGTGTTTACAGAAGCAATCTGGATCCCTCAAAAAATATCAAGAACTTTGTATAATACAAATTGAACAGTGTTTACATCACAAATGTATTTTAATGATGGTAATAAAAGACACATATTCAAAATCAATTTGCAATGCATTTTTCTTACTTCAAAAATTATTTTACCCTCCTCAAGATCCATGTGTGACATACACATGCATGGATGTGATAATGGAGTGCACAGCATCTGAGAAGAGATAAGAAAAAGGGATCTTTCTGCAGATTTTAACACACAGGATTAGGCCCCTTAACAGTGAATATGTTATGTGACATGGGAATTTGCCTTTGGTACTCCAGGCAGGGTCAAGTAATTGCATCTGGGAAGTACAGTTTCTGTTTCTTCCCAGGTTTTTTGTGGTCACATTTTTGGAAGATCAATTTTGACAGTACTTGTTTAAATATTTCCTTCCTTCATAGAGAATGAGGGACGAAAATGGTCCACAGAAATCTCAGGAGTAATTTATGAATTAAATCATAGTGAAAAATGTGAATTAGACCCTTTCTGCTATGTTCTTACAGGGCGGTAATCTTGCCAACACTCAGGATACATTTTATGTCTTTCTCAGTACGTTTTACAGACTTGTACTTTATCCCTAGGTTTTTTTAAGACGATAGAGCCATAAGGAGTTAGAAAAAAAAAATAGAATACAACTACAAATAAATCGAAAATAATCTGTGCCCATAACCCTATAATCCATGATTCTGAGAATAGCACAAAATATCACAAATCTTGTGGAGAGTAGAAGAGATGCCAGCACACATGCAGCACTGTACCACGAGGCCATGTGTTACATTGCATGTACTCATTACCCTTCTTTTGCTAGAGATCAGCTTGGGGAGAACATATTTAACTACCCTTTCCCAGCAGTGCTGACAGGCAGCTACCTTATTTTAAGCAGTGATCGTCCCATGCTGCTTAATTAAAGGGATTTCCCTAACTATTTCACCTATGAATGAGTTTCATAAGGGCTGGAAAGCAGGTGTAATGACATAGCAACAGTTTGAGAGGTCATACAGCAGGACTGAAAAGAAGGGTCATTTAGAAGTGGCTTTTAGTGTGGCATTTAGAAGGGTCATTTAGAACTGTGGCTGAAGTGAATAGACCAAGAGTCCATGTGTTCAACACATGCTTATGACACAGCTACATCTGACATTAGTCCCCTGTGCACACACACCCATTACTTTCTTACAGATGACAATTCCCCTCAACATAAAACTGGTTGTTTACTAAGACAATATGGCATCATCAATTCTCTTACCCTTTATCAAGCAGTACATTTTCATATGATTTATATGCACACATTTCTTATAGTGACAACTGGCATCGAGATAAAGGCAGACAATCAAATCTATTACGAAGCAGGACAAGAACCACCCCTTTGCTTGACATTTCATTAATAAGCAATGCACAGCTGCATTACTCATGTCTCAAAATAACACAGTTGCTGAGCACAACTGAGTGCAGATTGAAAAAGGCTTTACCTTGTGGTGAAATAGCAAACTGGACCTTCAACTTCTATTTTAAAAGGGTGTCTGTTGAATACACTGCCTCAAGACTCAACAGATTCAAAAGAGAGAATGACAAAAGACCTCCCTGTAACTTGTCTTTCAGAGCTAGTTCTTATGTATTAGCTCTCTGAGAGAACTTCAAGCTCTATTTTATACGCCATAAAGCCATTTTATTCCCTAAAACTTATAATTTTAACTTCTTGGAGGGACTGAACGTAACCCTTGCATGGCAGCTAGCACAAACAGAATAAGCCCAAGAAAAAAGTAAATAAATTGGGCTTGTTAAAACAGGCTTTATCCAGACAGTGGGCTAGACTGGGAGGAGGTAGGAAAAACAGGATGGGGGAAGAACAGAACAGGACTGACCCCAGCTCAGCTTGCCCAGAGCTTTAACAAACTGAAGGAGACATCATAAAGTTTCAATTTCTTTCTTCACCATGTAACAACAGCTGCCTAAATCTGAAACTGCGCAGTCAGAAAGGTGTACAACTCCTCTAAGACCTCTCAGTGACATCAAGGCTTCTCTAAACTGGAACACTAAAAGTGGGAAACAAAGTTAGACCATCTCTAATACCGCTATACTCACCCATCTTTACGTTACTGGGAAAGTTCCATTTTCAAAATGACAAGTGCTTTGCATTCACATCTCTCATTTGTTTTACAAAACCTTTCCTGGTAATATCAATGTTATCTACTACAGTGAACATTACTACCATGGTATTAAAATTCTATGTATAGACACTTATACTTCAATAAGCTACTCAAAGCTCAAAGTAATCAAACAGGAACTGGCTTCTCTCTCTTTTAATGCAATACCCTTCTATTATAGACCAACATGGCACACCCATCCTTTCATAAATGTGTCAGAAACAAGGTAAATATTTTTGATCTCACAGCTCCTTCCACAGGGGTCTTCCAGACACACTCTCCAGAGTGGCAAGGTGAATGAACAGTGCACCTCTTTTTACTTTGTTTCATGGAAGACAGCCCCATCAATTTATTTGATTCTTTTAACAACTCTGTGGGATAAATTTTCCTGGTTTCTGTTCCTACTATCAAACATATGTGTTAAGATTTGAGCTCTGTCTTCCAGATAAGGACTTCCAAGCATCTTGTATCTGACACTGGTAATTCCTTCTCTCTGTAGGCCAGAGGACACATTTTAGGAGGATGTTTGCCTTTTTTATAAATACATTATGCAGGTGGTTTGCAATAATCCTGTGATCAAGCAATGAAGTCCCATTCTGAGATCCTCCTCAGCAATGATTACCTCTGGTTAGAAATGACGCTCTGTATTGCCACATTCCACCCTTTTTTTTTTTTTTTTTGCAGTCTTCCTAACCACTAGATTTTTCATGTTTGACATTTCAAGTTAATCATGGTAATGATCTGTCACCTTTATGTTATTGATACAGTTCTCTGTTTCTGGCTGGTATCATTGCAGACAGAATTATAAAAATAATTCCTAACGATTTCTCTAGATCTCTGTCAATCCAGTTTCTGGACTTTGGTGGCATATTTCCACATTCTTCCAGAAAACTGATGTAAAGCAATTACTTATAATATCTTGCACCTGCAGATACTATATGGGGTAGTGAAATAGATGCACACTTTTGTTCAGACAGCTATATAAGCCTGGTGAATTATATGGGCTAACAGGAAAGATTAAGTATCTTCAGCTACTTCTAAAGGGTGCAACTCAAATATAAGCACTTTCATATTAGAAAGAAATCCAAATTAAAAAAAATAGCTACTGGAAATTATGCAACTTTTTTTTAAATAAATCCATATGCATTCAGCTACACTGGCAGCATGCAAGCAAACTGTAGCCAGTTATTTAAATTCTTTCTATCAAAAGAGTCAAGTTTAAAAATTCATTACTGCTTTGAAAGTTTTATATTTCATCCTATAATGACATATCAACATACACATTAAAAAATAACAGCAGGAGAAGACTCCTATCAGACTTTGAATATCCTTCTACTAACCTTGGGTGGTTTAAAAGGATAGTCCGGTGAAAAGGTTATGTCAAGGAAGAAAACTCCACCTTCATATACAGACCCTGGAGGACCCAGTATAGTTGACCTCCATTCATAAATGTTGTCTCCTTTGGGTCCAGCACTAAAATAGAAAACAAAAATATAATAACCACATACAATCAAGGATATACTGCATCAGTTATACTCTACCAGTAGTACTGTTGGTTTTGCTGTAACACCAGAAACTAAAATTGTGTATCACATTCATTAAGATAGATAGAACATGCATCTGATGTCCTAAGCTCTGTCAGAGGACTGATATATTCAGCCAGGAAGAAGCATTAAAATCACATCATAAATTATTCAAATAAGCACAGAAAATTTCCCAAATGTCTTATCTCAAATATTTTAGTGGGCAGATGTGAAGTATTTACAGCGCAAGGATATAGAGACTTTGCTGAGATGTCTTGTCACTGTCTTGCTTCACAAGCCATCCTATTTTCACCTACCTCCTCATCCACCTACCTCCTCAGTCAGTAGCAGCGTAATTACACACATTACACAGCACAGACTGTACTAAAGACTGAGCAGGGTACAACCAACCTTGCAGCTGCACGTGTTCCTAATCTAAGGTCTCTACCTAACCTAAGTCACTACCACAGAAGGCTTCTTTGCTCTGCAATCATTGTCCTATCTTAAAAATGATAAAACCAGGAAGTGGGTTATGTTAATTATGTTAAATACAACAGGAAGTGTTGGATAATGTTAATTCAAAGTCCTTGGCTTAAAACACAGTACTGAAATAATATTCAAAATGTACAAAACGTAATCCTGGATGAAACAAGAAAAATCTCTCACCCGTATGGTGAATTCCTGAAAAAAGATGAAATAAAATACTAACTAATAAAAGTTCTTGGGCATGATTCTTCTAAAACCCAACACAGCCTCCTTCCATACAACATAATGCCTGTCCATACAAATACGTATTTTACTCAGGATGACCTCTTAAAGCATATGAAGACTTCTTTTCCATTCACAGACTGCTGATTACAGGATGCAAATTTTAATTAGGATCAACTGGAATGGTAACATCCAGATATATGATTCATATTTTTTAGAGGAAGGCAGTGCTGGTAGATATCTCAAAAAAAGTATGTGGTATTGTCTTAAGGCATTTCTTGTGAAACAATTCTTGTTATGTTTGCAGTGAAGGTTTCTGCAGCGTACAGGGGTTTGTGGAATCACTCAGTGTGTAGAACAGCTGAAAGCTCTTGGCTATGCTCCATGCCTCACAATGTACCCAAGGTATACAATTATTATACGACATCATGTCACGTTCACTGCTCAACTATTCGTTTTGTTCACTAGAAGTTAATAAAACCTGCTTTCACCTGCAATTCCTTGGGCTCCCTTCATTAAAACTCCTGACTGCACGATTCCCTGAATACAGCTACACGACTCAGTCCTGTGCAGAGCACTTCATTAGTCATGGTACCTACATCCATTTTCTATAATAGCTGTTAATGCTTCTTGGCTTTCTAAACTACCTTGCTTTCTCAACAATAATGGGTTACAGAGACTATAACATTATGAAGCATTCATTTTCTATCAGCCATAGTAACAAAAGTAGCAATTGTTTTAAAGATGAAATCTGGCTTTTTAAGTGGCACAATAGCAGAAGTGTTGCCATCCATATTTCACAGTGTCGATAATACATCAGGTTGCTAGCTGCCAAACAAATTTAATTTACCCAGTTCTCAGTTTGCATTAACCTTTGAATAATAAAGCACAGCTGAGACTGCTGTAAGAAACAAACCAGAGAATGAATAATTAAAACCACCTCCACTGCCTTTAGAAAGACCAATCCCGAGTCAACAGGGAAGGTTTAATTGTGACTGAACTAGGCATTAAGGGGCTAATTGAACTCTTTATAAGCCCAAACAAATGCAATCCTACATCAGTGCTATGGTATACAATGTTCACAGAAAATAAAAATCCTAAAAAAATGCAGGCAATTATTTCAAATAGAAAAGACAAGAAGCAAGGCAAGTCTAAATCTTACACCAAAAAAGCCCATAATATGTGAAAGGAATCCCTTCTCATTTTCTGCAGGAAAATGTTCTAATACTTACAGAAGCAATTCCTCAGTCGATGCCAGGAGGTTAAAATGGAAGTGATATAAATGTCATTCCCAGAGAAATGGTTGGAAATAAGTAACAAAAGCTAGTCCCAGCTCTTTCAGAACTTATTTAGCCAGGAGCAGATGGTTGGGTCCTTTCTGCATTTGACTGAGGGTGACTTTTTGATCAGAAATCTCTCTGATAGTGGCAGTTTCATACTGTATATTATTTTTATTTGTTTTGCCTATTTATTTAATTGCATTAACATTTGAAATGAGCAGTCATTAATTAGGATAGTTGGAAAACGCTCCATCTGCCAGTTGAACTGTTTCGGCACGTCCAGCTACAAGCCCAGCCTGATCACATTCTGAGGATGCTGATTAACATTAATTGATGGTTTTCTTTGCAAATGAGAGATGAAGCTTTATTAAGTATTATTATTAATTTGAAGAATAGCTTAAATTGTATGGAGTGTGAGAAGACTGCTGTTATTGATGCTGCCTGTTTGAGTGCTTGCTGGCAGCAGGGCTGTTCAGCCATGTGAAATACCAGCCCATGTGCACAGGCAACAGCTGGTATTAAGGGCAACAGCATGCACAAGCATCACGGTTTTTCATTTGTGCATTAATAATACAAAAAGTTTGACAGGTGTATTATCTTTGTTTTCCTTCTTTCTTAATTGTTAAGCCTTTTATTTATCCACAGTACTGGCAACCCGAACAGTTTTTCGCCAGAGAAAATTCCCACATGTGCAAGACGTCAGCCAGAGCCTTATTTTGTAAGGTTTAAAATGCAAGAGGATTTAATTACCCTTCTCTGTACATGGATATCTGCCCGACACACTGAAGCCCAAATGTTTTACATTCAGTATGATTTATATTCCAGCTCTATTAAAGTTACTGGCAACCAAACCACAGATCTCAAAGAAAGTGCACCAAACAGCTCAGTGCCTGAAGTTCTGTAATATTTGGAAGAACAGATTTAGATGTGCACCCTCTCAGCAAAAGGCAGACTAAATCTGTCCTGAACTCAGCTGACCCAGGGCCAGAGCCCACATGTGCTGGCTGCGATGAGCCTACTGCTACACAGTCAGCTCCAAGGGAGAGAGAACAGTGGCTGGGCAGCTCCAGGTGGAAGTGGATGAACTCTAAGGTAGTTGGATGAACTCTTAGGAGGACAGGTCTGCTGTCAGACCAGCAGTGCAGCCTCCCAGTGTGAGCCCAGATGCTTACAACCCAGGGACTCTGCAGCATGGCACAATCAAGGAACCAGCAGAGAGGTTGTAGTGTGGCTCTGAACTGGTGTTCTCTACATTTCCAGGGTTACCTCCCAGGTGGAATATGTAACACAGGACCAAGGAGGCACAGCTGAGCTCCTGGAGACTTGAAATTATTAATGACTTGCCAAGAGCCAGCTGTCTGCTGCTATTATTCCCCTACAGCTGATGAGACCCTCCACAGAATACTGTACTTCACCTCTGCCGAGGTTTGCTCAGTGGAAGAGCTGGAATAGGTGAACATGGAACCAGTTTTCTTCCAGAATGACATACACATGAGTGTATGAAATTCAGGACAAAGGAGTGAAAACATGTAAAATGGTCTTCTTTTTATTTCAATCTCCTTTGCCTCTCCTGTATTTCAGTTCTGCCATGGCTTCCCATAGATACTTGCAGGTGAAATGTATGGACTTCAGTTACAGTTCTTAGCAAAACACTTTAAATGCTACAAGAACTGAATTAACTTTGCTTTAAATATGCTTACCACATGGAGTATTTTCTATTCCCTCAATATGTTTTACGCAGGCAGTCACTTGAAAGTACTGCTGCTAAAAACTGCTTGTCCAGTGCAATGCATTATAAACACCAAGCTTTCCCTGCATTTAAAATATCCTAAAATATTAAATGCAAAATAATGTATTAGGAGAGTTGTATGAAAACAACAGCACCCATGAGATATACCAGATGAAAACCTATCTGGAGAAGTTATTAAAGTTCAGTTGATTTTTAGCTGTCACTTGTATACAAATGTACGTAATTTCCGGAGAATAGTTTTAAAAAGTGAAAATACAGAAGGTCAAAAAAAAAAAAAAGTATGTCTACCTTGATTATCAAGTAGCCAACAACAGACTGGTCAAAATAATGTTACCATTTTTAATCTACCTTATATTTCTTGATGAGGGGTCATATGCTTTTCCAGTGTCTATGACTGGAGGTAGCATAAACTTGTAGAGTGTTTCTGGTAAGGTGGAAAATGAGGACTATTTCAGTGTCTTCCCTTCTATTCCTGGTCTCTGAATCCTGCTGGTATCTGCCATTAAAGTGGATACTCTTTAACACAAGGAAAAGGCAAGCCTGTAGCACAAAACATGTAGGATTTTAACTTCAATGGTTTTCTTGATCTGATACATGAACAGTGCATGGCGGGGAACTGATCAGGCCCAATAAAATGGGAAAGCACATTGGTTGGAGGCCTTCCTCTTCCTCAGGACTCAGAAAGAAACTGAGAGATTCTTGTGGAGAGAGTGAGTTTTTATAACAATGAAGAATAAAGCAGAACCAGGGTACCATACTAACACCCCTGAACTCACTTTCCATGGCATTGTCTATGGCAATTCACTCCTATTATTGCATTACGTAATGTGAGTTGCCTCAGCACACAGAAACACACATCAGAGCCAGGCTGCAGTCTGTGGAGGATGCAGTCCTTCTCAACTGTCTCTGGGTAATTTACGACAGTAGGAAAAAGAAGGACACATGGAAGGCTCTTTCTCTTCCTTGTCTTTTATTGTGCAGAGCCTTGGCTTCAGTGTTTAGGAATTTTCCCTCTGAGGAGAGAAGCTCATTACAGAATGATTTCAATTTATAAGTATTACAACAGTTTCTTGCAAACCCATTTCTTGCACTTCTAACAGATATAGCGGAGCAGATCCTGCCTGTAGCTGCTTTCTCTGAATGCTTCTGGGAAGCCGCTTGCCTAGAGGGCAAAGTGGATACCAAAGCATCAGATGATTGGCAAAATAACTTAAGAGCACAGCTGGTGAGGGGAGAAGATGGATGTGGCAAACCAGAAGACTGCAGATTCAGCTTTCAATGAGATACATCTCTTGAGAAGCAGATATGAAGCTTCATTAAAATAAATTTAGCACACCCTCTGCCCTCTGTTTTGAACACGGTGCCAATAATGAAACTAAGCTGCTAATAATGAAAATAACTTCTAAGCAAAAGTGTTGCTTTTGTCTGCACCACAGCTCAAGGCTGACTCTGTGCTTGGGGACAACCATGAGATGAGCAGTGGGGCTGTGCTGGGGAAGTGGTCGCTGGATAATCTCAATCTGGGATGAAGCAAATCAGCAGCAGGGATGCTGATACAGCACCAGGTGTTTCACACCCACCGCCCCAACCCACCCAGCCCTATTCAACAATGTGCAAAAAAGTGCCATTGAGAAGCAGTGGCATCAGAGTCCTGTAAACATATTTCTGTAACCTTGTAATGGATACAGGCAGTATTAGGATACAGACAGCACCAGCAGTACAGGTTATCTGCTCAATTTCTTCTGCTCTAGTCCCAATCTTGTCTTCTGCTCTCCTCTGCAACCCAGAAGCCCACCTGACCCACCGCCTCTTAAGCTTTATTACTCCCTTGTTACTGCCTATTATTCTTTGCCGTGCATGTATTTTCTAGTTTCCGCCTGAGGGTGGTTTCTCCCCACCCTCTCTCTGCGTGGTGACAATTCATGGCTCCTTCATCATGGTGGAGCCTTCCCCACCTCAGGTACATGCCACTCCTCCTAACACCCCGCTTCCTTTTCCCTCATCAAAAGCCATCAACAAATCCTGCTATTTTTGCACCTTTTTCCAGAAGTGAGGAGGGGGTGAAAATGGTACCAGGGTTGTTTATTACTGTAGAATAATTTTGTTTCCTTCCTTGCCTGGAAAATGAAGCGCAAGCAGAGTGGGAGCTGCAGCAACAGGGGCATAGGAAAGGGAAAGGGAGTCACAGCTGCCTACCCAGATGCTACAGTGATATCAGGAGGTACTTTGGTAAATGTATGTAATAAACACTTGCAACAGCAGCCAAAAGAATACAGTTCTACAAAACAAAAACAAAGAGATAGCAGTGAGCACTGAAACTGCCTGTGGCAATGGGCGCTGTTGTGTGGTTAATAATACCTCTGCTATGAATAAAATTAGCAGGCTGGTCTCCAGGCAGTAAAATCAAAGAACAATTAAAGAAATAAACCCTTTCAGAATTAGAGAAAAGTGCTTGTCTGGGCTATAATATTGATGACTTAAATTTTCTTCAAGAAATAAAGCCCCCAATTTTAGGCTGCATAGTATTTTTTAAATATCTTCCCCCCCTCCCCTGAAAATCTGAAAATCCCAAAAATCTTTCTTTTCAATTAATCAATTAAATAAGTTATTAAAACTATCATCACCTCAATTCCTTCAACTAAATGGTGCAAAGAAGTGTCATTATTAAAATGTTGAAAGATGCACATTGTTCTTACTGTTATAATCTAGACCAAACCTAGAAATTTTTCAGCATTAAATTTGAGGCTCAAGAGATCTACTCTAAGTACTCTAAGTAAATTAACTCTTTAAGTAAATTACAATATACATTCACTTTTTAAAAGAGTTGTTCATTTTACTTTAAATAGTCTCAACAGTTAGTGAAAAATCTTGCCTTACCATGACCTAACACTTGAATTTGTGTCTATGCTAGATCCAGTATTTTTGGTCACCCTACAATATAAATGGGAATTTATGTCTTACATATGCTGGGATACCAATATTGTTAGATGAGATAAGTATGATTCTTGAGTAGGCATCTTTCATTAGACTTAATTACTCATAATGGAAACAGAAGTTGAAGTGTGATTGGACCACTTGTCACTCAGAAAGGCTTTGGCAGAGAGAGACACACCAGACAAGTAACTTACACCACTTTCAGTTTCCATTGCAGTGAGAGAATTCAGCTGAAAATTTTGAATCAGACTTTCTTCCAGTTCTTTCAGTTTTTGACTGAGACCATTTTTCATTAAGGACCATCTTTATTTTTTTTAAAGTACTTTTAGGCAGGCAGCAAGGGAAGGAGGATATTACGACATTTTTCTAAGTCAGGTTGCAATTCTTTCAAAGTGGTTATATCATGCTCTTATTATGTGTTTTTTATTGAAGCCAGTTACCATTTTCATGTACACTTTGGCATCAATATGTTTGTGGTATACCTGACTGGAAGAGCACATAGGAAAACTGATCCCAGTGAGCTGCCAAAGGAACAATAAAGTATTACAGGGTATTGCTTGACACTGCTTCTTATGCTTAGGGAGACCACTGGAATTCAGTATGGTACAGCATTTTTTAATTGTCAGTCTTCTGTAGTTATAGAAAGGTATTTCTAGAGGTTTATTTATCATCTAAAGTGAGATGCAGTTTACTTAAGGGCTTCCTGCCTCTTTCTTGCTTGCTCCAAATCTGCAGCACACCTGATCAATGTGCCCTATATGAAGCAAATACTTTTTTCTTGTGATAAATTTTATCTGCCCTCCTATCATGGGAGCCATTAAAAATTATTGGCCGAAGCTGTGAAGCTGTGTTGTCTTTAAAATTTGTAACTCTGGGCCACATCATTAATATAAAATAGACTAAGACCAAAGTAAGTATCAGTTAGTTGATTTTGTTATTTGCTTCTAAATAATATTGCTAAAAATTATTAAAAATATCCCAGTGCTTTAGTAGACTGGGATTATTCAAAGAATACTTTGATACTTTTATTCTGCAAAGCCCCGTCCTCAGAGCATTCCTGAGATAGAAACCATCATGAAGAGAACTGCTTCTTAATGCACAAAATAGTTATTTATATTATACTATCTACAGCAATTTATTCACTGCAAACACCATTACACAGTGTATGATCACAGCATGCTGAGTATTCACAATGAGATTTTAAAAATGGCAATTTTGTTAAGTATTCTCCGCTTTGTTCAGCTGAAGAAAATTACATAAAACCCTCCACAGAAGGCTTGCCTTGCTCAGTGCAGGAAACAATCATTCGCCTCCTATTACACACCCATGGGCTCAATTCCCTTTTGCCACATCTTTTGTTTCTTTTTCTTTTAAAGTAATATCAGTATCTGAAGTTCCAGCTCTTTTAAACTAATAGAAATTGACTGTATAGCTTAAAAAAGATAAAATATTTTTCAGAGTGATTTGTCACTAAGGGAAATTATATCAAGCATGATTTGCAGCCCTATTTTAGTAAAAGAGAAAACCACAAGTACCTAGGAATGAAAAACACTACAGAAGAATGAATAGGCTGGGACCTTCTAACATGACCTCCAACCTTGCAAGTTGCCAAGTGATATTATTTTCATGTTACTCCTAATTTGCTTTTCCTGGAGAATTTATTTTTCAAAAATCTGAAGTTCCAGCTCTTTTAAACTAATAGAAATTGACTGTATAGCTTAAAAAAGATAAAATATTTTTCAGAGTGATTTGTCACTAAGGGAAATTATATCAAGCATGATTTGCAGCCCTATTTTAGTAAAAGAGAAAACCACAAGTACCTAGGAATGAAAAACACTACAGAAGAATGAATAGGCTGGGACCTTCTAACATGACCTCCAACCTTGCAAGTTGCCAAGTGATATTATTTTCATGTTACTCCTAATTTGCTTTTCCTGGAGGTTTTTTTTTTTTTTCTTTCCCAGGACTGTAATTTATTTTTCAAACTATAACTACTTTTTAATTTCACAACATTTCCCTTTGCTGACAACAGCTGTAATTCACTATTATCTCTTCTCTAAGTTAATCAGAATCCATGACATGCAGCAGTGGGGTGGCACCACCAGGCACTGTATTTTAAAATTTTAAATCTAATTTAAAAGGATGAGGTGACTAAGTGCAGACAGATAACACACAAACCCCAGAGCAGCTGGAAGATTTAAGAGGTGTAGTGGGGAAGAAAGCATTCTTTAAACAGCACTGACTTTTTAGTTTCTGTGGGAACCTTAGAGGCAATGCAGGAGAGAGAGGTAGACAGGACTAAAGCAGACCAGCTCAAACATACTAGAAAGACTTCTCATGAATGTGTGGAACACACTGAAAGCTTTGGATTTCAAATGCATTTGATATGTTGATTTGATCACTAATAAAAAAATGATAGCAAATTCTTGCTTTTTATCGGACATGATGAAAAATGACAAAAAAGCCACACACGATGTATTAGTGATGAATGGATCAACTGAACTTCAAATAACATATCCTTCACTTTGAGATAATGGACTGCTGATTCCATGTCAGAATTTTTTTCTAGTTGTACCCAAAAAAGAACTTTACACCACTGTACTTTAAAAAATATTTGTGTAAAAGTGTTCTGCAGTAGCCAGTTCAGTAACTGAGAATGATTTAGACAGGGTTATTTCTAATATATGTACACCCACACTATCTGATTATTATGAATGTTACAAGCAAGGCAGTAGTATTGTTCAACGTCTGCATATTCTCTGTTCCTCAGAAAGCTGATTTTCTAGCTGGTCCACTAGTCATTGAATCTTTCCCCAACTCACAAATTATTTATCCAATGGCCTCTAAAGATTGATTTGTTCAAGACTGTAATCTTTCGGAGTCCTTAGGCAGTTGTCTAAATAAGAGCCTAGACATTTTGAAAGCTTATGTGAAAAGATAATTTTGCAAGTTTTTACTCTGAAGGGCCCAATTCTGAGATTTTGCTTTTGTGACATTTTATATAGATTTTAGTTTTTATACATAAGTTGCTAGTAAAACTGTTCCAAATATTAATGAGGGGAAGCAATAAGAAGCAAATTTAAAGAACTATTTACAGTTAATCTCAAGCATGTAATACAGCTGTGTACCAACCAACCAACAAGTCAGCTCGTGTCCATTTTGTAAACAGAGGAACAGGCTTAGATACAAACCCCCCCGCATTTCAGTGGGAGATTCACACATGCTTGCACGTGAAATGCTTGCTTACACAAGGAAACAACTCTTTATTATGGCACAGATTAACTAACATGATGTTAAACACATTATAAAACAAGTCATTTCCTCCTGAGTAAACAAGCCTATAAAGCCAACAGGCACAGAAAAAGGAAATTTGATTCTGAAATCCATATACTTCAAAAGCAGATTCCTTTTATTTAGTCAATTTAGTTGAGAGGCTGTCTTATTTCTCCAGATCTCTGGTAAACAGAAGAAAACACACTTGGAAATTACTAGCAAATGGACACATTTTCACAACCTTTTCCCTTTAATTTGAAATTATCCTCTTACTTCAAACATGGAGACCAGCCACAGGTCCAAGGTGAAAGAAACCTTAAAATGTCTCAACCCTTGGTTGAGACTGACTGCCCCCATTGCAGCTAACTCTCTGACTTATTCTGTGAGAAAAAAACCACCGTTTACAGGCAATTTTCTTAGCAGTGTCCGAGGTTTGAACATCACACCACTTGACTTACCAGCCAAAACGAAGGAGGACATGCCAGAGTCAGACTGGGACCCAGTAATGTGGCTTCTTCTAAGTCAACAGAATATTGTTGAGACTTTTTAATGTCTCTGGGGTGAGGGGACTTATCTGGATACATGGCAGGGTAAACCGAAAATCAAATATAAAGGAATTTCTTGTTTTTCCATCAGCATCATTTTCTCCTAGGATCTTTTAGGAGTGACTTTACAGCTAAGGTTAGGAAGTCTTCTGTTCTGAAGTGGCTGAAATCCTCTCAAAATCAGACCTGGATTTACCAAGAGTTGCTGGAATTACCAAGTGTTGCTACAATAGTCCAAAAATGGTGATGCCACAGATCTCACTATAAGAACAGGATTGTTCCAATGTGTTTTTCAGGAAAGGGGAGCTCACCTGGGACAACTACATGAGGCTACATTCTTCTCAGTAGACACACCTCCATGGTGGCCCATGGGTCAGAACTTCTGATTAGAAAACTGTTCCTATAAATGGCTTTGTTACATTCTGGCCTGTATTTAAAAGCAGGGCCAAAAAATACAAAGTTTTTCTGGGAACAATGAGGGCAAAATCGGTTTAAGAAAAGGATGCTTGTTTGTCACATAAATGTCACAACGAAAGGGTATGGCTGGGAGAAGTCCTCTGCCTCTGTTCTCAGGATGGGAAGGCAAACAGCCAGTGTGCAGGTACTTGCTGGTGAAAGCAGTCTTCACCTTAGAGATGGAGTTGAGGAACTCAGAGCTCTGTAAAATTCCTCTCAAGATTTCAGGTGACACTTTCACTACTTTCAGGGCCTCACACATGCTCCACATGAGAAATGACACCTTATCTAATGAAGAATCAACATTTCTAATTAATAAGAGGGAACCAGCCTTCTAATCTGTAAGTCATAATCAATGACTGTCATAGAAGAATTAAACATCACATTTTTAAGGCGTGTTTTTAATAACCATTGCGTATGTTCCTTACATCAAGATAAAATACCAACAACAGTTGAAATTGCCATTATAATTTCCTTGGCAACAACAACTTGGAATCCTTACTCACACAGATGTTTTCTGCATGATGAAAATTACATTTGTGTTATTTTCTTTCCCATTTTCAGTTCCAGCTCATCTCCTTGGCTCAGCTGCTGGTGATACCTGCTCTCATCATTGTTTATTTACTCGTAATATTACTGGTTGTCTGCACTAAGTGACAAACAGCTGGTCTTTGAGGCAGAGCTACCACCACGAGGAGAACCCCAGAACGCTACACTAGTCATGCAGAAATTCACAATGCACAAAAACCATTTGGCATAACCTATAAACACTAGAGCTGTATTGCTTATCTTTATCGTGTGCTACTGCTTATCTTTATTATCCTAATCAAGCTTGCTTAAATCTTGTGTATTCAAAGAAAACAGCTGGAGTAAATGGCTGTGAGCTACAGAAGTGTTCCTGTGGTCTGGTTCAGTCCCAGCCTAGATGGCTCCTGTCCAAGTTGTTTGTACTTGGAGACTCTTTCTTGGTCTGCATTGGATGAATAGATTTTTTTACAAATCCATCTCTCAGTGGAAAAACACCCCAACTCCTAAGACTGCGACTGCTGATTCCAGCCCTGCTGGCAATGGATGGAGGAGGAAATACTCTGGCTGCATGTGCCAGGTCTTAGTGGAGGCCCTGAGAATGCCATGGGAACACATGCCAGAGAGCTGCCTGTCTTTACTGGTTATTTGCCCATTAATTAGGGGTGTATCTCTACTAATTGCTGCAACCATTGGCCAGATACTCCTCAAAAACACCATATTTGGTGTAAGAGCTTTAACAAAAAAATGGTCTCTATTTTCTAATAAAAAGGGAAGGCGTGGTGGAGAAAATTCAAGCCATACTACTATTTAAATAACTTGGATATGATCAAAGTCACCAATGGTTCACCTGTATTGCTTGTGATAATTTAGTAGAAACCCAGCTGCCTGAGAAAGACTTAAAATTTACCAGTTTATGTATTAAGAGGAAAATGTGTTCCTCTGTCAGATCATATTGAATCACAACAATGTGCATATGTATTCACGTCACAGTTTCTGCACTTTTTCTGTTTTTGATGCCTTCAAAATCATCTTTTTTTTAAAATTAATGTACTTGCCAATTGTACATTCTGGAAGGGAGAGCAGCTGTTTCCTCACAACTGTATGCATGGCCCTTTGAAGAAAATTTTGTTTATTAATAGTAATCTGTTTTTCATAGCTTTGCAATTTCTTAGATAATAGGGCAAAACACAATCTTCCTTTCATGTTCTCTGCATAGTGAAAAGACAGATGCAATTGCAACAGACTACTTATGCTGAGGGCAAAACTTAGTACTGCTTAATGTGACTTAATGACTAAAAAATGTGTATCATTTGTAGATGACATCTAATACTCTGCTAAGTTGTTATTATTATGGTCAATGAATATTCTTCCCTGCTGGTTAGTAAAAGGATTTGGAATTAAATCTGTTTTTATTTTATTTGTTCAAGTAGACACACTGAAAGCAACCGAGCTACCCACATAAGTAACACAAATGGGATTTAGTCTTTATTCCCAATCTTTTTCTAAACAGAAGCTCACACATAACAATATATATATTAACTTGAAACACTGGGAGAAAGGGAAAAATCCCAGGACTGAAGAAAGGCTATTTTACAGCTACACAGACATGTAAACACCTCCAGGAACTTTGCTTAATAAGGCCAGCTACTTTCAGCTATCACTTCACAGCCTGTGACAATCTTTGCATGAAAGAATTTCTTTCTCCCCGAGGCAACACTAGCAAGTTAGTGCAGCTCCCTAGAAATACATAAATGCTGTATTTAAAATTAAATGTATAGCATATGGAGGACTGGAGCTGTGCTCTGGAAAGCAACCCCCTCACCCACCCAAAGGCACTCGGGTACACAAACATACATCCTTGTGAAACGTACTAGAGTGACTGGGAAAATGTCAGAATACAGAAATTTCCTGTACATTTTGACTCATATCAAGACACACTCCTGAGTAAAAGATACCACAGGCTCCACAACTGATCTTGAATAAGCCCAGAATATGATGTACACAATGAAGAGTCAATTCAGCAGCATTTAATACATGACCACTCTTCCCCTCATGGAATACATTACTTGGCTTTTCCTAATGATATTGAATTGATTTCACACAGAATCTCAGAATCACTGGGTTGGAAGAGACCTTCAAGATCATCGAGTCCAACCCAGCACCAACACCTCAACTAAACCACAGCTCCAAGTGCCACATCCAGTCTTTTTTTAAACACATCCAGGGATGGCGACTCCACCACCTCCCCGGACAATTCCAATACTTTGTCACCCTTCCAAGCCCAAAACAAAGAAGCTGTGAGTGACACACAATTTTCCTGGGAACTGAAGGCTCAATTCTGTGTACTCAGGTGTAGATCTGGGTTTCAGTGATATCAGGGATAAAACTCTCCCTGACTTCAGTACCGTGCACAAATAAGAGCATTTATGAACCACCTATAAGAATACAAAATGTGCATGATGCTGTGCCTGCAATTTTAAAACCACCTATATTAACACGTCTTCTGGAAAAAAAAGTCTTGTGTGCATAATTGTAGATTCAAATTTAAAGCAGGTGACATACTTTAAATTATTTTCAGTTTATCATGTTAGGAAAAAAAAAATATTCTACAACTGTAACCTCAGATGATCAAAAAAACCTGACTCCAAACTTTCAAAATAAAAAAGCGGGGTATGGTGGTTTGGTCCCTGAAACCACCAAGCTTTGATCAAGATTTTTTTTGTTGCAGCTGTATTTCAGAATCACATGAAAATAGGAACCACACTTGTTGGTTGATTTCCATTCCCATCGCTTTAGAGGGAGTCTGTGTTTGTGCAGAATTATTTAAATACAATTCTCTGACATTCAGAATTGAAATGTCTGTTCCTGTGTGAAATACGAGAACTCATTAACTTGGGAAGTCTATTAACTTGTTTGACAAATCTAGACATATTACATTTTTGGTGTACATTTCTTCATAAACTAATACTCCCTATTTAAAGCATATTTCTGTTTTCATTTGCATTTTTATACTTATTTTCAAGTAATTTTATCATTGGTTGGGATTATTGTTGGGTTCAGGACTCAAATCTTATTACAATATTAAAAAATTGAGCACTTTTACATGAATACTTTCTCTGCAGAGGTAAAAGGTCAAACAGAGTAGCACTAGACAGGAGAAAATGAATTAGTAAACTGAAGGAAAGATAATCAGTCTGGTTTCAAGGTTAACTTTCTGTTCTTTATTGCAGTGAGGTTTTTTGTTCCTTCTTTTTTTGAACTTCTAAGAGGATGCCAGCTCCATGTTCCAGCTTGCTGTGCTACTGCAGCAGAAACTACAAATAGACAAAATCTCTAAGAATCACACCACCTTATGAAAGTACCCACCCCTGCCCCTTAGTCACTCCCTCTGAGAAAATCTAGAGCAAAGAAATACTCTTTGTGTTGAAAATCAGGGAACTGAGGTCCTGGCAAATTGACAGGTAAAGTATATTTATCTTCCCCAAAAACATGACTGTGTGAATAAGAAGTGCTCCCGAATGTGAGCAGTCAGCTGCCTCCCCGGATGTGACTGTAAATACTGTGTTTAAATACAGAATCATAATATTTACAAACAGAAATTACACACAGCATGTCCTTCAAAATCTCTCTGCCATTGTCTACAGGCTTTTGTGGTAAACAAACTAGCATAAACAGTGGGTAGTAAAAGTGATTTAAAAATAATTTTATTTTTTTGCAAATGAAGCAGTATTAGCAACAGCCATTGCTCTTGTGTTCAGACTGTTGTCCAATTTCATTGCTTACTTTGACTTCATAAACCAAATAAATACATTTTACTTCACAGAATGAGGAAAATCTGCAAATACCAACTTGTTATTTTCACTTTGCAAGCTTTGGAGAGCTTATCTAAAATGTCCCTATGCCTTATAGTATGAACAACTTTATCTCTGAACTTTCACATATTTTTAAAAAATGTCAGGAGAGATTTAATGTGGCAAGTGCCTGAAATACAATTTAAATGTATGTTTCTCAACTTAGGGAAATTAGGATTCCCCAACAATGTTACTTATAAGTTTTGCATTGACCTATCTCAAAAAAACCACGTCCTTTTTTCATCCCTTTTCATCTCTGTTTTCCTATAATAGCCTCAAGTATTTTTCATCTGTCAGCTATAAAACATTATAGTTATTCATTACATATGGCCTTGGCATACTTGTTATAGCTACCTAGAGTACATTTCTCACTTTAATACACTACTAATGAATCAAATAAAATCCAAGTGGTTTGGGGCTTCAGCTGACACTAACTTATTACCCCTGGAATCACATAATGAGCAGAAGTGGCTCTGTACCTTTTGCTCCTTGTTCAGGACCTGCAGTGAAACTCATCACAGTGTTCTTGCTCTGTGGTTTATAATTACTTCCAAACCTCAGAAAATGTATTTACATGTACATTGGAAATTACTTTTTCTGGGGAGGTCGTGTTATGCTAGCACCACAGACACCCAAAAATCAACATCTAGAAAATGCCTATTCAAATATACATCCACAATTACTTTTCTGGCATTTTAAAGACTATAGTTTGCTCCATTAAAATACTTCACACCAATCCTCCTCACCAGAGACCGACCCAGAACCAGAAACTCCTGACTGTGCAGTGGGGGCGGGCAGCCATTCTCATGCCAAATATATTCTCAAATCCTTTAACAACCCACACTAAAGACATTTTTCATTCATTCAAGAACATTTCTTATACAGCCACACAGAAGAAAAAAAAGAAAGGTTCGGAGCAATGTTGTTGTCCTTTGCCGTGGACCATACAAAGAAAAATACCAGGACTTGAGGGGTGAAGGAATGGTTTTATGAAGCTGTTTCTCTGCAGTCAAACACAGCACAGCTGCAAGTCACTGCTCTACAATAGCTAAAACTTAATAAAATGTTTCTATGGGGTGATGCCAATGAAAATATTCACAGTACTATAAAGTGGAGTCATTAATTATACGCAGGTCATTACCAAATGTTAGGACCTAATACTAAAAATACATATGGAGGTAAACAACAGTGTTTTGTGCACATGAAGCTACTTAAGGACATAAGATGCTCACTACCCACGCTTCCAAGAAGCAGCTTACTGGTTTTGACAGCAAAGTGAAGAGTTATATTCTAGGAATTGAAATAAATTCCTTTTATAGCATTACTTTGCAGCCAGTACACTACCAGAAGGCATTAATAAGGAAGGCCTATTTAGTTCTCCATTACCCAAGGAGGGTGTATTTCAGAAGAGACTTAAGAGTTCAGTTTTGGATTTTCAGGGGGTATTTTTGCTTTTTGTGGTTATAGAGCATGCGATAAGTACCCAAAGCAGGCACAGAATTCAAGACTTGTTATCAACTCAGAGAAACATTATAGTCAGCTTTTCATTTGTTCAGCAGAAGTTCAAAACCAGGATGTCTCGTGTTGAACATCTGTACCTGCTGCACCACATGACAGTGGGAAACAGGTTTTAGAGCTTGAGGTGAAGAGACCCAATCTCCTCACACAACACCTTAGTGTGCTGGTGTTGCTGTCTGTTTTAATTGACTTTTTTTAACTACAGAAGTAGGTTCAGCCTCACTGCAATGCATCCTGCAGGGAGAGGAAAATGAGAAAACTGACTGTGGTACCTCTAATGAATAGAATACTTCAGCACATATTCCAATTCACTGTTTATAAGGAATCTATTTACTTTAAGATAGGCAAGCAAAATCTCTGTCAATGGGCAGAATAAACACTGTTTAGAGTGGAGCCATTTGTAACATACTTTAATTGGCAATTTTCCCTTGATGACTAATATAACATCCTTCATATGAGGATTCTGCCGCTCTGTGATTTTCTGTCCCTGTATTAACAGATATGAAAACCAATGCACAAAAGGCATTCTCCTAATAACAGAGCTTAGAATAATACATCCATTATCACAGGGATCACATTTGTTTTCTGTAACCAGATGACTGCAAGAGCAAGAAAGTAAGGTAAAATACCACCCCAAAAAAAAAAAAAAATCAGCATATTTGCCTCAGAACAGATGGCAATAAAAATATATTTAATTATTTTTTATTTTAAAAAGCCTTTTATAGGCTCTGTTCTTCTTCCTTAAATTGGGCAGTACTAGTCCCTCAAGGGTCTGTACTGGGACCAATACTGTTTGATATCTTCACTGATGACACAGACAGTGAAATTGAGGGCACCCTCAGCAGGTCTGTGGATGGCACCAAGGTGAGGGGTGCAGTTGCTGTGTTCTGAGGGAAGGGAAGCTATCCAGAGGGACCTTGACAGGCAATGGTTTTAAGCTGAAGGAGGGTAGATATAGATAGGATATAAGGAAGAATGCTTTTTAAGAGGGTGCTGAGAATACCTTGCACAGGTTGTCCAGAGAAGCTGCTGATGCCCCATCTCTGAAGTATTTAAGTTCTGGCTGGATGGGGCACTGAGCAACCTCATCTGATGAAAGATCGCCCTGCCCATGCACCTATTTGGCCTAAATGATCTTTGAAGATTCCTTTCAACCCAAACTATTCTGTCATGTTGTATCATATTAAAAAATACACTGGACAATCATAATACATCATACTCTCTTGAGGACACACACACTTCCATGATTTCATTTTCACTAGAATAAACACCCTACTTTTCTTTATGTTCCCCAGTGTGTTCTTATCAGAAAATATACCTTTCAAGAGTTTGTCAGTACCAACTAGAGCTGCTTGTAGCAGAATGAAAAAATGCCCCCCTTTTCTAACACATGCATATGTAAAAAAACTCTCATGAATTAAAGCAATGGGACAAACATTGCCATGATACAATTCAGAGCTCTACTGGCTTACTAAGGATTAAACTTGGCTGAGGAAGATCATTAGGAAAACAAAAGGCTACAGAAATAATTTTTCTTAAATCATGGAAGTGGATTGTAGAAGCTCACAATGGAGTAAAAATTAAACAGCTGAATAAAGATAATTAGACAAAACTCTGTCCCAAGATCAGCACTGTCAGAATGTGATCCAATGTGAAGAAATACACACTACCAGAGAAAAATAGAATAAGATAAAAATTCTCCCAGGTTCAATGCAAAAGATGTTTTCCCCTTAGAGAAAACTGCACAAAAAGCTTCCTCTCTTCAGAGGAGGCAACAGAATGGAAGGGAATGAAAAGAGGCAGGTAAAAGCTCTGCATTTCCAAACATTATTCAATGTTAGAAAATGAAAATGTTTCATTACAAGGAAAAAGACAAATCTGATCAAAGGCAGTCAACTCGCTTATTTATATCTCAGCAAACACCTTGGGTCTGCATTTTGTCAATCTGCAGAAAGCAAAAGATTTTTCTGACCTCATAAATTGGCAAGAAATGACTTGTGTACTGATCTATTCAGCTCAGCAGATACTTGGCACCATTTATCCTGGCTCTCAGAGAACCAAATACACCTACCAGAAGGGCCACTTTTATGGTGTTTCTGAAAGTCAAGAGGGAAAAGCCTCCTTTAAGCCGCTCTTATGTCACAGTGGTGTCATGTTTACCCTGGTCTAACTGCCTGACACAACTGAAGACAGTTCCACTGAGCACTACAAGGGCCACAGCCCTGGACACAGCAGAGCTGGGGTACAGCAAGGCAGGACTTCTAAAAAATTGTCAGCTAAAAAACTATGGGGAGATGACACCTTATCTACTGCCAGGGAGTTTCACTCAGCTTCCCAATCATTTGGTGTGCAGAAGTCACTGCCGAAGAGTTGCAATATAGTGATGTATTGGCACAGAAACATCTAAAGAGCACATGTCTGAAGATACAGGAGGGACTAAATTTCATCTGCTGTACTCACATTTACCTTCCCTGGGAATAACTTACTGTATGAATAGGAAATAAAGAGTTTATTCATTAGGCTAAATGAGATTTTACAGTGTCACATTCACTCACTCAGCTAAGTATGAATGCTGGCAAGGTCTATGTATGGATTACATACTTGGACTAGACTGCAGACAGTATTTACTATTTCTTAAATTATGTCAGCTTCTTTAAAAGTATTTATCTAAAATAAGCATCTTCTAAATTTTTCATTCTAAAGTTTAAAACTGTGGAGTCTCTCTCCATAATGGGAGTGGGTCACACACACTGATCCTGAAGCAAACATGTGTCTAAGGAGAGAGCTTCTCCCACATATCGTTTCTAAAACCAGTACGACTTTGTATCTTCCATAAGCACTACCTCTTCAGAGCACACCTAACCTCAGACTCCTTTTAACGTGGTTTTCTGTATCCTGATGTTTTCCTTTAAATAAATATTAGCATGGTCAATTGGCTCCACTACATTACTGCAACCTCTGCAGTGAGCAGGACTGGCCGCTGAGCACATGCTGTGACAGCTACCCTTTAAAGCAAAAATAAAAGGCTGTCAGAGGAGATGCACCTGTTTTTATTTAAGATTTCAAATTACCTCTTCAATGGCTTCTGCTTGCTGACAAGCAAATGCATGACCTAGGAATCAGCAGCTAGAATTACCTACCTGCTGGAAGTGTGTATTTGCTGACTTAATGTGTTTATCATTTATCACATACACAGAGGAGTTGACAAATACAATCTTCTTGTCCTTAGTAATTTTGTAGAGCAAGAAATAACTCAGTTCATTCTTCTTCTTTACTTTGCTTGTCCCTAACTATGGTACTGTGCCAAAAAACAGCTCAGAGCTATTTCCCTTCTCTAACATACAAAGTCAAAGTAAATTTCCAGCTGGCAAATAAAATGCAACGTTGATTAGGAATGCAATATATTTGAAACATTTGACCTTTAAAGCAGAAAAATCCTGCATCTGAAATGTAGATTGTCACATATCCACAAAGCCACATCAAATCAGGAAACACAGTTGTTAAAGCTGATTAATGGCGACTTTGCAGTTTCATGATTTTTGTATATATGCGTGATAGTCCTAACTTTGTGAAAAGAACACTGCCAAGTTCTTGATTTACAAACATGTTCTACTTTGAAACCCCTTATGGAATTATGTCATATATATACCAATAATGTTTAACTAAGATGTGGGATTTTACCTTCAAACTGATGAAGTGCATCAAAGAAGATAACTGAGACCTTGACAGTGAAATTCACTCTAAATCTTTCCAGTTCCATGCTATTAATAATTGTCATGTCATAAGTAATCAAACTCTGAATTCCTCCATATTATTTACACACTCACCCCCTAACAAGTTCTAGAATGACCTTAAAATTCTTTTCCTATGTAGAAACAAACTGATTCATGGGCTCAGATATGTTCTATTGGGTGTCTAACAATACAGAAGGATATCCTGAAACACTGGATATGAAAAACCTTTAGTTATGTTTAGTTATTCTGTGACTTAGATTCAACTAATTTCCTCATTCTGCATAAGTGTGGACTCAAATTCTGTCCATATGGTGAGGAAGGCTCATTCAGACCTTATGTTTCAGAAGTTACTGCAGCAGTTAGTTCTACTCAGGACTTTCTGTGTGGTTCTTGGGGAAAAAAATAAAGGTGTGAAAAAGGGGAAAATGTACAGATATGCACAAGTTCTTCAGTTCTTCCTCTTGTGTTACAGGATATATATGAAATTATGCTATGATGATGAAAAATAAAAGTAGGCAAATTCTTCTTACAAAGCCTATTATGCCAACAATAGGCTGAATATTATTCCCACTGAACACAGGCAAATTGGTAGTAGAGGCTCCCAGTTAACTGTATGATACTTGGAACACATTCTGGGATTCAGATTCTCCTCTTAGAGAATAAAAACATTTACTTTTTATCCCAAACCTGCTATAACGAGACTGGAAGGAACTTTGTACTGATTCTAAGAAAAAATACGCTCCTTCCAAATCTAGTTTTGTATTTTGTTTAGTTGAATGCATAAAACCACTCTCCAGCAGAGGGGGTATAGCTCAACCATTTCTCGTGCTAGAAGGGGCTGTCACAGTATGAAGGAGAGGACAATACAAAGAAGAAGTGGTTGTGCAAATTTACATGCCTTTAGAAAGAGGAACTGCAAGGGGAGAAGGGCTTCTGGAATGCAGCAGGAAAAAGCAGTAGGAAAACAAAGATTAATTTCAAGCTTTTAGTATTTTAATATAAGCCAACCAAAAGACAGAAAACATCATGAGTACCTTCAACTGATTTCAGACTGAAACCTCTTCTGCTAAGTATTTTAGCTCAACAGTGTAAATCTCCTACTTATTTTGAATGCAGAAATTCTGTGTGTCAAAAAATTCCAGGAATAGACCCGAGCATCATGTAATTCAATGACTTTCAGCATTACAGCAAAATAAGATGTTGAAGTATTCTCCTTGAGAAATCATGGGCAAAAAACTTAATACCATTATGTGAGTCCAATCTAGTTGAACTGGAACGCTTGTATGACATTTTGCTATGTCCCTATTGGTAACAGCAAGTCCTGGGGAGGAAAATTCCCTCCCAAAAAAGGGAACACACCTCAAGGTCAGACAGGAGATGTGTTTTTATGCCGCAGAATTCCTGGCTGCCACCAAACTAACTGCAACTAGCAAAAGGGAAATTTTTCAGATTTCCAAAAATACACCTGAAGAATGTTGACAAATACACGAGCTGTCATTGACAAGCAAGTTCAGGCTCAAACTGCCAAACCAATCTCCTATTTAAGAGGTTTGGGGTTTTGAGAAACTATATTAGACATTTTTACGTGACGACCTCACAAATACTTTAGAGGCCAAGGTGTGGTTGCCCAGCACTTCCTAAATTAGACTCTCAGGTCTAGAGAGAAAGAAACCTCTTTAATAAATGCTTAATTACTATCCCAAATGCATATTCTGAGCTTCAAAGTTGGACTCTGGAACTGGCAGCGCCCAACACAGGAAACCCTTTTTGAGTTTGCTCCAGCCCAGTAAGTGAAGCACACCTTGCAGAGCCTTTCCAGAAGGATCCTGGTCAGGTATGAATTCTGCTGAAGCTTTGTAATACTTCAGAGAAATACCCATCTTTTCTCAGACTTCAGCTGTGCAGTAGTTTAAAATAAGAGAACAACCTTCTATGATGTCCTAGAAAGTTAAAGCCTTTGTTACAGACCAGAGCAATTCATGTTTAAAAAGCAAAATCCACTGATGCCACAAGACTAACTATTCCTATATTTTAGAAGAGAAATAAATTCCAGTATCAAGTCTTAGAGTCCATGGCTTCAAATGGATTCAAAGGGGTGTAATTCAGGACAGCAATAGCTCTGCTCTCACCACTCAGTTTGAACAGCTAAAACCAGTATGACACGGGTAACCATGCACATCTGCTCTATTCATGTAACTGTGGGGGGCTTTATATACATAAATTTTGTGTAATACAGGCATCAATCAGTTAAAGAAGCAAAGTGTACCTGTGCTACATAGTTCACTTTATCGCTGTTAATGATATTCAGGGCAACCTCAAGAGGTGTTTTTTTGTACAGGCCACATACACATGTGATGACTGCCAAGAAGATCCAAACACATTTAGAAATAATTTTGCCCATAGGAGAGGCTCTTTGCCCAGACTACACTGCACAACCACTACTCAACTAAAGGCTTGTAAGTGTATTCTATCCTCAGAGAACAGATGAAGAAACAAGAGAGAGAAAGAAAGAAACAGGAGAAAATACTGCAGTAAAGAAAGGAATTATTTATTTTATTGTACTAGCCTAAACAGAGACAAGTTCTGCCTGAGAGTATCTCTTAATCTCTCCATTTTGCTCCATTTTTCCCTTAATCTTTTGTAATTGCAATATTCTCAGATAGTCCTTGTCTCTAGTAAATTGCACCTTGCAGCTCACATGCAACAGAGAAGAGGGCGAAGAAAGGCAGAAGGCCCCACTTCACCCAAAAAAAAGTCACACAATTTTCTGGACTTAAAATGTGTATTCATATTAAATTCTTCTCAAGTGCCAGGAGGCTAATTATATAATTAATGGAAAATCTGACATTAAATGAGTTAATTTTGTTCTCCTACGTGTGGGTAACATCTACATTTGAAATTTCCTCTCAAATTGTTAATTAATTTTTCTGATACAGATCATAATTCTCCCAAGTGAGGGAAACTGAAGGGAAATGTGTTGTGATCCCAGGAGCTCCACTGCCTAACAAATTTAAAGGGTCAACACTGAATGGAGGAACATCTATTTCCTTTGTAATTAAAGCAATAGGGAGACCCATGGCTAGTTTGCTGCAAAAGCTTTCCATGACAGTCCTGGAAAAAGCTGGGGGTAATCTGTTCAAAGAATGTGTTGTAGCTTTAGGGTCTCTGGCTGTATTCATACCAGTCTGTATTGAAATCTGAGAGATCTGGGTTCAGTCCCCGACTGTCAGAGGCTCCTGGGTCATCAAACAGGGCAGAAGCGTCAATTAATTTCATCATGTCTCATTTCAAGTTGTAACATGAAGATAAAAAGCTTCTTTATGGGGGAGGGGGAGGAGAGGGAGAACAATCAATTACAAAATATTTAAGAATGAGCAACTGAAATCCTTCCCTATGAACAAATAAAAACAAACTAATGGACAAAAAGACCTCCTTTTAATTAATTAAGAGAGAAAAAGGTATCAGTGCATGTGTATATATATGTATATATATGTCCAGCAAAATAACCTGGTTTATTGGAAAAAATATTTTGAGTTAAAATGAAAAAAAAGGAATGAATTGCAAATCTCACCCAGTTCTGCTCCCTTAGGATTACTCACAAGTAAAAGGATTTGAAAGAAATAAATGTGTAATTATACTGAGACTTTGTTTCACACACAGGCTGCAGTTCGCTGAATAACTTCACCTTATTTACTGCTACTGAGAGCAGCAGTCCTGCCCTCCCTGTTGTCCATGATTGTGTGCTCCAGCTCTCTTGTTTGTCCTGGCATCAGTGCTCGGGCAGCTGCGCAGCTGGACTGAAAATTAATCTGACTACAGGAAAAAAGGTTTTTTTTCCAGCTAAAGCAGCTCTCTGAACCGACAAGCCGTGTGCTGATACAGAGAGAGGCAGCAATGAATGGCTGACGGATAAAGGAGAGCGAGGGACAAACTCAGTGACCCCAGGGACTTAAATAGGCTTAAATCCATCATGAAACCACTTCCTCTGCCTTATCCCCACTGGCCAGAGGATCCTTTTCTTTGGTGGGGGAGAGCATCTTCGCACAGACAGAAGGCTAAGGAGTTACTTCCCATAGATACTGCTTGTACACACACAGGAAATACAAAGATATTCAAGACAATTTGTCCTGGAATAAAACGAAGGTAAATGACATTTACCATGGAACAGACTCTGGCCAAGGCCAGTCATCACCAGAGCATTGCATGTGCTTGGCTTATGTCCCTTTTCTAACACTCATTTTTATTTAGCAGAAAATATACAGTAACTCAATATAGTAAGTCCCCAGATAATGTCAGGAGAAGACTTATTTGACTCAAATTAACCAAGTAAAAGGGATCATACATCTGACTTAATGAGGAAAAAAAAGAGGAGATTTAGTCCGTAAAAAATAATTTGTCCAGGGAAACATTCTAGAAATAACAATCTAAATATTCCTACAATAGATCCCCAATATTAAAATGACAAAACTTGTAACATTTTCTCCTTCTGTGTGCCTTTGACTAAGTACTGATTTTTAATACAAACGTCATTCAGATTATGTCACACTTAATTCTGAAGAGGCTTACTTTCCTAAAATTCAATTTTGGCAGTAAATGTTTAGGCCTAGTAAAAAATTTTACTTCTCTGCTTCTGGTGAGAACTTTAAAAAAGGATCACTAGTGACATTAGCTGCATATTCTTGCACATTTATAAAATATTTTGCAACAGAAGTGTTGTAGAAAGTAAAGCATCATTTCACTGCATGTCTCAGTAAAACATAACTCAGTAATACTCTTAACTTTAATTTTTAATGACGCAAATACCACATTGATACTTCATCCTTGTCTTGATTACATTTCTAATACTCTTTTATGAGCAGCTTAAAAACAACAGAGTAAGAACAATGTCTTTATGTGATTTAAAAGCACCAACAACTGAAATGAATCTTCTGTGTAGTCATGCTTAAATCAATTAAATAGATCCAGATCTAAGTAAAGTTCTCTAATTACACTTCAATTACTACCCAAGCTTTAAAAAAAAAATAAAGTAAGAGAAAAAAAAGCTAGAAGTTATCAGATGCTTCATCTTCCCTGTTATTACATTGAATATGCAATTTTAAAAGACATCGTATGTTAAAAGACAGCAATAAGGAGTTCTTCATTTATGCCAAGTGAGCTGATCATTTCTTAATGATGAAAGTATTTCTCTGAGCAGGAACACTTAAATAGAAATGTTCACAATCTTCTTCTCCAGCTAATTAAAAGCACTCGGTCTGATTAAACATAAGTCTGAACAATGTTTTCCATCCCCATCCTTCCCCATTCCATAATAAATCAGTGCTCTTGAGTGAGCCGAGGCTCTTGGTTCAAGTACTGACCCTAAACTAATTTTATTTTTATTATTTTAAGAGTTCTTTAAAAATATTAGCTCAAGTGAAAAATGAAGGCATGAAGTCTTTGCAGAAAGGCCTAACAGATGCTGCCAGCAGAACACTTTAATGAATGACCACTTCCAGAGAAGGAACAGATAACATTTTGTGCTGAGCGGTCGTGGGGGCCATTCAGTAACTGGAAGGGAATGAGCTGCCTCCCTCCACCTGATCTGTGCTCTTCCCCCCAGCACCTCTCTGCTCTGCTTCAGGGCAGAGGTGAACATGGTTGAATTAACACAATACATACACTTTTCCCTCTTTTATTAAATTAATGTACCTGTAGATGTAAAAAAATTAACCAAGCCCTGCCGCAAAGAACAGTACTGCTATTTAAGCTATCGATAAACAGAGCTTTTAAAACAGTTTTGTTTCAGGTAATGAGTGTTTGTAAACATATCTGAGAGCTGTACTTCATTCTCCTCAGGTAAAAATAAAAATGTTTTTAAATGTATTGTCTCAGATTTTTTTTTTATGTTACCACTGTAAATATTAAAAAAGCCAGAGTTAGACGCTGGTGCACCTTTTAGTACTTACAACATCATTTGCTGTTAAATTTTTAGTGCTATGAAAAACCTTTTTGTTCAAAAGCTAAGAATTATGCATGCAGCATATTTTCAAAGGAAGCCCTAATCCATATGAACAAAATACCACACCACTAATTTAGCTCTCTGCAAAAATAGATGTCTTAAGCTCATAGCCTGCTAATGAAATCTTTTCTTAATTTTGCCCGTGGAGTTCCCATTCACATTATGCAGCCTGAGAGATGACTGAGACACAAGAAATATGATAATTATTACTTTTCATTAAAGGCAGAAAGCATAGCTGTAAGATTACCTTCTAAAATGCCTCCAACTATCCAAATTCAGAGTAGTACCTTAACAAGGGCACAAGGTAACATCTCACAGGTCAGAGACTCCGAGGGAAGGACAGGAGTTTAAAGAAAAATAGAAGCTCTTCTTTCTTGAATTTGCAGCCTAAAAAGTTTGAGGTAATTGTACCACTAACAGACCATGCTTAATCTTTGAAAGTACATTTGACAGATCAAACACAGAAGCTGTAAATTACCAGTAATGTCAGCAATCTTTCCATATAACTATCAGTGTATCAAACCACAAAGTCAGAGAACACAATAATAACTTGAAGATAGGAATCTAAGGAGACACAGACAGTGTATTTATTTGGTTCTCAAGTACACGGTTAAGCTGCAAAAGACAAATATGTTTGGTTTTCTCAGCAATAACAGGGATATAAAAAGAGGTATATGCAAAAACTAGAACACTGAGTGCCAGAACAATTACATTTCCCAAACACTGCAGGTACAGAGCCAGATGCAAAAGAGCATTTTGAGCTGGAACACCCGCATGAAGGGAATGACTGGGTTATTTCAGCACAGCTACTGGAAAAAGGGGGAGTAGCCCAAAGGTTGATCCCACTTATGCTCCAGTGCACTCTGCCTGGCTGATCATGACCTTGAGGGAAGAATGGGACCAAGTGCAGTATGGAGATGAGTAGTGCTGGAACACCTGGATAAATCTTCTGCACTTCAGAGAGCATCCATTGGTCTATTACCGGTATTAAAACATTGGGTTGTGAGCTTAATATTTTTAAAAGGTTTTGTGAACCATTTGTAAGCTTGGGAGTCTGGCCTGGTCAAAACCTGACAATTGAGATGAATTTACTCACACATGCATTATTTTGGTACTAAGACGTTTCTACTTGGAAAAGGCTTTATAAGGCTTTAATTATAACTGTAGCAGTGTAGCTATTTCCTTTGCTAAAGCAAAAAAACCCATGAACATAAGGAACCTCTGTATCAGAATAAATGCACTACATGATGACAACTGTTTTAAATACATGTATGGATTTAATTAAAGTGATAACATTTTATAATGTAAATAACACAAAAACAATCAATGATAACCAGCCATAATTTAGGCTGTAACAAAAATAATAAAACCAGGCAGTAAAACCATGTGCTGTTTCAATTACTACGACTTCTGTTTTCCCTGATGTTGAAGCACTTCATACAATACTGCATTTTCAGTGCTCAGTGTTGAAGACTACACAGGAGAGTCAAGACCATACACCAATGTATTATTACTTTTCTTTTTCTCTCCCATGAAGTCTCTGTGAAAAAGGATTCTTTAAAATTGTTTCTAATCAATCAGAGCCCACAGTTTGCAATCCATACATCACACCCTGTGTTAGGTTGCTACTATAACTTTGTTTAAATTTTTCACACCACACATCTGCAAAGTCTACATTACTATCTAACCAAACACCATAATCCTTTTTAATGGATGGGATAACAACTCTCTTGCCTGCTTTTCTTCTGACAACAGAACAGTGCCCCATACAACTTGAGGCCAGTTTATCACTGGATGACTGAGGATGTTTCTCCTGCAGCAGCAGCAGATGAGGATGTGTTTGGCATGATATATATGAAGGGATATGGGTCCAGCAATGCTGAGGGTCATTACTTCTCATCCTAAATGCCTGGAGTCCACACTGAGCCTCTCAGGACTGGCCTATGTGTCTGAGGTCTCCGCCTGTGGGAGAATAGGATGCCTCAGAAAGGAATCCAGAGCAGACAGTAAGGTTGAGCTGGGAGCTGTTGAAACTAGCCAAGAAAAACACTAGGGGAAGGGTGTGCCCCAAATTCTTCTTTTGCAGCTTAGGTTTTTTTTTTTTTTTTTTTTTCCCCCCATGGCCTGTAAGGCAGTGCTTATGTCAGCTAGGGTTTCAAAGCTGCAAATCCACCCCTAACTTGTTCAGGTACCACAATTCCTCCTTTCCTCCTTTTACAACCATAACACAATAGGTGCTCACTTCTAAAATACTGCTGGAGGGTCAGAATACAGACAAGGTGGAATTAATTCCTGATTTAATTCCTTCTCTAGCTTGACATAGTTTAAACCTACATTTCTCACTTCCCAGCAGAATGCTCCAATCCTATTATGCTGGGGACAACCTAGGGGTGGGAGAGAGGAAGGGGTCACTGGCCCCTTTCTGCCTAAATTGTGCCAGTGCTGCAATGAAAGCAATTTACTTAGTTACAGCAAAAGGTAAATTACAGTAGTCTCTTGCTTTTCAGACTAAAGTTTGAAGTCTATTGCTTTTTATATTATATTATCCATCACTCTCATACTCCTATTCCCTTGCTACATAACAGTCTCTCAGGATTCTTCACACTTCTATTTAAATTCCAGGGACAAACTGCTTATCACTGACATTCAATTAGTTCTCCACTAAATAAATAACCATATATAATTGAATATTTTTGCAAGTATTAAACACAGAACATATTCATTGTTAAAATTTAAAATCTTTAGTTATATGCTTGGATCCAGTGAATGACATTGTTCACATTGAAATAAAATGAAAGGATTACAACATGGAATGCTTATATTTAGAAATGGGTCGTTTGCAATTTCAGAAAATAGGTAATTTACAAAGTTTAAAATAAAATGCATGATTGCATTGTTCTAAGTATTGAGGGACTGAACAAAAGGCTTCCGCTTTCTTATCAGCATCAATTATGGCGTGAGTGTGAATAATATGAATTGTGATTGAATCATTACTAACCATATTTGCATAATTTTCCACTTGCACTTCACCAATAAAACATTTTTGTAAAAGATGAAATTGTATTTCTTCTAAGAGCCATAAAGAAAAACCACAGAGCTTGATCTGTGACAATGATCTCTCCATCCCTAACAATAGTAGCTAACAGCACTCCTGTATTTTAGGAGTCATTATTCCAGTGATCATCCCTCATGCAAAGGTTTTCACCTCAGTTTTGATGAAGGTAGAGTTGGGGAAAAGTTTTTCTTCTGCAGCCTCTTAAGGTAGTCCTTATGCTTTCAAGACAGTCAGAATCTGGGGATTTGCTCTTCAGATAAGCCACGGTAGTTGTGGAAAGAGAAACTGGCTTGCTTTTGCCCTGTGTTACAGGGTTATACTCAGTTGCACAGAAAATTGGATAGCATCTGGTGGGAGGACAGAAATTGTGGCTCTACGTGTGTGAGAGACATAAGCAGGCTGGGCTCTGCAGCCTCTTAATGTAGGGGATGGGGGAAGTGTGATCAATCCTGTGTTAATTATGGAGCCAGCAGATCATTCAGCAGCTAATATTTCTTTTGTCTGGAAGGTGACTTGAAACAGTGACAACAAAGTATGATTACCATATAAACACTATACATTTCCATACCTTTCAAATATAAGCCTTAATTTGGACCAGGAAAAAACAAAAAGATTAAAAGAAACTTGCACTTGAAGGATGTGATAATCAATCATCCAGAAAAAAATGTTTGATTACATGTATTGTGTTACTTAAGTGCTCTTTGAAGGCAGATGAGATGAAACGTGTGTTTAAATGTGTCAAACATGCTCAAGGAGTACTTTAAACAGCTCTTGTACAAAGAGATGACTTAAGGGATGGGCTCATGGCACTGCAGACTTGGGCCCTCGTTTCAGTGTGGAACACACTGAGATGCTGAACTTTGGGCCACATACCTCACTCCACATATACACATATGGGGACCAGGGACTGTTGGTCTTGGAATATTTTCAAGTGAAAATACTGTTTTTTCCAAAAGTTATTTAACACACTGAAAGAACCGATAGAATACAGGAAGAAGAAATGCAATGCTGTGTTTGATAAGGATTTCTCTCAGTCTTTGTATAGATATGTCTCCAAGGATCATATTTTGTGAGGTTTTCTTTAGGAGTGCCTGGATTAGTAAAAAAGCTTTTAGTTTTTTTGCCCTCTGATGTTTACATCTTGTCACGTATCAAAGGGACTACTGATGCATATAAATCATTAAACAAAACTTAATCAAGGACAATGCAGATGTTTAACTGTAAACACCTGCTACACATCTTTCAAGGAATCCTGGAAAGTAGGGGGCAATGAGATTTATCAGGTTCTTTTTTGTGGTGGCATCTTGATTTGAATGAAACTAAGTGAAGCATAAAGTAAAGATCTGTGGGACAAAAAACCCCTGTGTTATTAGTAGAAGAGTTTTTTCTGTCACATAAAAAATGAGTGACAGGTGTAAGCCAGTAACAAAAAGGAGGAATGAAAAAGAAAGTTGCATGGTTACTTAATCACCTTTCAAAAGACATTTTATATGAAGATTCCAAATTTCTTTACACCATGCAAGAGGATAAATGAAGCAGCCTAGGTGGATGTTCACCCTTTTGGCACTCCCTGTAAACATTAGCTTTGTTAAGATGAAACCAAAGTCCTGCCCAGTAATAACGCTTGAAGATACTGCATAGTCAATTCCAAAATACCAAGACAGAAAAAAATCAGTCTCTAAGAAACTTGCAGAAGAATTATATGTGCACTACAGTCCTGCTTTACTACTCAACAAGGATAGCAGAAGGAATGCCTGATGATCTGAATAACTGCATAAAAAACCTCACTATCAGTCAAGTTTACAGATAAATTAGCATGGCTTTCCTAGGGAATTCAGTCACTTCAAAAGCTCAAATTATGGCAGATGGCTGTAGGATGCTGTCCTTTACAGACCTGTGCTACCAAATATGCAGTTAAAATGAACTTACTTATTCTACACCCTTCATCTAGGTGGATCTACCCCAGGAGTTGGATGGATCACCCTTGAACCTCCAGACAGTGACACGGGGTCTTATTGGCCACAGTGCTGCCCCGGTGTAACTGGGCTCTGTGGTATTATCCAAAACAAAACAAAACAAACCCTCCCTAACCTTCCCCATGTTTAGTGTTTTTGTTTAGCATTTGACTCTGAGCATTGCCTCCCTGTTGTCTTATCATACTCGTGTGGCTCTGTGCAGACCTGCCCATCTGCAGTGTGGTGTTCTTGCAGAACATTTGTCCTAGGCTGGGATAAATGACTGCTACACAAATTGGAAGGCTTTTTATGGAGGACACCCCTTGTGACACTGCATCCCACTACTGTCTGAGTGTGCTTCTGAAACCACAGCCAAGATGTGTAATTCTGCATTCAGAAGCTACGTGAGAAGCTTTTTTCAGCTGTAAGGATTCACTCATTCCTTGAACTTGTCAGAGCATTTGTTTCTTTAAACCACATTTTTCCAAACAATTACTTAAGGCAGACACTTTAGGTATGGCTGTGGCCATTATTAAACTTATGCTTAAAGATGCTGGCAAACAGCTTCACCCCACCACCAACCCCACTAGCCCGTGCAGCCAGAGATACCTAATTTCGTAAAGACACCTACAATATCAGAAGTCCATGAAGATCTCCCCATCTCCATTGTGCCAATTATTGCCACCACCCGCACAGGACTTGGGATGGGGAAGGCATGTATGTGTCATGACCCTTCATCCTCCATACTGCCAAGCAGTCCATGGAATCCAGGGATGCACAGCGCAGGGAAGTGAGTTCATGCAGTCACTTGGTTTGTTCAGCCTGGAGAAGAGGAGACTGAGAGGAGACCTCACTGCAGTTACAACTTCCTCACAAAGGGAAGCAGAAGGGCAGGCACTGATCTCTTCTCTCTGGTGACCAGTGACAGGACCCAAGGAAATGGCATGAAGCTGTGTCAGGGGAGTTTGGATTGACTATTAGGAAGGGATTTTTCACCCAGAGGGTGGTTGGGCACTGGAACAGGCTCCCCAGGGATGTGGTCATAGCTCCAGGCCTGACAGAGTTCAAGAAGCACATGAACAACACTCTCAGGCACATGGTGTGATTCTTGGGATATCTGGTGCAGGGCCAGGAGTTGGATTTAATGGTGCTTGTGGGTCCTTTCCCACTCAGCATCTTCTACGGAAAGGTAGTGCAAAAAACATGCCATAAATATGTACTATTTCTTTTGGAATAGCATTTGATAATCTTAAAAAAAACTGCCCGAACTTCCCCATCACTGTTTTGTTTTACGGACACCATGCCATACCAAGATGTAATGTGGGTTTTCTTGATATCCATTTTTTCCCATAAGTTTTTAACGGTAATGCTCAGTAAATACTTAAGTGCCAGCATGGAGTGGATTATTGCTAACGTGTTGCAAGAAAATTGCACAGTGCTAAAGCTTGCAATAAAAATAAGCAGAACGCCCACTGTTAATACACTGTAGTTAAGTGTATTCAAAAGCATTAACTCCCACACAAATAGCAATGCTATTTTGTCCAATATATTATTATCAGACAGTGAAAATCAGTTGGGGACTATCTAAAGCCTTTATGCCCACATGTATTAAAATATAATTGCTTCATGAAATTAGGAAATTGTGTGGGGACAGCACTTTAGATTTTACCAGGTGTAAACAAAATAATAATAATAATAAAAATAATAATAATTATAAATTATGAAATTACACACTACTTCTACAGATGACTCTTCCCTTTCCCCACCTGATATTCAGAATCACTGAAAAGAAAATATTAGTTTCTCCACCTCTCATTTTTTATTGTATTTTCTGTCTCATTGGCTGATGAGATTTCATAATTTTTGAGCTCTGGTACTTTTCCTTCACCAGAGTGGGAAAACCAATATTGGATAATAATGATACACAAGAAGAAGCAATTGTTAATGATCCTAATGCGGCAGTGTAAGCTCTTCACGAATCTACTGATTATCCTTTTGTTTCCACTTCCTGTTCATCTGTCTCAGCAGTGACATCATGAAAATAATAATAATTTGCACCCAGATTCTCAAAGCGGTTTGCAAATATTAATTAATTGCAAACTTAATTATGCCTCTGAGACAGATTTTATGTTCCTATTGTGCTCTAGAGACCCACGTGCCTCTTTCCTTGAAGCATATTTCTTCTCCTTACAGGGCTATTCAAACCCCCCTGAAATTAAAGGAAGAAAAAAAAAAATAAAAATATTGGGCAGTAGAGGGGAAGGGGAGGAGAGGGTAGTGGGGGAGGGAGAGAGAACAGAGTAAAGAAAGATGAAACAAAGCCCTCATATTTTACTCTGTGCTCTACTGTGGTCTACCTACCTGAATCAGGAACAATTCTGCATTTTTACGGCATTTTCTGTTAGCAGCAATATTAAAGATAACTATCTTTTGTCCTGAGGTACTGTTATGTGGCAAACAGTAAAAAATATTACTAAAATGCCAAAAAGCTGTGTTTCAGTTTTACACGTTCTTAGATGACGACAGTGATGTGGCACCCAGCAAGCTCCGCTTCGCACGTGGCTGTGGGTCTGGGCTTGGGCTGGGCTGCAGGAGTGCACTGTCACACCACTGGGGTGCTGTCACAGAACAGCTGTAAACCCTGCTGCCACAGCCCCTTTCTGGGGTCTTGCTGTCACAAGCTCACATAACAGGTTTTCAACAACCACAGGAAAACATTTGACAATGCATTTTGTAGGGAAGCTACTGAGACATTTTCTTCCTTTTTCGGAAGCTTACTTTGGTATAAATCTAGGATGTGTTCCCCTTGGAATAAATATTAGAAGAAATGCTTTTTTCACACCCCCTTCACTATGGTGGTCCTATTTCTTTCTCAGAAAATAACTCATTACTCTGAGGGACAAAAATTATGGAAAATACAGGTGGTTACCTTTTACCTCACTTTAACATCATAGATAGTCAGTCAGGTAATTCTTCCCTGCAAGCACTATTCTTTTGACTTCAGAAAATAAGGAAGAATTATGTCAGTCCTAAAAAAGATGCCATTTAAACAGCTCATCCCCTTAGAGTAAGAGCAAGTAGAAGAACAAGCCAATTAGAGTCAATGAAACAATTAGCTTCAAAACTCTGACTGTCACCAAATTATCTATTTGCCCAAATGCAAATGTACCTGCTTCCATAACACAGGTGCTTTACCGAAGGAACAAAAATACTATGCAGTTCTCCAAATGCCTTACCAAAATTAAATGTTTTTCCTGTAAACAGCACACAGGCTGGTGAAGAGCAGCACAATAAATAGAGCTCAAGTGATGTTCAGGACATTGCAGGAGTGAAACTGGGATGATAATTTTAAGATATTTTCTTTAAAATTCAAGTAATTAAAAGTGTTTGAAATCACCTGTCCTGACTAGCAGAATGCAAATACATGAATATCATTTGAAAACCACAATCCTAATTTTTCTTCATCCAGTAGCATCAAAATGCACTGCATAGAGGTCAAGAAGATTTACAAATAATCTGTTAAATTAATTATACCAAAAAATACACTCTAAAATGAGTATCTGACTTTTAAAATGAAAGCAACATCCTGGAAACTTCGGTCAAGCTTCATACTTTGGTTTACTCATTTTGTTTCTGAGAAGTGTAATTCAGCAAATGATAGTGGCTTTGATCCTTCTAGTATTTCTACACTTTGGAATATAAAACTATGGATGTTTAAGAGGCGACATTAACATAAGAGGAAATAGTTGAGTGTATTGAAGGAGTCAATAAAGCAAGAAGATAAAAGAACTTGTAGCTTTTTCACCCAATCATCCCACATATCTTCAAACCAATTTTTAAAAATAAAAAACAAGCTACAAATTTATAAATCAGAATGTAATTCTAAGAAATTGAAAGCCTGAGATTTGAAGCTGTAGGAGAGCTGCAGAAAGGGAACTGTAATATGCTGGCAATGATCTCTGGAGCAGCAGATGGCAGGAGAAACTCTGTCTCTTACCTTTATTCACCATATGCCATTTGACTGATTAAACTGTATTTATGTAGCAAAAAAATATTATGAAACAACACACATAACTATGGCTCTTTAGTGCACATCATCACACTCTTTTTTTTTTATTGCTGTGCTAATCCATCTGCAAACTTCATGCATTTTTGTCCAGGTTTCCTCCTCCCTGCACGCAGTTACTTTATGTTTCTGCGCCCCTACAAAATAACATGCACCTTGATGCCTTAAGTTTTTAGCTTTTATATTTTTTCAAATCCTGTACTGCATTAGTGTATAACTCTGAACTCAATATAGAGTGTTAGTTAACTGTCCTCACATTTTGGTCAGACATAACAATCCTTCCGGGCCTGAGGACCAAGGACACCTTTTTGCCTCAAGCCCTGAAAAATATAAACAAAAGTGAATCGGGGCCAGTGGAGCAAACTGGGGGAATATGACCTCATTACCTGAAGCTGTAATTGGACAATTAACCTCTGATATGCAAATAGAACAAACTTGGATCTGTTTGAAATACATGGGACCATCATCCATCTTGGGTGTAGCTTCTGTGAGGCTTTTGCACTGCCCAAGGTGTATCTACTGTAGGACTTTAATAAATACCTACTTTATTCTCTAAACTCTCTCTAGCCTCTGCTCTAGGTAGCCACTCCAAGGCATCACCCCAGACTGTTGTGCTGTGACCTTCCTATCTGGCTGATTAAAATCAGCTGATACTAGAGGAGGAGGGACGACCTTAGGATTGGAGCGCTTAAAAAGGTTTTGGTAATTCAACAGGAAGCAAATTTCTCTCTCAGCAATAATTGGTAGCGTCAGACAGTGCATTTTCATCTGAGAGTGAGTCTCTTCTATTTTGCTTGATTTTATCACCACAGTGACCAGACAGGTGAGCACCAGATCAGCTTTCCATGCACCTTAAACATCCTTATGCAATGGCTTTTCCTTTTCACCAGTGCCCCACTCTTCCTGCCCCAGCCATCCAGGACACCACAGCACACGTCACTAAGACAGGAGCTGCTGAGAATCAAGAGAGAAATGGGCGTGTGTCACTGCCTTGTGTTAACACTGCTGGTGATGTGCTCTAACTTGCTTCAATCTACATGAAACCATTCATTTGTCCAAACTCTGCCAAGCCTTACAGGTAGTCCAGCACAGACCTGTGCCTGCTGCTTTTAAGCTTGGTCCTGATATATCGGCTGGGCACAATGTCCCCTCTGGAGCTCCCCCCAGCAGGCCTTTTATTAAAAAAAATGGCAATACTCTGCAAGAAAACTGTGAATGGCCTGTAGATTAGAGTTCAATTTGCTTTATTCTGATCTGATTTTTGCATTTTCCTGAGTGAGGCAAGGAGCATTCCCACCTTGCTGATGGAGGCTCTGCTGGTGCCAGGTACAGCCTGGAGTCAACTGGGCCAGGCTTGGTAGGTACAAGTGAATGTGGGAAGACTCAGGGAAAACTAAACCCCACCAGGACTAACGCAGTTTGAGGAAGGCAGCAGGCCACAAGGAGTGGGAGAGAGTGACATCAGCTATGCACACAGCTGATTTTATTTTAACCGGGCGAAACCTCGCTCTCAAATAAGTGAGCTAAGACCTCTCTGCAAGTGATGGAATCAGCAAACTGGGAATGACTGGCTCCAACGATTGCACTGAGAACTCCTCAGTCTGACTTCAGTGCAGATTTACAATCTGCATCAGTTGACAACTGTAGCCCATTGTTAAAAACTGCTTCTAATAGCTTTGGGCCATTATTCTTTATCTTGATATCTTCCCAGACTGGGAATAATTCCTTCCTTCATCTACACAGTTACTCTGAAAGTATTTATAGATGATAATTAGGACCCTTCCTTCCATCCTGCTGAGTTTCCTCTAGGCTGTAGGTCTGACTTACCACTTGTTATATTACCTTATCTTTCAATCCTACTTCTGCTTGGAAAAAAAAAAAATCAGCTTCAGATATACAGACAATCAGAACCACTTCTGATATTGCAGGATCATTTATAAACAATGGAAAATAAAGTCTAAAATGAGAAAGTGACAAGAAGTAGCTCTTTTTCCACATTCAAAACATTTTCTTGATGGGATCTGTGAATATTCATCAGACAGGTTCAGATTTTTCTTACTTAGCACCAGTAAAATACACAAAAGAAAAAATAATTAAGGTTTTAATAACATTCAGCAATGAACTCAGTGAAGCTTCTGCTACCTATTAAATCAGCTGTGGACTTTAAAAAAAATTCCAAATTACTAAAGACATACAATGAAATGGTGAATCATAATGTCTTGCTAAAATGCCTTCAAGGATACAGATAATTTTAACTACCCACAGATCTTGTTTCTTAATTCTAATGTTATTCATTCTCTTTCCTTACGACTGCAAGTAGAAAACCAGATTTTACCTAGTTCTGGATTAAAAGTGAGGCATTATCCTTGAAAATTACAGTGCAAAAAGATGCCCTAAAGTATCCCAATGAAAGTATTTCCAGTGGTACCATTTTATAGGTACATTTTTTTACGCATTTGGAATCAAATAAAACTTTGACGCCATACATAAAGCTAACCAAAATTTGAAAGAGGTGTACTAATCTGAAACAGATACTTAAAAGCTGGATTAAAATTTCCCTGGTACACAGAAACAAACACAAAGTAGCAAAGCTAATTAGAAAGTCCCTGTAAAAAGTTCCCCATTTTTATTTAACACTGCCAAGTTTCAGGCTATTCATAAATTATTTTTACCCTCCCTATTCCAGTGAAATTAGAACTCTTTACATGCTGTCTACCAGTTAATTTGTTGATAAATTATTATTAACTATCTTTAAAAGTAGAAAACATTTTTTTATTTGCACACATGAGGAAATTATATTCCTGGGTGAAATGTTATTCCTCTAATGAAACGAGAATTAGACAAGATATGCTAGTGAACTGAGTTATATACTTACAAATAATATTGAGCTGAAACTGGAGAAAAGTTGTATTTCATTAGAGTTAAAAACACCCCAAAATGCTACTAAAATGTTTTACTCAACCCTTTGGAAAGGGAAGTAGGGTTTCTTGCAATCTCTAGTGATACAACAAAATAACATCAAATTAAGCATTAAACTGAAAAAACAAACCCATTTTAGCTGAATGAAGGAATAAATAATGAAAAATCTGTTGTGTTACAAAAACATGGGGAAAACCCTCATTATCTTTTTTTCATAGATTTAGCAAATATGACATGCTGCATTCAGGTTTGTTTCCCTGTCTCAGTGTTGAGAGAGAGGAGATTATTTCAGTGAGATTTACCCCAGACAAATCACAGATTCCCAATCCACTTAAACTATTAACTCCGTGGATTACATGTGTTAAGTGAAAAAAAAACAAACCAAAGCAAAACAAAACTGAACCCTTCTGTACATAAATATAGTGTATTTTTTAAAAGCCTCATGCAGTTTTCTATCAAGTGGGAGAAGGATAAGTCTCAGAGTAGATCAGTTTTGGATATAAGGGTCTTTATCCCATATAATAACAAATATGTTCTAGTAAGACAGTATTATATGTATTCTCCTTTCTAAAATTATCAAAAGTTTGTTTTATACCTCTTGTAAATCAACCAACTATTCAAGACCTTCCTTTTAGCTACCAAAGTTTGGAACCTTTATTTATTATTTTTCGATGACCTGTACAACATTTAATTAATTTCACTATTTTATATACACATATTATATGGCTGTAACATAACATACACTGTAAGTCTACTTAACCTGTACGACTTATTTGTGAATTCAAGAAAAATTGTACTGTATTCAATGTAATTATAATGTAAATTGCTAATTTGATAACAAATTTATATAACATCCTAACTGCACTGAAGTCAAGTAAATACCACTTAATTCCTCCTATGACAGCAAAACCAGTGTGAAGACTCATCCAATATAAGTCTGTTCCCACCAGTTTCAAGTAGGTCACCTGAATAAAGCCCATTTCTTAGGATTTGCAAAGGCAACAAGGATTTTATCATAATATTAAACTGATTATCTTTAGAAATCTCCCCAAATCCTTCCAGCTAGTTACATGAGACTGTTAGGTTGTCTTTCCTCTGTGAAGGACCATAAGAACTTGTTTCTGGGTTTTTTTTACAGTTTAGAAAAATCTACAGTGCTTTAGTCAGTTTACTTTGCTTGTGTTGTTTTAAATGAAACACTGCCTTGGGCTAAGGAACTTCTGTTCATGTCAATGCAAGGTTACAAAAATTAGTCCAGATAGTAGAAACCAGATTAGTCCTGTGTTAATCTAAACACCAGACCCCAGATTTCCACCATCACACATTTCTGTACGTATTTATCCCAACAAAAACAAATTATTATCTTCATCAATCATCTCCATGTTTCCTGGAGAACAGATGACAGTGCAACCAACCCAAACTCGGTATTCACGCAAATCCTCCGAAAACAACGATAACGCTGTCACTTCAAGTGCAACAGAAACAGTATTATTTATGCGTCCTGAAGTGAGCTGTAACCACCAGGAAAGCACAGAGAATGTTGCTGAGAAGTTTGTGTCCCAGTGGAGACCAGCGATGAGGGCAGGAGCTGGAGCTGTAGCTGGTGTGAGGTTACTGAGCAGGGGTCTGCAGTCACTGAACGGGGCCAGGACACAGGTATGGGAGAGGGGAGGAAGGTGCAGGGAAAACCAGGGAGAACAGCTATTCCTCTGGAAGAATCTGGATAGGGAACTTGTGTAGCTTGGATCACATGAGGCTCAGACATGCCTGGATTCAGGGAGCAGGAAACAAATTGGCTGAGATAAAGGAAAAAGACGTTTATTTGTCTGTGAAATCGAAATTTCAACAGTAAGGTTCTAGACTCTTGCAACTGAAAACTATGTAAAAAAAAAAATTAACATTCCTAAGCCCAAAATACTGATTTGTAATAAACTGTATATGTTTAATATAACTTTTATGGAAGATTTTCATATAAGCTTTTATGTATAGATCTACTGCTTCTCATTAGTGTATTAATACGAAATGATAATTACTGGAAACCAAGTAATTAAAAACTCTGCTTGAAAAGTGTTTTAGTTGCAGCTCATTTTTACTCATTTTCAGTTTATTTGTTAAGCATTTTTTCCTAGTTTATATCCTTTATTTGTCCCCAAAATATTTTTAAATAATCTAGGACTAAACAAACAGGAGAAAACTACATGGGAAAAAAAAGAGGCATATTTTAAAAAATTTAGACTCATCATCAGCTATGATCTGGGAAATTTCAAGCACTCAACTCAACAAACATTTGCAGCAAGAGGCCCATTGCTTAAGTTTGACTGAAGGCTACTCTTTGCCATCAACCACTTGATCTAGATCTCTTTTATCATTCCTGGTCTGAGTAAAGAATCTTTTCAGGAGTGAAATTATTTTTGCATGAAACAGAATTGTTCTTAATATTTAAGTTATATAGTGTCATTTTCTTAAATGAATCTGCTTTAGTTTCTTCCTTCAACTAGTCTAACATAAAAAAACCCCACTTCTTCCTGCATGAAGGCAATGTTTTTATGTAGTACCATGGACATCAGACCAAATGAAATATTCTGATGCCTGATTAGTACCTCTCCTTAAAATATTATTTATTTGTACCTTCTATGATATCCTGAATTTTTTTCTCCTAAATACTTTAAGGAGAAAAAAGAAGTAATTTAAAATTATTGTGCTTATTTTCATTTGCAACACAAACATGCAACTGTTTTAGCCATAGGCATTTCAATTTCCTTTTTTGGCTATTTCAGTGGTATTATAAAAATAAAAAGCAGCTGACTTCTGTATTACTGTAATTGTGCTTAATTTCTTGTAATGCCAAGTTGCCAAACTGGTTGTGGTTAGTCTGAACTAGTGACACTGTTTCCTTCTGATGACTCTGTACTAGAATTTGTTACTAAATGTTTGTATTTTTATCCTTTTTCCTTAAGTGAAAAAATAACTGTAATAATAAAATAATAAAAGATAATTGTAATTATCATAGTGTCTTCCATATATGTGTATTGTTATGCTAATAAATTTTACATCCACCCACATGAGCATGAGGAGAGCTACTTTAATTTCTTTAGTGATGAGAAGTGATAAAAATGTGTTGTAATCAATCTCAAAAATGAAACATGCCATGGAAGGTAAATTTTCCTAACAAAACATTAGGTTGCATGAAGCTCTGTTTTTGCAAGTATATGGTTATTAGCTCAGGATATCAAGGCCTGAACAATACAGATATTGTGAAATGAAGATCTGTCTCTGGACAGGGGCTAACTCTTTAATCTCACTGGTATCTTGCTAAGTGTCTTTTAACAATTGATGTAGCATTTGCAAAGTAATACCAACTATTGATTTGAATAGGACCCAAGCTGGCACTTTGAGACATTACCACAGTCATTATAATATTATACAACTTTTTGTTTCCTTTTAAAAATTAGGATAAGCTTGCTTTTCACTTGAGTGGAGCATAAATGATCCAGCACTCAAAAAGCCTTTCTTAATGCATCACTCAGCACCGAAATGTGCATGGGTAGGGTACCTTGGGTAGGTCCCTGACTGCATCTCCTTCTGACACAGCCAAAGAACTCAAGATAACTAACAAAGCCAAGCATTTAACCCATGGGACATTGGGCTAAAAAATGCTCCTTTTCCTCAATGGCAGTTCTACTCTTGAAAATACTAAATCAGCATAAAGACTGAAAGATGCTAAAACTACTGATAGCTAAAACTGAAGCCATTTAACTTTTTATTTTGTTTGTGCTTAATTGGGCAATAATTTTGAAGATTTCATTTTATTAAGTATCTTGGGAAATGGTCTTTCTTTCCCTGTAATGATGGGAATATAATCAAAGATAGTAAAAAAATACATCCAAGAAATGTAATTTTTTTCCTGCAATATCTAACTGCAACAACTGAAGTACTTCTGGTGTGAGAAACCAAAGCAGTCACTGTTCACAGAACAAAATACAGAGCTCTAGATCCGTGTTTCTTATTGCATTTAGCACTTCTGGGTAAACACATTCAATTAATGGGTCAGAAATGCAGAGCTCAGTATCAATTTATTCTCTTTAAAAGTTATTTATTTCAGCCGTTCTCTATACATTTCCTGGTTGCTCCTGTAAACACATCATCTTTGCTGCTACTCAGGAACTTCTCACGGTGATCCTTGTAAAATTAAACAGTTGTATCACTGATTTTCCTGCAAAAAGAAGACTTATTAAACGAAATTGCTTCAAAATACTGGTGTGCCAGAAACATAAAACTCTGTTTTGTGAAATTTAGGTACTTCACATCTTACTGATGAAGCCAGCAGCTTCCTGAAGCTTTTAGTAGTAGCTGCAATTGAAGCAGAGCTTGAAGAGCAAAGTTTTCAGGCTACTGAAGCAATAGGCCTCTTTGGTGTGGATTTTTTCTAAGATATTCAAGCATTGGTGGCCAGGGTAAATTCAGTAACATTCTGTTAAACATATTCTGTTTTCAAAAATGACACATGCAGAAGTGAAAACAATGTAAAATATGACACAGGCCCAACCTCACGGAACGCTACAAACCTTTGCTGCTAAAATTTGCAAGGGTAAAAAAAAGCAGGACTGCAGATTTTTAAAACATGACATCTTACTTCACAGGAGGGATTACAGTATCTGAACAGCAGTTAATTGTATGGCTTAAGAAATTGTGTAGCCACAACAAGGAACAAGAAAAACAACTCCACAAAATAAAACTTGTGCATGTATAGACATGGAAGTAAATAACTGTCTTTAAGATGCCTAGACTTAATGCCTATGTCTCCTAGCCTCCTTGATAATTTATTTTTTTTCGATACTTCTTAATGAACATAGCTGTTACGGAAGTCATAATTGCTATCTGTGTATGTATTTTTCCTTCTCACTGTAGGCAAGCACACAAAGCTACAGAGGTGAGTGTCTTTGTAGTCCTTGGGAGTCCTAGATCCCCTCAGCTTCCATAATCTGTGCTGCTGAGAATGATTTTTTCTCAAGTATCCATCTAAGTAGGGTTGACTGACATCTTCACAATTTTAACTCCAAATACTTGTATGACGTATATCCCTTTGCTAACACCAACTTATCACAGGTTTAGAACCTCATCTGTCCAGTAACTAGAGCTAAACACACTGATCTCACCAAATCCATGACAGCTGCCTAGTAGTTTTCATAGAACAATGACAAGAGATCCACATCAAAGGCCAAGGTTCCTTTAGGTAATACAGTCATTGCATTTAATGAAAACATGGTCCCAATCCAGAAAGGCAACACAGTATTTTTCTAAACAAACAGGTAGCGAATCATACTAATCTGAATAAATCTCAGTGTAAATGAATCCAAAGAATCCAGTGCACTTATAGTCAAATGGAATTTCAAGGAAGAAGGATTACAGAAACTGCATCAAGTGCATTTAAGCACTGCTTTACACATGTCCATTAAACTGATGAAGGCAACACATGATGAAGTAATAGGATTGCTCTGACAGTCTTTGAAGGATCTTACCCACTACACACATCATCCATAGAGGAAATACAATGACATACACATCAAAGGAGCTAGTTTTTCCTGGCCATATTGTATTTCTTAAAAACATTAGTTACTCCTGTGCCTCTAAGGCAGCCGCTATGGTAATTTCTTCCCTTTGGTAAAGAGGTGACTGTTTCATCCTGGCAAACAGATGAAACATTACACTGCTACTTTAACTGAAACTATCACTTCTGATATAACTGTGATTTCCTTTTCCCAATATATAACTAAAATTCAGAATCATAGACATGGAACTTTTTCTCAAAATTTGAAGAACTGGACTTTTTGTGGTTTCCTTTGACCACATGGTGGAATTTGATTCAGCACAAGCAGCTACTTCAAACTGTATTTTTATGAGTCCATGAAACTATGAAAGTATTTCTCAGCCTGCTGAATGAAACAACTGTTAACAAGCAACAGAACATAGCTGGTATGACACCACTGTGGTTGGAAAAATTACTAAGTCAAAACAATAGTTTTTCTCACGAGTTTTACTCTTGGAATGAGTTCACAATCGAGTTTTGCATCAAGACTACAATCTTTTTACCACACTTTATTAATTGGAATTTCAGCATCAGCACAGGCCTGAGAGACCATGAGCACAACTATTATCACCTCACATTTTAACAAGTAGGTGGCAACCATCCGTCAGTAGGTCTTTGAGATAAACAACTTGAAGATGAGAGAGTACTTTAGAGTGTTATCTTCTCTGCTACATCCCACAGAAACACTGCAAATGAAATAAGGATCTTCACAGGAAGGGTGTAGTAAATATAAGAATTGTTTATAAACTGACTACACTATTTCCTAAAAAAGTCAAAGTTGGCCATTCTGAATTTTAGAATACTGGTTTTTATACATTTACAAACAATACCCTTGCCTTGTCCCTTTCCTGCCTTTCCAAACTTTCTTTTACTGGGCTATTTTCCGTTGTTTTTTCTTTTGGCCATTGAAACAGGGTGGTAGTGTAAACCTGACAAACGTACTGGCTGGATGGGTAAGCTTTTAAAGCTTGAGTTCTATAAATAACTTTTATAAGTTATAATAACTACATTTTTTAAAAGGATATAAGAACATTCAATGTAAGGAAAAATGACAACACAAAAAAAGGCAGATAAATGCCACAATTTTTTTTACACAAGGATTAACTGGCAGATCTGTTTTTCAGAGATCAAGGAAGTCTAATATTAGTTTTACAAGCTTAAAAAAGTAGATGCACAGGGAAGAAGGAAAATACCTTTCAATGCAAAGCAGTGTCCTCCCAGTACAGCTGTTTATTTGCTTTCTAAAAATGCAGGACTAGATATCCAGAATAAGTGCCCTTAAATGTCTGAAATAATACTGTGATAGAGAATGGCTCACCAAGTTTACAAATCTGCATTTTTTTCACTCAGCCTTTTACTATGTGATAACGTCTACAGATTGACTTGGAAATACATCATGGCAGATGCTATGAACACAAGTAAGATGAATTGCTTCATCTTCCAGGGTTTATGGTTCATTTTGAAGTTAATGGTTGGTCTTTCTGGTCCTTATGAAAAAAGTCAAAGCTCAAATGAAATAGGCATTAAAGTTTCAAGAGCTATGAAAATTAAAACATTCCCCCATAATATTTACTGTCATTGCTGTATTATTTAAAAACTTTGTTTATTACTTGATTGGACTTCCAAGACTTTACTGATTCTCTCTGGGTTAAGAAGTACACACATTTTCTCCCAACGGTTTGGGCTCAAAGCATTATGTTCCACCTGTCCATATGAATATTACATATCCATATGTGATTTTCTTTCCTTCACTTCTGTTTCCCTCTATCCCTTGGGGCAGATAATCTTAAATACATCCGAATAGAAAACTGAGAATGAATAATACTACTTCTCTTGAGTAGAGTACAACTTTAAAAAAAGAAAACAGACCAACCCCCAGTAATTTTCTCCTGTTGTTGTACAGTGCAGTTTGGACAAGGTCACCCTGGGATTTCTCCCTCTGCAAAGTGACAGCAATAAGGTAATGACAAGCATAAGAAAAACATCAATAAAGTAGTCATCCAGCTTTCTGGATTTTAGATAATCTGCCTACCCTGCAGTATGGATCTTTCTCTTTTCTGCAGCAGCTGCAATCTAAACCAAGTATATGAGGCATACATCTGAAGATGAAAAGGGCAATGTCTGTATATAGCTGTAAAAAAATATTAGCCAAATGCCTGTAAAAGCAGCAGGTGAGCTCAGTGTATTTAAATGTGATATGATATCTACAGTTTATAGCATCCTATAATCCAGTTCTTAAACTATGAAATATTTAGTCTTCTAATAAGATCTCAAGGCCATAGTTATATATTAATTAATCCATTTTAATATCTTGATTTGTGAGATAAGGAAAAAAACCACTTGCTTGCTTGTGTCATGTGATATCACGAGCTTAATTAAAGCTGTTTAAAAATAAAATCCATTAAACGCCATAAAAGTGCCAGGTGTACAAGTCATTAACTCAGGAGAGAAAAACACATTTCACTGGCCATAAAAGCTTAATTTTTCTAATACCAGCACCAATAAACCTTTCAGTTAATCTGAAAATGCAGAGTGCTTGTAAAAGGTAAGCACAATGAAAGTATTATCTCATTTCTTCTAACAAACAAAAATGTAAAAATGAACTACAAAGGACCTCTCAGCACTTACTGAGCATAAACAACTGGAGAATGTGGCTACTGTGAACATCTGTACATTGTGGAGAGTCAGTTTAAATAACCCACCCATTTATCAGTTCTTCCAGAGCAATCTTACACACTTAACATGTATTAAGGGAAAAATAGCGGTATACCAGCCTTTGCACTAAAAAGCAACTTGGGATACTCAGTGAAGAATGATGGTAAGAACTCAAAGTCTGTTAGTATAGGTAATAAGTCTAAAGCAATTACTATCTGCTACGGAAACACTCTATTGATTTGGCCACTTAAGTTTGATAAATGGGTATCATATAGCAGAAACCATAAGAAGGAAGAAGCTCATAATCCGGGCACTGAATCTTAATTTATTGTAAGAATGTCACAGTCAATATTTAAAAAAACATAAACCTGGTATTTGTGATAATGCAGGCTGCTTTCAAATGACACCCTCTTCCCCCCAGCATGGCAAAATGTCACAAGCATTAATGTTTCATTATAAACTGCTTTTTCCATCAGAGAAGTTGTAATATACACCACACAATTATCTGCAGTCTACAGAACAAGAATAATACTTGTAATACTTAATAATTAAGATAATTTTAGAATCTTTCATATCATCTGCTTGCAACAGCCACATCCATGTGCCATTAGTATTTTCACATCATCAGTTTATTTCTCCCTCTGTGATTTATTACATAGGATTCAGATGGCTGAATGACTGCACCACAGAAATGATAAGGAAAATGCTTTGTATGTAGTAGAAATTTGTTTCAAACTTTAACAGCCTATGGGATTGCTCTGCCTTATTATTGCTTTAACTAGTTAATACCTGCAGAAACCATTCTAAAATGTATATATTCAAATCACTATTGAATACAGTTTCACTTAAAGAATTTCTACAAATTCTGTCTAGAACTTTTAGGACAGCAGTAAAACTAGAATAAAAAAAGAATTCCTAAACCTTTATGAGGAAAAGAGATTTATTTCCCCAAAAAGAATTGAGCAGTTTATAGATCATCAGTAGACAAGCTTGGGATGGAAATGATGTGAAAATGCAACGAAACAGAACATTTGAACGAAATGGCTAAACTTAAGGGTCTCACATCTGGGCAAATTTCTGGTTCAGTTGTTAACTTAACAACATCCCAAAATTTCCACCAAAGTTTTTGCATTCACCTAATGGCCATGATTGAGGAATATATATTCATGATTTAAATAAGTTGTTCCAATACCCTCTTCCACAAATCAGTTCTAGAATAAACACCATTCAATAACTTTCATTACCAAGATGAAAAGTGATTCCTGATAAAAACACAGAATGCCTCCAAGACTGGTGAAAAGTAAAATATTTAGAGGAATTTGCAGTCAATACGGCTTGTCCATAAGATGTAGAGACTGTAAGAGAGGAACCCAAAGCTCATGAAAACACAAAGGGAATCACTAAGAATTCCCAGCATGCTGCAGTGCATTTACAAGAGATACTGCAGAAATTTCTGAAGAGAAAATCTGCAGAGCTATAGGGAAAAGAAACATAAGAGTCAAGACCTGGAAAGTTGTGAAAGAGAAACTGCTGAATACTGACTGGACTCTAAAGGTAACTTAGCAAATCAAAATGCAATATGTATGTAAAAGCTAAAGCCAGATGAAATAAAATCAGAAATAAACCATTAATTTTTAGTAGTGAGACTGACAATTCACTGGAATAAGTTCCCAGAGGAAGTGGCAGATATTTCTGACGTCTTCCAGTCATGAGAAGATCTCTTTCTGGAAGACCAAGTATGAGATCAATCCTGTGGTAAAGGTAAATGGTAGAAATGAGGGGCTGTGATAAACAGAAGGTATGAATCTAAAAAAAGTGAAAACCAGAGAGCAACAGCATACGATTCTCCTGTATCCTTTCATTTCATAGTTATAATTGAAGGTATTGACCCCATTTTCCTCTGGAGAGAAATGGATCAATAGAACTGGCTCACAAAAAGAAAATGGAGTTTGGCTCTAAAATTGGTAACTAAATCTTCTAAAAGTAACAACCTGGATTCTGTGTTCTGTCTGAGAATGCATTCCACGAACAACTGTCAAGTTTGATACAACAGGAAGAGATACGGAACTTAGGCCTGATATTTTTAGGTAACTTGAAACAAACTCAGGGGATTTTAAGACCTGTTATTAATGCAGTGAAACTATTGTATGCAGCATTTACACTTGCTAGATCAGCAAAAAGTATCTAACTTCAAACTGGTCACTGAGCCAGGGAATTTCTTGAGAGTGGTTGAAATAAGGGTGACCCCCTTAGCCAAACCAGCAGCACTTTGGTACAGGCTCCAAAGGAGGTAAATGTCTGAGCCACAGCCAGGCCAAGAACTCCTCTAGGACACCCTCAGCGAAACAGATGAGACAGCAAGCATCCATCCGAGCTTGGAGCACCCACTGTGCGATCAACACATGAAGAGGGTGTGGCTTTTCCAGGATTCATTTGTCAAGGAACAAATAAAAAGCACATTGAAGTACCACAGATCTCTCTGGATAAGTCTAACTGGAGTTCTCTTCTACATTGCACGTGGACCACATGCCAGGTGACTCTCCTCTAGAGCTGAGACACTCTCAAGGTATGAGATTTCTTTCTTCTGAGATTAAGAGATCCTTCCTTACACCAAAGGAAGTGAGACATTTTATTCCAAGAGATCTTTCTTAAGTGACTAACAGCATGCTGAATTAATACCAGTGGAACACATGTATTTAAAATTCCATTAGATATAAACTACCCAAATCTGAGACTAAGACTGGAAGTAGGTGCACCCTAACTCCAATGGGAGTTTAGAAAGTCAGGGGGCGTATTCCAAACCCTGTGATTTGTTGAGAGGATCTCCCTTACCCTTTTGCGTCTCTGGTATCTGTGCAAATAATTCTAACTCAATTCTAACTCGCTTTTCCTTTGCATATTTAATCCATGCAGGAATGTGAGCTTTGCCATCAAACCTTGCTAAGCTGCACTTCTACAACATCATATTAAAGCCACTTTACTATTACCTTTAACAGTGATTCTTAAGTGATCTAAATCGCTCAGTTGTGACAATGGTAAATGACATGAATATTGCCCTAAGAACTGGTAAACAAATACTCAAAATGAGAGAGGGGAAGAATGGCCAGATACAGCAGCGAGATATTTTTTCCACTGCTAGTCAAAGGTCAGTAATTACATAGAAAATCTGTGAGCAGTGTCACACAGCAGGTGAGGGAGGAAATGCAATATGATTAAGAGTTCTATTTAGGCACACTGTTTGAAAAGCCTGTCGGTTTGTCATTTCAGATAAAGTTGTTGAGGATATCACACTACAGAAAGGTCCTTTTAGAAAAATATTCTTCTGATTTGCATCTAAAGATTAGTGTTCCATATGCCTGTACTGAGAACATGATCATTACAATTTCAGTCACGTTAATGAGTCTTGTAAACTCATCATCTTATGCATCAATTTTACTGCTGCTCTTCCACACAGATTAGCAGGAGGGAGAGCACTGCACAACAGACTTTGGATGCAAAGTACCAGTGCATGGCACTGGGGCAGCCACCAGTCTGTGACATCAGGGGCCAGCCAGAGGAGTAAGTGGAACTCGAAGCTATTCCCCAACAATAGCTCCATTTCATCTCAGAAGGGCATAAAAAACTCCATATTAAGCTGCTTGAACAACCCTTACATATATATTCACAGTAAGATGAGCATGTACCTTACCCTAAAGGTATGAAGGCTGATTTGTGTATCAGAAATGCTGATGTTCTCCTACAAGTACCTTATCTGGAACTGAAGGCATAAGATTAACAGAAATTTAGATGAGACTTTTTTACTGAAAGGAACATGAATTTCCATACTAATTTCAACTTGAAAAAAAAATTCACTTTTAAAAAGAAAAAAAATCCCACAACAGCTTTCTGAAATTTCTGTGGTTTTTTTTTTTTTTTTTTTCTTTTTCTTACTAGCATAACACTGAATAGATTCTTCCATTGAAGTGCTTTACTAAAGGGAAAAAATGGACTGACTTTTGCCTAAATAGTTTGTCCATATTTTGAAGTGGTTTTACTAGCAAACTGGTCTAAGGCTGACTAAAGCTCACCAGATTCTTTCCTGTTCAGTACAAGGCAGTTTTAATCCAGCCTTTCTCAATTTTGTTGGGTACTTTTGTCCTGTTACATTCTTAACCAGAGCACAAAGCATTGTTTAATTGTCATTTAGATTATTTTCTTAGTAACACTCTGCCTTTTGTATTGAATATATTCTGCTATTTGGTGCAACTAATGCACTCTATGATATTTAAAGGATAGCTTTTCAAAGTTTTTTGGAAGATTTCCTCATTCTGTTTTGCTTAGGATTTTTCTCTTTTCTCTTTCTGCAGGGCAAAGTAGATGATATTCCTCATCGGAATTCATTTACTTCCATTCCCTACCATGTCAGCAGTAGCTTTCAAAAATTATTTTTACATGACTGCAGCTTCTGTCTTTAAACATATGATTTCCACTGTCAAATGGGAAAGGTGACTGAAATAACACAGGCTTACTCTCATGGCTATTATGCTGTTTTTCATGGTTGGAAGCATTGTAATGTTCAAGGGAGCAATTAAAATTGTTCCGCTGTGTAGTAATAAAGAATATGATTCTCAGTTCAAGTATCAGCCAAGGAGGTTTTACAAACTAAGAGAACACTGAATGTTTTGGTTTTAATATGCTATGCAGATATTTACTCTGAAAATAATAAACTTTATTATTTGAAATTCTAGCAAAGAAAGTTAAAATAATTTAAACTTAGGAGGCAAAATGCTTGAGCAATATGATAAAAAATCTATAAATACAAATGATGTTGTTTTACAACTGATAAGCATTTTCTTTCAGGACTATTTAAATTTTATATCCCATACCATAAAATATATTTGGTTTCAGTGGCTTCACCAACCTCTTCAACACAGCATTTTTCTATTTAGAGAAACAAATTTAATCCTATTTCTCCTATTATATATTAATGTTTACAAAAATATTGACCCCATGAGAGTTTTATTTCTAGAATTCAATTTCAGTACTTGAACAGCACAGATTCAAAGGCTTATAGAAATAACATGTGAAAGCATTTCGATGAAACATAACTGCTTTAGGTTCTCCCGTCAGTCCCTTCATGACACACTTAACAGTGTTTCTCACACTTTCAAAGACATCTGGTCTCCTAAGGAAAATATAGACAAAAACTGTAAAAATAAAGAATTTTGACAGGTATCAAAGAAAAGTGCAGTAACACTGACACACGACAAATGGTACCTCTTTACCTTGTACAAATCCTTTAGCAAGAACCATGGTTAGAGGTTAATGTAACTTCTAACACCATCCTTTCCTCTTCACCTTTTAATTACTCCCAAGCTCTCAATTTTATGCAACTGCTAAGCAAACTGCTCTCCAGCTTGGCATTATGTGCACACCTGAGACCAGGTATTCCAGAAAACTACTCTGTGCTGAGCCAGCAGGGCTGCAGAAGAAGCAGCCTTTCAGAATTCTTTATTCTGAACACACAACTGGTACACATTAAACCCCAAACTTTTTCTAAGTGCAATGTCAATGGGATGAAAGATGTCAGTGGACAGAGATAACTGGGAAGTTAAGGATACACCAAAAACTGCAGAGGCATTAACTGCTGTAGTGTGGTTGAGTTGCATATTTCTCCAGTATGACTCTTTCTGTCTCCTGTTTTACATTTATGTTGCAACAGATTATAGTTAACAAGTTATAGTTTCTTGCCCATAAAACTAGAAACATACTAAGAACACTGCTAGTCAGAGTCGACATAAAATCTACACAGGCTACCCTGGAACAACAGAGTCAAATAACTCACATATTACATTTTGCTCTGAAGAGATGAAGCAGCACTTTACAGAGTTATCTAATTTAATTAAATCCTCCACTATTCTAATTCTGTCAGTTTTATAAAAGTAATTCTGTTCTTCGATATAACTGTTTCTCAGAAGGAGCAGAGTGGGCACAGAGCACATTGACACTGGGATCCTGGATCCTTTTTCTCATGGTAGATATTCCTTCAGCACGGCACTCAGCATATGCCTTCATATAAATAAGCAAGTCCTCCAACATATGCTGTACATCTATAGGAGTTAATCTATGCATCCTCCTCAAGGCATCCCCAGCCTGGGGCTGCCAGAGAGATCCAAATCTCAGGCACCTCCGCAGAACTCTACAGGAACTGCTCTCTCTCACTTCGATGATGAAGAAAAGAAGGACACAGCAACAGGAATGCTTTGCTCTCTTGTCTGTAAACTTGTGGAGCAAGAACCCCTTGCAGTGAGTGAGCATTCAAATATGCAAAGGGATGGAGAAGTATTACACAGTAAAGATAAAACTTGAGGTGATTTTCTTTCTAGTACTTTAGTACTATCATGCTTTGATATAATGTTTCATAAATGAGACTTTTGGAGAAGTATCTTTCCATGTAAATAAGAGGCAGAATCCTGAAGACATTAATTCTTATTAAAAATCTTTTAAAAAAAAGTGAGGTTGTCAACAGAAGAATCTAAAGACAGCCATAGCCCTACTGACAGTACATATGAATTACTACTACAGAGTGAAGCTTTGGCAGAGAGCTCAGAATTCCTGAACCCTGGCCCAGGGGATCAAAAGGTGAAGGTCTGAACATCTGGCTGATGGTGGGAGAGAAGACAGTTTAAGTTTCCATTCTCTTCAAGCTGACTAATATGTCAAGCTGCATTTTCAGCACAGTAATTGATCTCTTGATTAAAACAAAGTGTTCCAGATTTAAAGGGAAAAAAAAAAAGCACAAACCCCTATATATAAAAGAGGAGACTGTGTTAAAAAAGTTTGGAACTCTCAAGGCATTCAATTCTTCTATATTTAACCACGCTCAATTTGAAAATTAGAATGAACTTTTCTGAGGTTGTGTGTAATTTTTTATTTAAGCATTTGAGGTAAATTTTATAGGTATTCTTTGCGTCAAAACCATTCAAGAACTGCATTATTTTTGCATACTAAAGTAGCTTTCAGTGTTCATAAATGGCACAGAGTGAACTCAAACTGAATGTACAGCAGGGCAATTTCACACCATCTTTTTATCAATTTTTCAGTGGGTCAATTTAACAGTAGGGGAGAAAATAACACCTATAATGAAAAAATCTAATGGTAATGAAATAACCATAGTCTTTCATGTTTTCTTTTATAACATGTTGTGTGCGGCTACAGAAAGTGTTACTCTGTCATTTGAGAAATAACTGCAAGACAGAGGTGTCAAAATAGTCACTGCCTAAAACAAAATAATATCTAATTTTCCTTCAAGCAAAATAGACAAGAGCTGTATGAGATATAATATCCTGTGCTGGGGATGAAGGATAAAATGGGATGGGGAAAAGAAAGTATTTAAAAATCTTTAAAAATATAATAAGAATTAAAAATAGAAGACAGTCTGCATACAATAAAATCCAAGTGGTAGACTAATCACTAAGAGCTCAGCTGGAACAGCAAGAACAACAAAGAACTGCGTCTCTGACATTCTTCATAAAGCAATGCTGACAAAAATTTTTATCCAAGGATCCCATGCTTTCTGAGAGATGCCTTACCATTACGCAGAGGTTAACCAAAGCAGTACAAGGCTCACGTAACCAACCAGCTTAAGAAAAGAAAAATCTGTCCCATATCTCTTCTTGCCTACTCTTGTGCTCTCAGGATGTGTGCCATTCTACCCCACCTTTCGACTCATTTCAGTTTGCTTAAAGTCCCCTGTCGGGGCAGCCAGTGTGAAGTCTTTGGGGTAAGGAACTCCTGAAAGAGCCTCAAACACACTTAAGCAGTTAAAGACAGTGTAAGTAATACAGAAAACTGAAAACAACAAAATAACCCCTAGATAATGGGCTAAATTAGGTACTGCTGCTGGAATTTTGAGCCTTCTTGGACTCTTTCCTTACTGTCTGTTTCAGAGTTGATGGAACTCTTCCAAAGTCTACATTAATTTCCCACAATTAACAAAGCTAGAGAAACACTGCAATGAGAAGAAAATTATGTTCTTTTAAAAAACTGCAGTGTTCAAATGGCATAGCAAATGCAAGGGAGTTGGCTCTGCACTTCTCAGGCTTACTCAGGCTGCCAGCAAGGAAAGTTTCAAAGTGGGGATCAAAGGGATGATTTCATGTGGTATGTGACAAAATGTAGAGAAGGGTATACCTACTGAAAGAAATATTTTGGCTTTATGTGCATTGTTCTGGACTTGGGGTGTCTCTGTTTTTCTTGGGTTTTTATTTCTATTTTTTAAGAAAGTGAAGTTCTCATTCAGTTCTCATCTCATTCAGAGATGTTTTCTTACACAGTTTTTTTGTTTTTTTTTTAAGGGATAACTGTGATAAGAGGGTTTTCTAATTACCAGATATTACTAAGATCTCTTGGCTTGATTTATTCAGATCTTTTATTCTAACCTTCAAGTGACTTCTGCAGTCTCTTTTGCACAGTCCCAATACAAGAAATGGATAGCCTCACAAATAAGAATAAACTGTCACAAGATGAAACTGAAAATTTGGAACTCAAGTTCCTCAGCCTGTGAATGGCATGAAAACTCAGCCTTCCTTATCCTCCGAGACTCATTTGCATAGCTAAAAATTACAGGAAAAAATCTTTCAAGATGAAATATGAGACATTATAACAGAAAAGAATTGCTTAACACATGCATAAGAGTATGACCTGAGCAGTAATGCTGTGATTTTATTACATTTACCTATTTTTTATTACATTTACCACCTGAATAAGGGCTTGTCTTTGAGGAAAAGATATTCTCTCAGAAGACACTGCTTATAATTACAACTCCTTTGAAATGAATGTTATAGAAGTCCTTAGAAAGCTAAACAATTTCTTAAGCTAATATACATCAGAGCCTGTAAGCCTCCAGATAGATGCTGCATCAAAACATGAATTCCATGCTGCATTTCTTCATGAATTTCTCTTAAAATTTGGTATCTCTCTGGGAATGATCCTCTCTTTACTTTGTTCTTTCTACATGCATAAATACTACTAGGGAGAGAGAAAGGTAGGTGGACATCCTTGGAGTATATGAGCATTTTATCTATAGCTTTGGTAAAAGTTCTATAATAAATGATTTTCATTATGTGGAAAAGTTTGCATCACTGTATCCTGCCTGTGCAAACACATCCTGGTAACTGATCTTTTACTATAAACTGTTTTACTTCTGTTATTTTTCGCTGACTCTGAGCAGGATGAAGGCTCTGGAGAGAACTTAGAGCACTTTCCAGAACCTAGAGGGGCTACAAGGAGCTGGAGATGTACTTTTCACAAGGGCAGGGCGTGGTAAGACAAGGGGTGATGGCTTTAGATTTAGATTACATATTAGGAGGAAATTCTTTACTATGAGTGTGGTGAGGCACTGGAATAGGCTGTCCAGAGAAACTGTGGATACTTCATCTTCAGAAGTGTTCCAGGCCAGGCTGGATGGGGCTTTCCACCTTGTCTAGTGGAAGGCATCTCTGTTCATGGCAGGGGAAAACAGACAATCTTTAAGGTCCCTTCCTAGCCAAACCACTCTAGGTTCTACAAATATAATTTCACCTTTATTGTTGGCTTTGCTTTTTCTGTATTTAGTACTGTCCAGCTGCCAAGAAGATGCACACCCTCACATAATCCTTGTCTGCCTTTGGGGAGCCCAACACCTCTTCTGGGCTTTCCCACTGAGTACCTACCTGCTCCTTCAACAGGCAGCAACACAACTCTTGATTCTTGGGAAATGTGGCAAGAATTTGATTTTTTCATTATATAATGACCTAAAAATGTATCTTAATGGTTCCTTCAAATCAGCTGATACTTCACAAAATAAATTGTGGGAGCTATACTGTGGGGAGTCTTGAAGAAAAGACCAGTAATTCCTGATAAATGCAGAGACAAACTGCAATACTTCAGATTCTAAAGTACTTTTTGGGATTTTCAGTCCCCTCTCGCATCATCCAACATTTCATTATATTGTAGGTAATTTTTCAGTTCTTAAAAAATGACCACATTAAGTATGTGCAGTTCTATTTTACACATGTAAAAATCTTTGCTATATTGATATATAGGACATTAGCAGTGTTTTATGGCACCCAGCCTATTGCAAACACTGAGAGGAGAGCAGGTGCTTTCTGAGAAGACACTTTGGTCCAACACAGCCAAACCATTCTGACACTTAGTCAGGATCTGTCACTTCTACTGCACATGGACAAAGTCTCTCACGTCCTTCTTTTAGCCTGGCATGTGCTTGTAAAGAAACTACTCCCATTAATGAAATGCAGATAAAATGGAGAAGTGAAGCATATAATAAGTATTAAATACAAAGCTACTTCAAGCAAAATATTCCCAAATCTAAACCAAATCCTACAACAGTTCGAAGCTCTTTACAGCAACTACACACACTCTGCACCCTCTTTTGCAACCCTTCATGTGATCACCCAGAGTATTTCAACAAGGAAGTTCCTATCTGAACCAGATACCTCCTACTGTACAGATTTGGAAAAATCAAGCCTTGGTTACACCTTCAGAGGGAGCATTCCTCAACCCCTCCAGCCCCAGTTTCTGCTGTGTCCTTATCCATGCTGTGCTGCTAAAGAAATCCCTGGGCAAGTATGATCACAGGGGGAGAACATGTGCAACAGTGAGTTGTGCAGCACTAGCCAATGCAGATAAATCACAAACTCCAGGTGGACACAAGTATTTGAGGCAAGACAGCCTCAAATTAAGGTACCTAATGTTCTGGCTTGTAAACCTGATCATTCTGAGTATAAGCCCATTACTAGCTCCTACTATGTTGATTTATATTCCATATTTGCCTACAACAGGATCCTAGCACTTTCTTTCAGAGGGCACAGTAGGAGACTAAAGAAAATGCCAATGAAGCAGGACCCAACATGATTAATTAATTCTAATTTGATTCCCTGCTGGAGAGTAGTAATTTGATTGATTTTGGGTTAAAGTCAAAATCAGAAGTATCTCTGACCTCTAAAATGTTACATGGGCAATTTTTGCTAAATTAGGACTCAAATCTCCATGAGTTGGACACACATTTTGTGTGACAGACACGTCTCACAACTGATGCATTACTTAAAACACATGCAGTAAAAAATATGGTTAAGTATTTCAGTAAAGCTTAAATAACAGCAACAAAACACCAGAAAAATACTGTAAAATACTCATAAGGGCTTGGTTCAAATAACAGAAACAAGAAATTAGGGTTGAGTCTCAGAACTATCAGAGAATCCCTTAAACCCACATGAATTTCAGGGGACTAAAAGATGGTTTCAGGCTATACTTTCAATTTGGTGGCATCTATCAGGATGAAACATGTACTGAACAGTATTTAATATTAATCACGTGTGAAGCTGTTGATGTTTTTAATTTAGTCACATAAACAAAACCGACCATGAGTAAATCTGATGTTTTAATTCATGAAATGGCAACTGGAAGTCCCACTTTGCTTATGCACCTGACCTTGCTACACTCACGCTGCGTCTTTGCAAAACTGCTGAATGCTAATTTTTTAGCACGTTGTCCTTCAAGCGCTGCTTTAAGCCCCTCTGCTCCAGGAACAGATGAAGGGAGCTGCTGACAAGCTGCAGTGCTGGAGCCCACACAGTGTGGTTAACAAACAGCCTTCTGTGAAACCACAAAGCCCAGCTAAGTCTCTGATTAAGTCAAGTGAAATCAGTATTGTTACGCCGGGATTACATTTATATCCAACTTAAGTTTTAGGCATCTCTATCTATTGAAACACAGATGTCTTGAAAAAAAATTGTACTCTCTCTATGAAAATATTAGACAAAGCTATGCCTGGTCTTGGAGAAAATTTGTAGAAGGGGAACAAAGCAGCAATTAACCCCTAGGACTTGCACTTCCATTTTCTCCTCTTCCACTGCTGACTTTGAAAATCTTTCTGTTATTAAAGGAATGGCAAAGTTTCTAGTCCATTAACCACCAGCTTGTGGACACCAAGAGGCAGACAGGAGAAGGTTCATTAAAATTAGGTTTTGCTCAGGAAAGAAGAAATAGAAAAGGTGACACATAACTGTACAGAAAGGAAGCTGATACCAGATCAATTAATGATCTGAAGCTTTTAAAAGTATTTAAATATTTGTAGCTTTACATAACTCGGGCTTTGGAGACTTCCTGTTAACCAAGACTTCCTTCTGCAGTATTTCTTCCTTTTTTACCCCAACAAGCTAAAACATATTATTTGAAATGTCTGAAAAATAATTGAGAACAATTTCTTAATACCTGTTATAATAAAGCTGATAAAGAAAGCACTGAATTTTACAATTTAAATGCTATTCTAACACTTTACTGATTCAGTGTGGAACATGATGTATCTATCAATACTAAATATTAGTATCAGATGTGGCAGAATATTTAATTTGTAAAATTGCTGCTCATTTTCATGGCTTTATTTTATATATTTAATTGAGCTTTCTACATTGTGAAATACATGCTTAAGGGACAACATCTTACAAATAATCAGATTAATGCTCTACCAATTTAATATGCTCACTAAGAGCAGCAGTTTTCATAACAATCAAGTAGCTCTTTGAATCCTCTTTGGAAAGTTAAAAAGATATTATTTCCATTCCTAAGATCTCTGCTATTAGTCTCTCCAGACATAGACCTGCTCATAATATTAGCTATCAGGAGATTAACATAATATGCTAAAAGGCTAACAAAATATTTTACATGTTTTGTATTTATTATTTGAGAATTTCTACTTTTTGTCTTTATCAACAGAGTGCTGTGACAAGGATTTGGAGAGAGTTTCTATAAATTGTATTAAATTTTCAATGAAAGATTAAATTATATTTGTATTCACTTAAAATCTGACACCAAAGAATCTTCTTCTTGAGCTCCCTGTGTGGAAATAGAAATCTTCTGTGAGGTAATAAAGTTCCTGATGTCTGATAGAGAACTCTTCTTCTGCCCCCAAGCCAATTCACACAAGCACAGCCCTGAAATGTCCAAGCTCCAGTCCCTGCTCCAATCAAGGAGTGATTATTTATACAAATCCAAGTGGTTCCCCAAGGACACAGCCAGAGTGCACCTCCCCTCCACAGCACAGGATTTCCCCAGACATCTTCACAGGAAAAAGAAAGTGCAGATTCAAGCCTACTCAGGCCATAAGGGAAACTGCATGAGGCCTTCCTGCATCTGGATGCATTTCTCCCTCTTAAGGGATGAAAAAAATACCAGTTCTTCTTTTTACTCTTTTATACACATACTCCTTCATTTTTTGCTTTTCCTACAAATTCATGAGGGCAATTTTGAGAACGTTTAAAATTTTTAAAGATAAAATAAAAGGAAATAAAAAGAAAATTAAAGAATCTGAAAACCTGCATTTCAAGCTTCTCCCTCTCTGCCTTCTCAAACTCTTCTCCAACTAGCATTTTTTGTTTGAGTGGGAAATTAAAGATTCCCAATGAGATTTCCCACTGTGTGAACTTCTGCATCAGACTTTTTTGAGTGGTTGCATTCCCTGCATATCAGAGTATAAACACTACAAGCTTCATCCTAAAGTTCAAGTTCAGGATTATTTTTTGTACAAATGACCGAATATGGTTTTGTCCCTCATTTACAAGGAAGCTGCATTCCATGTGTTTACATTTACACAAATCTACAGAAGCCCAAGACTACAGCTTTCTGGATGCTAATTCCAAAGGTCAGTGTTTAGAGAATCCAACTAGAGCACAAGCAGGGGGCCTTACATGAGCCAGGAGATTAAATTCAAAAAACCCTATTACTTATAGCTGGATATATATTTCAATTACTAAATTGGTTTTTCCATTATTTCCTTTTCAGATTAACTACTTAAGGAGCCTGCTTTTTCCAAGAAGAACAGACTACTGCTCTTTCAGATGCAATGACATCCTTGGCCATTCTCCCTGCCTTAGACATCAGAAGCCTCACAGCAGCTCTTGCATGATTAACAGAGCCATAAGCAATTGCTGGTTTTCCAATCTGCCTTAATTAACCTTGCCACATCTTTTACCTTCACGATCCACAGACACCTTCAGAAGTATCTTTAAAAGGTGACAGCTGCTAGTGTCCTTATCCTCAAAATAATCTAAGCAGCTTCATGGGGATATATACATTGTTTGGTCTTGTGATGCCAATGCTGTCATTACTCCAAGACTGAAATTCCCACAGCAAAATGCAGTTTTAGGAGGAACCACTCTCAACATCTGTAGCATCTTTCTGTCACAGCGACACAAAGCTGCCCAAGATGGAGAGAACCACCTCTCATCTCCCCAGTCTTCGTGGTAGTTGCTCAAACAGGAAAAAGCTCACAGATCTCTTCCCCCTTGTCTTTATGAAAGCACAAGTGAGAAGGAAACATTTTTTACTCCTTGCCCATAGCTGAATAGAGACAAAACCATCCGCTAGACCCAAGCAGCTCAAACCCAGCACCCACAGCAAGAACATTGGCATTTTTCTCAACATAAGCACAACCTGGCAGATTAATATTCAGACAATACTTAGCCAGTGAAGATATGGACCAAGGGACACTTATCTAACTACTTCTCTTCTTACATCAATAAACATCAGCAGTTGTACATCCACGGAGCAGACAGATTTTTTTCCATTAAAAGATTAATGCTACTAATTTAGTCACACGTTTCTTCAACTTGTTAAATTCTATAAGGCACTTACACAGATGCATACAAATATGCCATTTATACATCAACAAAGGACCAAAGCAATTACAGAACATTTTTACATTGCATACTGTATTATGCAAGTGAGGAACAATATATCAATCTTACTGTTCTCCTAGTTGAATATAAACGTAGTATCTGTTTAATCCAGCCATTCATATCTCAGACAAATACTGTAATTACTTACTGTTGCTCTGCAATATCTTATAGCAGGTTGGTATCCCTTACGACAAATGGCAAGCTATGAGCATTTGTTAACACCAGCCTTGAAACGTGTACACATAGCATGGTTTGAGGAACAATTCTTAAATTAAACTGCAGGACACGTATGAGAAGATCACCTGCCAGATGATTCCAGAGGGAAAAGAGCCTAGAGTGCTGCAGATCATTAGATATGACACACTCATCACCACTGTGGCTGTGAAGAAAAAAGGGAACTGCCACAGAAGATGCTACTATAGAACTCAGTATCCCACATGGGCAAAAGTAAACAAAAAAGAACCACCCAGAGTTCTAAGAATCCTAATTAAGTTAAAAAATCAAGTGCTTGGAAGATCATGAATGTCAGTTTTACTGTTTTCCATGCACTTGTATTTTTTACCCATTGTGTAGTTGTCTTCTGTACTGCATAAAGATAAACTACCTGTCTCATCACTGTATTTACACAAACATACAAAAGAATTATCCCAAGTACTTCTTTGTTCACATTTTCAGCGTATGGTTATCTGAATTTATTCTGAATTCACCACTAATTGACATGAACGTATCATATGCTCCGACTTAATGATAATGTAAGGACTTTTACAGATAAGGGCCACAAAGAAACAAACATAAAAAATACATGTACAACTCCAGAACCATTTCTCACTTTCTATTTTCTTTTTTCTCTCAAGTGGATTGGGATTGAAGTAGAGTAAGGATTTAGTAAAGACACTCACTGTTCTGCTAAGATGAATCATTTCACCTCACTCTCAAACCTAATTAGCAATATGTTAGCGGGTGGAGAGAACAGATAACAGGCATCTAATCTGCCAAATGCTGCATCCACAGAGGCCCATTTATCTGACCTGCCTGGTGTTTGGTGAAAATCTGGACAGATTGCTAGGCCCTTAGAGGAGAGGGCCTTTGTATCAGACGTGACCTTGCAGTTTCTGAAGCACCAGCTTTTAAATTTCAAGTAGTGAGTATTTGGGTATAAAACACTGAGCTCTGAGGTAACATGAAAAACTGATTCACAGCAATGCATACAGTATCTATTTAAAAAAAAAAAAAAAATCACTATTTAGGAGCTATTACCACCAATTAATTCATGAAAGTGACTAATCTCATCCAAAAATACTGGGTTTATAGTTTGGGACTTGCTTTATTTAACGTTCTAGGTAATGACCTTAGGATAAAAATAAAGATGCACTAATACATTTTCTTGAGGATACAAAGTCAGTAGGTAGAGTCTTCTTAGAGAAGGAGGATTTGAATGTCCTGTGGGAAGAAATGCATGATCTTGAAGACCCCAGAAAGAGAACTAGGTTGAAAGTAACAGTCCAAAGGGCACATAGGACTAGTAGCAAGAATTCCTGGTATATACTGGGAAATCATTAGTTGGAAACAGCAGCCTATTTTAGGCAGTCAGAGGATGATTATGAGCCATTTAATTGAATCTGACCATGAAAAGGGCAAGGCAAGGTATTTTAGTGAAGAACAGGGAGTATTCATACCATTGTATAGCCTGTACTGAGACCTTATCTGAAGTATTTTGTATCATTTCAGTTACCCATGTTCAAAAAAAGACTTCCAATTTTAATTAGGAGCTGAACAGGACTGTTACAGAGATAGAACATAAGCCTATCGTATAGGAGGACGCTGAAGGGGCTTGTTTTTTTTCATGCTGAAAAATGCAGCCCAGGAAGAAAGATGATTGCTTGCAGCAAAAGCACTGGGGACAAAAGATTTGCTAAAGCCATGAGAGAATGTTTGTGTTAGAACAAATGGATAAAAACTGGTTATTAATAAATTAAGATGGAAACTCAGAGGAGGCTTGTAGTCATCATTATGTGAATGTGGCCCTACAACAACATTCAGGAAAGAGAGACTGGGGTAGAAAAACTGGGTGGAAAAGTGAAACCTAACCAGTCTATGAAAAAGACTGTATGATGTTGCACACCACGACCTCTAAAGTTACTTAAAATCCAATGTTTCTATGGGCTTAGCGGAAAGAACCTCTAAAGAGCTGACTGCAGATACAAGTAGCACAGCCCATACAGAGACTGAATTTATTTTAAACAGCATTTTTCATTCTGAACTATATTTATACTTCAAAACGGCCAACTGTAGAACCTTAATGAGGCACAATTGCCCAGTCATATTTTCAGTACCCACAGCAGAATTATGGTAATGCAGCTCAAGATCACATTCAGTGACACAAGCTATCTATGTCTAAGGAGAACAAGTTGAAAGTGCTTTGCATCCAGCGGGCATATTTGGCTTTTAAATCTGATATCTTGTTTGAAGCAGCCAGCCCATCTCAGGAAAAATAAAGACCATAAAAAAGAAGTCATCTTAACCTGTACAACAGAGGATGCTAATAGCTAGGACATTGACCTCTGGATATTTATTCTGTATTTAATTAGCTGCCTACTAAATAAAGCCACTAAATAAACCAAAGGTGAGGGAAAAAAGAAACTCTCTCAGTATGATATATGATAAACAATGATTCCATATTAAATCATTATCATCCATTTACTCTTGCTCAAGCAGTTACAGCAAGGGCACTTACCATCTCCCATAATCCAAGCTAAGCAATCCATACATAATTAAAATTTGATGAATGCCAATTTCCAGTACTATTTGGTTTTGCCTCACTAACATAGTTTTTTGTGGTTTTCTATGTTCTTGCTATATAAAAGTTGTTCCAGATAAAATATGACATCTCAAGATGGAAATAGTTTCACACAACTGTTGAATGGAGGAAGTTGTTGAATTAGCAGCTATAATATGAGAGGGAGAAAGAAGCCTCATAACCTCCTGTAATAGTAAGATTTTAAAGGAACATTTCCATAATATTGGCTGAACCTTCTAACTATTTAAAGATGTGAAGAGTTACAATCACAATGGTTAAAAGGCATCAGTTAATCAATGTTCAAATTCAGATGCAATTAGGGAACCATCTCCTCATGTGGAAGAAGATTCATGGCATCCTAAGCAATTTCTCAAGACACATTTCTGTACAAAAAGAGTTGTTCAAACTGTTGTGCTGTCTGTAGAACACTTACGTGAACACAACAGGAGAAGATAAGCACTCAATAATTTAGTGTAACAACAATATAATTCCTTCTAAAACAGCATGTTGGAAACACTCTGATTTTAGCTCTGTGGAAAGAGCTTGTTATCTCATTATTAAGGCCTGCCAGAATAAAGTAAATAATGACACAAAAGCTACAGTTCTTAATATTAATTCAAATGTGAATTTTCAGCAAAATTAATCTCTACTCAAAGAGTAATTCTTCTTTGTTAGAAGAAGATACAGCATTTTTTCACACAGCACAAACCACTTTGATTCCTGTTATAAAGGTGAAGTGAAGCTATTCAGGCAAAGTCAGTACATCCAGAATGTAAAGTCAAATCACAGAGCTTCAGAACATGCTTAGAAGGCAGGAACATTTGGAGATTTACCCAGAACAGAACTGCATATACACAGCCTGTGACTCTCTTACTGAGAGACTAATGTTTCCATTCATCATAATCCAGAAAATTATTGCAAAATACAAAATTATTAAGCAAATATCAAAAATATAACAAAATAATTTATGCAAGTTCTTCGTAGATGAAACCTTCAAGGACTATCTGAGCTAAAGGCACGTGTGTCTTAAAAAAGAAGGCAAATCATATCCAGCTAGTTTGTGTGCACAACCCAGTGCCAAACATAATTATTTTTATATACTTAAAAATCAGTGATTCTCAAGCATTAGTTTTACTGATACAAAATGAGATCAAATTGTTACATTAGAAAATATATTATTAACTTTGCTAGATTTGCCTAACTAAGGAAACTACAGAATTGTGCTAAATACTTTCCTGCCTGTAAAGAACTGAACTGTGAACTCACAGTAGTAGGGGTTCACTCTAAACTCCAAATTACTTTGCAATTGCAAGGGTCAAGTGATATCTAGAACCATTACACTTTTGCCAAACTGTCTTGGCAACTCACTAACACAAACATGAAACACATTCACTTGACACAGTGATTGATGAAAATACTAATAGTATTCAGCTTACTTACAAGAAAAAATACTCTGTCTCTTCAGGCAAACAGGAGCTTCTTTTATGAAACTGAGTAATCTCAAAGTTGTTTTACAGGTTACAATCCTCATTAAAGGATCCCTTTACATTTAAAACTACCTAAATCCCAAATATTATGTGAATAATGAATAAAAAGAAAACTTGCCTCTTCCTGATATGACCTATATTCTCCAAAATTGTTGGGACAATAATCTAATGTTCTGTCAGATGTAGATGTTTTCCATAACTTCCCTCTGCTTCAATCCAATACTGTCAGCATCTCCTCACTAATCCTCAACCCACCCAGCTCACACCTTCCAGCTCTTGTGCAGTTCTCCTCCAAATAATTTTGGGCAGTAGTGCACAGATTGGTTAAAATATTGAATGGGGCCAAATTAACTTGATTTTTTTCCAGTTTGTCCTGTGGACCTTCCCTAGGCAGAAGGGTGGGGGAAGAAGTGGTGAGAAAAGCTCATAAACAACTCTGCTGAACTGCTGCTTTTCCTAAAACTTGAAAAACAGACTAGTCAATACACAGGGAGGCAGAAAAGGAGTGAATATCTCATTTAGGGAGAAAAATACAATATACAGCTTACAATTATCCAGGCCAACTCAAAAAAGCAGAAGAATTTCTAAGAATGATAAGCTGTATTTATTTTCCCATTTGTGGTCAAAACTACTTAATCCTGCTAACTTAATTTACATTTATTTCTTATCTGTGCTTATTTTTTTCTTCTTCTCCTGCCTGAGCCTTTTTTCCCATTTTAATTTTAAGGCACAGTAGGGTTCCTGCCCTGTTCCTAATAGCTCTCACTGACAAAAGAATACACACCCATAATAAAACAGTGAAAAAATTATAAGCAGAAAGCAACCAAAACAAACCAGCACCCAATTATGCACATATCCATCAGCTGGGGAATTCTCATTGACTTCATCTGTGGCTAGCTTTTACTTCGGCAATTTTCTGTTCCCTTGAAAAGCACCAAGCTCATTTAAAACCAGTAATTCCACTTCATGCTAATAACAAGATGTTTCCATAGAGATGCCAGGGAACTCTGCAGTGGTCCAAGGAATGATGTTTAATTCACTTGAGGAACTGGTCCAAGAAAAGCCAAGTTGAAGACAGTGGTGCTTCAAACAAATTGATGCAAAAGGACAGTCTCTCATTATACCACAGGCAAACAAGGTCCCTAAAAGAGCTTCTAGGTCAGCTGTGCTTCAGAAGAGAGGATTTCTCTGTACAGGAAGATTCTCTGTCCCGTCTAGAAACTTTAAACCCTGGTGTTGTGTACATGCAGCACAATATAAAAACCCCAAACAAACAGAAAAACACAGGGTGCAGCAGAGGCTGGGACCAACCAGAGCAGGGAGCAGCTCCGTGGAAAAGGGGCTGGGGGTGCTGGTGGACAAGCTCAGTCTGAGTGAGCAGCGTGCTGCTGCAGCAGAGAGCCAACAGCATGCTGGGCTGCACTGCAAGGGCATGATCAGCAGAAACAGAGAAGTTGCCATCCCACTCCACTCAGCTCTTGTCAGGCCACACCTGAAATTCTGCGTTCAGTTTTGGTCCCTGATATAAAAAAAGCAATGTGGACAGGCTGGAAAGGGTCCAGTGAAAAGCCACAACTGAGCAAAGGACTGGGCAGGCTGCCATGTGATGAAAGACTGAGAGAACTGTACTTTTTGGGGAAAGAAGGCTTTGGGGAGACCTTATTACCACGTTCCAGTGAGACCTTATTACCATGTTCCAGTGTTGAAAGAGTGGCTACAAAGGAGATGGAGACTTCCTTTTTAAAAGGAGTCACTTTGAAAAGACAAGGGGAGATTCCAATTACACGCAAGAGGAAAATTTTTCACAATGAGAACAATCAGCCGCAGCAATAATCTCTCCAGGGAATAAGGGGTAAATTCTCCAACACTAGAGAATTTTAAGTTTCAGCTGGACAAAGTGCTGGGACAACTTGTCCAGACTGCGCTTTTGCCAAGAAAGGCTGGAACGGGTGATCCTTGAGGGCCCTTTCCACTCAGTGTCCTGCAATTCTATGACTACTGCTACAGTAGATCAAACAGTTTAGTTTCTATATTCTGCCACTAGACTACTATATATCCATATTACTCAAAGAGCTGGGAACTTTATAACACAGTGCTACAGACTGACACACAGACACACAGAAAAAAATGTTTCTAAGTGAAATGTATCTAGCCTTCTAACAAATTCTGTGGTGCATCATCTATATCAGCCATTTCTCAGGCAGCCAGTACAAAAGCACAAATTTTGATCACCTTGAAACACCTCCACTTGAAATTCCATGTCAGCAACAAGCTGGTAACACAAGGGGAAAGGAGTAATTCATATTAATAAACAATGTAATGGAGGTGATACAATGTGTGGCTATTGTTCTTTCTAGTTGCTTTGTGAACAACTACATAAATTAAATGCTCCTTTTTTCATTATCAAATCTCTGAGGTTATAATGTGCTGTATTTTATTAGTTTAGCAGTCTCACTCAAATAGTAGCTATCTAACACGATCCTTCCAATTAGTACCTTATGTACATTCTTGAACCAAATTCTTCCTCTGGGATTTAAAGAAAACCCAGGGTCTCAGGAGTCTCTCTTGTAATTCAGCTACACACTACACTTTTACAGCTATGCAAATTAGCTGCAAGGAAAGCTGTGATGTATGGCAAAGCAAGAGATCTGAAAATTAAAATCCTGTATGAGAGAAAATATTTAAAATTTCCTTTACATTTTTCCTTTTGTTTGGCTAATCCCTAAAGGCATTAGGGCAGCATGTTCCATCTTGAAAGTCCCTGTAGAATCATGTACTACTGAGCATAACTACAAATGTGATGCTTTGAGCAGCCAGATAATGGTTTTTAATTGGCTCATCATTGCAGCTTCAGCCCAAAAGCACAAAAATGAATTTAGAACCAATATTAACAGGTGATAATTAAATTATGGGGTCTGCATGCTTAATATATTGGAATAAGGCAGATGAGGCAACAAAGACCATTAAGTTTAATAATGGAAATCAGTATCTACCTTAAGTACTATTTTATAGCACATTAGCAATGGTTGATTAGTGTTAAATCATAAAGTAGATTTTGTTTTCTTTCTGAAGCTTTTTTAATTTCTTTTTCTCTTTACCTGTGTATTAGCATACATGCTAAACTAAGGATGCCAATTTAAACCTTTGCAAATGAGCAAAACACATAAGTAAATGAAATTAATTATTTGTGATGACTTGAGCACTTTGTTTCCTAAATAAGATATTTACTTGAATAAGCTATTTAATACTCCTTAAAATTAAAGCACACATAGACTGTATGAGTACCATGGGAAACTGTTTTGAATCAAACAGTCCTAACAAAAATATTCATCATTAAGTCAGCCAGGTCCATAACCCAGATTTCCCAGTCTCCCCTGGTGAAGTAGAAGCACCTGGGTGCACTGTTCTTACCACTGTAAGAAACAATGCCATGTACAGATAAACCCTGCACTTCATCAAAGCAACAAACTTTGATAATGTCTCAACATCAATTCAAAAAAGGAAAATGCTGGCTTGTTTTTGTTTTGTTTTGGTAATTTTTTTTAAAGATTTTATTTTATTTTTTGTATTATTTTTTTTTCTGTGCCTTTACACCTCAGGAAAGAGGCAGACTTTGATTTTTCCCACCTTCTTTACACAGACTCTACCATATGCCTTTCTCTCCACCTTTCTTCTCTTTTCTCCATTCAATTTATCTCATCTAATACAGCACTTCCTCTTCAATCTTGCAAAACTCTGTGTCTCCAAATTAAAATTTTCATTCTGCTTGCCTTTCTGCTGCTTGCCATTTCTGCAGCCTATTCTGTCAACTCACTCTTTCCCTTTACACCAGAGTGCCAGAGCTCCTTTTGCTACTCCTGTGTCTGCCTCTTAGGCTTGAGCTCAGCAATCAGCTGCCCCTCTTTCTACTCACACTCGGTAAGAGCTATCAAGTGCTTTAGGAAGAAACTCAGTTTTTCTGTGAGACTTTTCCCCATTTGTGAAGTGTCTCAATTCCACTTCTCTCTTCCTGCTTGAGCTTAGTTTTGATCAGTACTTGTACCTTTCATGCTCTTGAGGTTTTTCCATGTTCAGCCTCCATCTGAAATACCCTTCTTAAAATCCTAGCCATTCATTCTCTGTTGCTTTCTTTTCCTGCCTTTTTACTTTTTCTAACATCTTTCATCTGGATGGACATAGATGAATTCTGTTCCTCCCTCTGAGAAAAAAAAAAAACCACATCCTCACCAAACCCATAAAAATGGTCCATGAATCTTCAGCGTGAAAGCGGCCATAAAGTTAATACACAGTTATCCATTCCTTCCAGTGAACCCGAGAACACACATAAATTAAGCCATGGAGGAGAAATATGGAGGTGTAACCACCTGTTTAGGCAGCTCTGCATGAAGCTATTCAGAAGCCTGGGCACCTGACTCCGAATGAAAGCACACAGTGAGCTTGAAGGATTGAAATTATCTGTGGACCATGAACCACAAGGTTATCGCCAGCCCTCAGGGGATATATTCCATAACTCTTTTCAAAAGTGCATGGTTTATTAATACATACTTTTAATATCCTAAGTACTGAAGTCAGATTTCTTGTAAAATGCAGAAGCCGGAGGTAAGAAGGTGGAAATGGCACTTCAGAATATGAAAATCAAAGCCTTGGAGAAATTGCCTACAAATCAAACGTGATCCACAGAAATTTCCTATGACATCACTGCCACTTGCTGTTGTTAATGTCAAATTCCAGTGGAGTGCCATGAAGCAATGAAGACTGTGAAAAGATTAGATAACTGAACCAAAGAAACATTCTGTTTTTTTCTTAAACCCCTAAACCAATAAAACCTTCCAAAAACCCCCAAGACACAAAGTAATTTCATACTTGAAGTCAGATTTTATATCCAAACAATATGAAATTGTTGTGACACCTGGGATTTTCACCAAAGTGTTTGATGAAGTTGTGGTGAAGGCTAAGGATTGAACAGACCTTCAATTAAAATTACATTTGTCAGCTGAATAAAAAATGTTAGATACACACAAGTGATTGTAACACATCCTCATGGCTCTGAATTATTACACTCACCCAATGAATTTTACAGCTAAGATCTTACCATGCATGAGCCCAGTGATATTGCCTTATTTTAATGTATATCATCCCAAGAGAGTTCTCAAAATATTCACATTTGTTCCACCATTTATCATACTTATAAGACATTTTTTGCAGACAATCTATTTTAGATCTGTTTTAGAGATTTATTTTTTATTGATAATATTTTTTATGTATCTGCATGTAATGCCACTTGATTTTACTATCATGAGTTCAACTTGATTTTATTATCATGAGTTCAACTTTATAGGCCTTAAAGGAAGAATAAAATGATAAGGAATATATTTCAATAATCTATGAAAATTATTAAAATTTATTCCTTATAAGTCATGGTACTACAGTTTTAACATCCAGTAATTCACAACCTACCATGATTTGAAAGGAATGTCTTGCAATACCAAAAACCAGAATTTTCAGCTTTACTGATAAAGCTTTTAGTGGCTCACAAAATATTGGCTCTTAGATCACCAAGTAAGACAAAATAAGACAAAAGCACGCTAGATTTTTTTCTTCTAAATGCATATGGTGCAGGGGAAAATAAATTTCTATTTTGCAGGGTGATACTTCCATGTAACAGTGAGTCCAAATCAAAATGAATAGAGACAAGAATGAAGATGAGGCAGGTAAACAGGCATTGCAAATGAATTTTTTCTGATGGTTCCACAGTCTGTCACAAAAATTCCACTGGCAAACACACAATTTATGCACAAAGCATATCCCATGTACTGAACATCCTTCAAAAACATGGTAATACTCAACACTGAGATGGCATTTGCATCCCACATGCAGAGAAATGGAGCAGAGAAAATTCCAAAAAAAGTATTTATATATCTTTCAAAATGAACCAGTAAAAGCTGAGAAACAATGTTCAATAAAGAACCTTCCGCTACTGCTTAGGAAATTCCTTTGAACTTCCAGCAGAAAAAATGGAATGGTCTTTCAATGAAACTACTCTGCAGTCATTGTGCCATTCATACACAGAGAACCTTACATACCACCGTGGTCTTTTGTGACCCAGTAAGAATTAACAGCATCATGGGGCCAGTAATACTTATGTGAAGTGACAGCAACACAGAACTCACTGAATTCTTCTGCAGTTTTCATTAACAGCAGCGTCATCTATGCTACTGAGAGACAAACCTATCTAGCTGCCCCCGGCTTTTAAAATGCACTTTTATTTTGTGTAGAAGTCTAAAACACACCAAAAATGTTGAATCGGCATTGCCAACTCCAAGTACTCAAATAAAAATGATAAGGTAATACCATGAATCCATTTATTTAACTTCATTACTAAGTTTTAGACACATACTTTTGGTTTTCTCAGAAACCAAAGGAATTAGACATGTTATTCTTAAGCAAGGGCTGAGTTTTATGACATGCATGCACATCTCCTAAAGCACTGCACATGCACACAAAAACACAAGAAGGATGAGAGTCCCAATAAAATGTTAAGATTTGTCAGCATTGGCTATACATACACACATCTTCTCCAAAGGGAAACCATGTAATAGAGCTGAATAGTACCATAACTTGGAAAAAAGAAAAGTTAAAAAAAACCAGGCCAGGAGTTGTGGCAAGGAGGATTAAATAAATAACAAATCAAGTGTCAAATAATGTGGAGTGAAGTGTTGTCAGTTCTCAAGTCCAGCAAATGTGGTTCCTCTTAAATGCTGTGGCAACAGTGTCTCAGGTTGTTCACAAATTCATCTAATTGAATGCATTCTTTGGGCTTGCTATTCAGAAAATATGTTCTTAATTCAGAGTCAGATGTGGTGAAATGCCACACTCAGAATTGCTGCTGCTTCTGTGTCTGGAGCTCACAGAAATGGAAAGACCCAGCAGACCCCAGTTTGCATGGCAGTACCTATAGCAGAGGCAGCATTGGGCCATTCATGGAAACAGAATGTGGGACAACACATTTCATTTTTCAGGGGACAGGAGTGCTCCCAAAGCCCTTTAGTTTTGACCTCTTTACTCCAGACTTAGCTTTATAGATCTTCCATGCAACACTGTACAGCATCCAGAGAGATCCCAAACCTCCCCCAAAGCCCTCTGGCAGCAAATGCTGGAGCCAACAGAACCTTGGAGGGGAGAGTGAGCAGCTAAAGGAGATGAAAGCAGCGCAGAGAAGAAGAGCTGAAGGATATATTTAGATAAACAATCTGCAGATGAAGTGTCATAGAAGAGACTTGAGGCCACATGTCTTACTTGCTTTTCGTTTAATTCTTGAATCTTGCAATATACTGCAAACCATTTCCTTTGTGTAGCTTGTTATTCAGCTATTAATAATCTGAAACTTAATTCCTCTTCTATTATTGCCTAATATTACCATTATTGATTTATATGACACTGCCAGAGAATTTAACAGACAGAGCTGATTTCAATATAAGTTTTTATCAGAATGACAGTATACAATTCTAAAATAAAAAAGATGTTTTAATTTAAAAATATTAAACAAATGGAAAATTAAGTATTCATATTTATGAAAGTAAAGAAGACTGCAGTTATTGCATCAAACCTTTAAAAGTCATTTCACTTTTAAGTTTGGAAGTGGAGAATCCCTGGCAGCAAAATGTGTGAAGACAGAATGTTTATTTATTAGTGTTATTTTTAAAAGGATGTTCCAAGTCAAACTCGACAGCTTGTTTACAGTGGGGTCTTGCCCAAGGGTGGCTTAAAAGATATTAAACAGGCACACACCAAGTATATCATGTTACTGTACAAGATACAAGTTTGCCTATGGCTTGATTTTACCGTGACTGCTTTAATGATTTCTTATTTATTTTTCAGGAAGCACTAATCTGTTTTACTTTACACTCCCTTTTAAAAGAAAAAGAAATGCAAGGCAAAACCTTTCAGGTATACAAATTTATCTAAAATATGCACACTTATATTTCTAGCCGAATCAGCCAGTGAGGTGATGCACAGAATCCATGTCAAGTGTCTGCTGATGTTTGCAGATGTTGAATTTATTCATAGAACATTAGCTTTTTTTATATTTCTAATAATTTAAATGAAAGCCTAGAATTTTTGCAGATTTCTCAATTTTCAAAATGGGTCTTAAAAGGTTGGTGATTTCATTACAGAGTAGTGTTTGGTAGTCCTTCCTACCATTGTTTTGGAAAGGGGACAACTTTGAGAAGGGATGAATTCTGGCAGGCAGTGCTCTTGGTAACATCATTTAGGGAAGAGTTATCTCAGTAACATGGCAGCTGGTTCTGATGCTAGGAACACCAAACTGGAAACTGAGAGTGGGCTAAAGAAAAACTACCATGAAAAACCTTATTTAATAATTACTTTAATTTATAAAAAGTTGTCTTCAAGGAATATTTAAGTCATCACGCAAATATGGTCCCTATTTTACAAACACAGAGTTTTATTAAGAGTTTTAACACTAATTCTCAATAGGAAAAAGAAAAAAATACTTCACAGAAGACAACCCCCTGACTCCAGGGCCTCCAGTCTAAAGTGGCCTCAACTTTAAGTAATGTTAGAGCTGCAAGTTCTTAGCCATGTTTAGCTGAGCAGCATTTGGCTGAGCAGAGCTTACTTGAGGTTGATTATTAAAACCTTAAGTGGAATGAAGTGAATACTTCATTCCAACACCAAGGAACATCTGCTTGCTGAACCTTCAGACAGGACACAGCCAAAATACCTCCTAAAATATCAAGTTTAATATTAGTACTTTCTAATTTTTTGAGGTGTGGTTATGTGAAATGAAAATTCAATTCATGTAGATGATGTTACATGTGACATATGCCAGGTAATTTTTGTGTCCATATGGTGCACACAGCTACAGCATTCAAAATAGGTGTCTACAGAAGAGAAAGTGTGGAAAGGAAATAATATATTTGAACTTCCAAACTACCACACCAGAATTTCTTTTACTGCTGCGCGTCTGGAAATAACAGATACAATGCACAACATAAACTCCCACAGAACTGAAAAAAAAATACATATATGAAGCTACAGATGGTGCAAATTATATTAAAAGACCTACAACAATGAATGCTGTGCACATAAGGAGTAAGCAGAAACTTTTTGGACAAAATTTAGCCCCAAATTACTTTTTAATCAGCATCAATTACATAAATGGGAATACACGGTAAAAACTGAGGCAAAATCCAGCCCCTTCTAGCTGTGTTTGGGTTTTTTATTTGAAGCAGGATCTAACTGGCAATATTAAAATAGCATTATCAGTCATTTAGGTAACATAGCAATCAATTTACAACCTCTCCCACCCCAATAATAATGTTTATCAAAGAATTACACAATCCAAGCTTAAAAATGAGTTTTGCATTCTAGATCAATTTGTCGAGATAGTAATTTCTACTTGGACAATAATGAAGAGGTTTCCCGAATTACTGTTAATGTTGGCATTTAGATGGAGCAATCTTTTATAATGCTCTGGAAGTTTACACTGAAAACATGGCCTGACATGCCTCCATTTCAATGGTATGCTGGCACTAGTTCTCATGTTTTCCCTGCTTTTTTTGTTCCTGCCTCCAGTTTGCTAGTACAGGGAATTGATCTAGCTCAAAAATAGCCTAATATGTTTTTTTACCCTGTAACTTGGCTTAGGTCCCTGATCTGGTTCACTGCATGGCTGCACAAATACTTCTATACCAACACAACCTAGGAGCTACAAGGACTGTGTAAGCCTGAACTGCAGCCAAAACCAATTACATGTCAAACTAGGGTCTACATTTGAACAGACAATTTTAATGTACAAGATGTAAGGGATGTTGAGAGGTCTGTAAATGTTATGATTACCAGCTAGCTGATAACATTGATTTATGGTGGCTGCTGTGAGAAGAGTGTAACGGGTTAATTCAAGTGCTTTGTTTAAAGGGGTTGGCTACAACAGCTTTGAATGGGTCCACTTGAGAAAAGAGATGTCACTGAGTTTTAAGTTTTACAACTATAAATGTTTCATATATATGAACTTCTCAAGTCTGAGTTGTAATAGAGACCATGCTAGAAGCACCCCAGGAGTGAGGACTTGTCCAAAGATTTTGAGAATTAATAAAATGTCCATACTTCAGAGACAATATTAGGAAACTAATGGTGAACAGTTCAGCTGTTTGGAGAAAATGATGACACATTTCCCAATGCTTTTTGCCTTTTTTTTTTCCCACTGATCACAGTTCCAAACTACTCTCCCTAATATTTGGTTGGCAAGAAGGAAAGAAAAATAACCTTTTACTAAACCAACAAAATCAACAGCAACTAACCAACCAAACCCCAACACCAAAAAGCCCACCCAACTTCAAAGCTTATGCCTTACTAGGAGGTACCAAAGCAGTCACACAAGAAGAGTTGGCTAATATCACTACTTTTTTGTCTGTCATTCACTTCTCTGATTAAAAGAAAAAACACTGGGAAAGAAAGAACACAAAGCAAATTACTTGTTCCTCATGATTTCCTCTGTTATCTACCTACTGTTGGGTCTAAAATGCTGTCAGGTCTAAAAATTGAGGAGTTTCATAAAGATTAACTTCAGTGTATAGAGACTAGTTTCCTTTTTCAATTAGTGGTTAAGGACAGCAAGAGAGAGAACAAATAATCTCTGTGAAATTGCCTTTTGGATGTATCTTTCTTTCCATCTGTTCTAGAGAAGGACAAAAACATAACCTACCCAAGGAAGGTTATACACTAGTTCTACCCATCACCATGTCACCATGTGCTCTGTTGCGGAGCAAATGTGGCCAGGTTAGAATCGTGTCACAGTTAGCACTTGAAAATCATCATAGAGCCCCAAAATAATCCTAGGGTCCAAAATAAGGAAAGGAATCATGGGCTCCTTCCCCCTGAAATAAAGAACGGCCTCTTCTCTGCAGAGAGAACAATGCACAGCTGCTCTGTGGATCTCAGGCACTGAGCAAGTCCATGCAGGTGGCTGTGTGAGCCGAGGGTGTGAAATTGCAGCGCTTGAACAATGCGAGGTGTCAGGAAATTCGCAAATTCACAGCCCCAGCTCCTGTGCCTGGGGCCCAGAGCCCTGCGAAGCCAAGAGGACAGGGCACCGAGCGAGGCGTGTCAGCCGCCCAGCACCGCCTGCCCGCCCTGGCAGCACTGCAGCAGGACATCAGCCACACCAGCCACAGCTGATGCTCCCAGACCCCAGGTACTGCTCTGCTGCCTGCCTATGGCAGGAACGGATCTGAAGAGAGTTTTTTCCCTTTTTATAAATTTTATCTGTAGTGTGCTTTTGAAAGATAGTATTTCCTTAATCTAAAATGATCAGAGGTAGTACATCTCTGTTAGTTTCAAACGTGAGAGCCAAGATTCATGACACCATAGTTTAATGCTGCTCTTATCAGAAACCTGCAGAGATTAGAAACTGTAAGAAAAACATTGATGGACGTTTTCAGGCTTTCTACATTAGTTTGGCATTAACTACCAGTGGCTTGCTTTCTTTGAGAACTCCTTTATAATTGGGCACAGATGGATGAAAATACACTACAAACATTGAGATTTTCTTTAATCATTAATTTTCACTTAATTTGCCAGATGGCTTTGGTTTCTAGTGTACACTTTATTTGCTGTTGTGTCATTAGCAAGGTTTTACTTTTTTTTGGTTGAAGTTTTTTGTCTCCTGAAATCTTGATTTTGTTATTGTCTTTCAGTCTCTTTCTAAAACCTAAAGAAGATGAATTAGTCTATTTGTTTTACTTTTAATTTTTTGTAAGCACATCAGTTTTCCCTCTCAGAAGTGGAAAACTTTTACACTACCAATGAAGTTTTAATACTTGAAGTTAAAATTTTCCAAGCTCATATATAAAATACTACTGTAAAAGTAGCCTTTCCTAATGCTTGTGTGTTGTTCATTAAAATGGGGCATGTTCATGCACATATTTGCATCTCTTCTCCTACCTACTCTTCTCTCTGCCTCACCTCCCACTGTAATGGTTGATTTCACACCCCTTTGAGAAAATATTTGAATGGAAAAATTAAACGTTCTATTCAGAAAAAAAAAAGTGTTTCTTAAAACTGCTCTTTCACTAAAGTTAGGAGTGGCTTCAGAAATCCTTTGTGTTTCACGTCAATTCATTTCTGAGGCTGTGTTTATTCTCCAGGTATGCCAAGATGCTCCTTTATAAGCTTTACATCAAGTCCTTCTCTTTAACCAAGATGTTATTGGTTTTTTGATTAAAAAAGGAGATGGCTGCTAAGTATGTGGAAAACCTTTTTCTGATGTAGAGTTAGGTCATCTGGAGTTTCTTGTCTTTTTATAGCCCAAGATTTACTCTGAGCTGTTACCACACTTCCCCAAGGACAGCGTTCTGTAAGAAATGCGTTGGACACCAGGGAGGGCAGCATATGAAGAGCTTCTCATCACAGGGGAAACCAGCAGAATCTTTTAAGTGTCAAGTCTTTGATAAGCAAAAGGATTAAAGGCAATGCTAAATCTGAACCTGAGCATTTTCCTGCCGGAGGGTTCTTTGCATTTATACAACCTTGGTTTGTTCTCAGTGACTGTTCCTTCAATGAGGCACTGATGAGAGTCTGTCTGAAGGTCACGTTATGCTTTCTGCTGATGCACTGGATGTAACATCATGCTGAACTGATGAATGAAGGCAGAAAGAGGAATGCAGAAAGTGTTAAACGGATATGAAATGGAATATTCAGAAAACAGCCACAGGCAATCAGAGCAGGGCAGGGATGAGTGAACAAAAGAACAAGGTTATCTACTCTCATGTGTTAAAAATTCTCAGGGGGCTCTGTGTCAACCTTTAAAAAAACAAACCAGAACAATGCAGTAACAGAAACAAAAAAGGAAAAAGGAAAAAGAAAAAAAAATTCCACATTTCTTTCCTGCCTGGAAATGTTACTTTATTTTCCATTGCAGCAATGGATGTTCTTACAAGAACAAAAGGGAATGAACAGGAGGTATAATAAGACTTTCCAACACTTAAAACAGTTACAAAACTATTTTTTCCCCCTGGAGAAAGATGATTCAAGTTTCTTAATACATGGTATTTAACTTAAATAATACAGGGAGCAATGCAACTACAGCAAAGGCTGAGAGCCAAGATTCTTTATACATAAAACTGGTAGGCAAAGTCATTTTGTATAGCAGTTTGCCTGCTTAGGGATACAGGCAGCTCTCAAAGTGAAGAAGCAATCTGAACAGTATCAAAACATTGAGTGTGCCTTTCCACTGAGATTCCCAAGACTTCTACTGAAAATTCCCCCTTGATGTGCACTCATTTTTATAATAAGAAAACAAACTCTCCTTTGATGAGTTAGAATTACAGCTATGAATCCATGTTTCTACTGACTTTCACACAATTCCCATTTTTTCCAGTTTCTTCTTGACAAAAAATAAAATCACACCAAGAAAACATTCAGAATATAATTTGTTATTAAAATTCCAGTGAAATGCTTCAGATCTTCAAATTAATGTTTCTGTACAATTTAAATAATACATCAGAAGTTTCCAAATGTTATTAAAAAAAAAACCAAAAAAACCCCTCATTTGTATGTAGAATCCAAATGGTACAGGCAGCTATATCAGTTGTACTACTCAAATCATATCCTGCAGAAAACACAATGGATTCTGTTGAAATCAATGAAAACTCCACATGCAGAACTGAGAAGAGGTTTTGGAATCACACTGCAGCTGATGGCAAATGTTTACGCCATTTTAATCCCATCTGATACATTTGTGGCAGATATGGACTTCAAGGTAGGTATAAATCAAGAATAATGACCACTAGGTGCGACACTTCAAAGAAGGGGATTAATATATATAAGAAATGCACAACTGAAACTAAGTAGTTTGGCCTTTCTTTTTAATGAAGAGAGAAAATTTAAGGCTCAGCAAACTAAACAGATTTTTTATTTGACTAATATTAGCTTTAAATGGAATGTGTTGTTAGCAATGGCATTTAAGAAAAAGGGAAAAAACAGAGTTAGTGAGGCTTAAAAACAGCAAGGGAGTAGAATATGTTCCAGTAAGAAAGCATATGAATCACAGAGAACTGCTTTCTGTTATAGCAACAAGATCAATTAGATCTGCAACAGCTGAAAACCATTAACTGCTGTTGGCTGCTGTTAGCATAATGGGTTTTTTTCTGCTCCTTATTCTGGTGTCAGTTTATCACTTTACTACCCAAACAGCTCTGCCTGAAGTCCTGGTAATCTTAAATATAGAATTGTTAGGAACAAAAGAAAATCTCCCAGCATACAAATTGAAGTATTAAATATTACTAACCTTTTTATAGATTAAACACAGTTTCAGCTGCCAAAATTGTTCAGTACAGTGTCAGAGATGTCTTTGTTTCATGTTTTTATTTTCTTATTTTGTGAGAGGCAGAGACAGTCACCTAATTTTAGTCAATTTCTAGCCAGCCATATAAGGGGGAAAATATTGGGGCAAGAAAAGCTTCCGTAGAGCAGCCAGCAGCAGCATTTCTTATTTCTTCTTCTACTTTATGGAAAACAAGCAAAATTAAGTGAGTCAGACCCATTCTTCTTATTGTTTCGGGGCTCCTGCCATGCCACATAGTATGTCCTCACTGTCCCCAAAGTTCTGTACCACCTGGGCTTGGTCCTTTCCTCTTTCAAATTAGCAACTCATCACCTTCTCTAAAACCATGCCATCTTTCTGTAGAGTTTATCTATGGCACAATGTTTCTGATTTTGAGAAGAAAAAAATGGTGTGTCTTTTACTATATTTTCATTTAAATATTCATAGCATAACACTCAAAGTGACAGGCGGTCCTCTAGATGAGGTTTGTTTTCTTCTGCTCATTAATGGCTCAACCTCGGGCAGCATTATTTCTGTAACTTGTCAACTCGGTTTTCTCAACTCAGTGCTATTCCCTTTCTTCATCATCTTCGTGGCTGCTTTTACAGGCTTTCAAATTGTTGAGTGGGAAATATCAGGAACACCACTGCTTACACCCTGGGCTAAATTAATGCCTCTTGTATGAGGACCCGTGTAAGCACGTGTTAGATTTTTTTTTTTTTTGTAGTGGGTGGTAGGGGAAATGAAATGCCAACACTGATTTATGTTCTCAGAGTTCAACTGAGAGATAAGCCTGTCTGCTTCAAACAATGAGGTGTGGTTAAGAGATCCTCAAGATAGTACTAAACCAATGAAAAACATTTGTCAGGACATTCAGACACCAGGTTGATCTAGCCAGGGTCTACAAAGTAGAACAGACCCCAGCTTTGATGAGGAGTTTAATGGTTCTGTCTGTCGGGACTTCACAGTTTAGATTCCTACACTGCCTGCAGTTTTAGAGTAAGTCACCAGCAGTTTGTACACATGCCTGGTGGCCAACACTAGTGTGCTTGCATGACTGCTGCAAAAAGGTCATGTTTAACACCCTCTCTCTGTCCTGGGCACGGGTATATCATGACCCCACTGACAAGGGCAAGAAAAACTTGTTTTCTTTATCATCTTAATCAAAATTCTTCCTATCCTTGTGCTTTGGACAGAGGCTCCTCTGTGGCTAGGATGGGACTGAGAAGTACAAACATCTGAGATGTGCTTTCAAACCCTTAATACATATATATCCCACAGCCTCTCCTCCACTGCATCACTTGGCTGCTTGGCATTATCAGAGTATCTGAGCACCTGTAACTCAGCAGAAATTGTATGAAATTACAGGAAATAATGTTGCCAAGAGCCACCTACCTGTAAGCATGAAGAGGAAACTGGTGATGATAGACTCCATCTTACCCTTTTGTGACACATAAATAATTTTAAAAAGGAAAATTTGCAATATTTTATAATAATTTATATAGCAATTAACCCATATTTCTTTAGTTGTCCTAACTTACATTAAAACTTAAAATGCTATAGCTTTACAGTTCAAAGCCATTAGTATTTGCCTGGGTCTTAGAGAGGAAAACACTTAGAGAAAGTCCCTGTGCAGCTGAGGGAATGGAGTGGAGGGTAGACAAGGTGTAGATGGAGAATAATGCAATTATATATATGGATCAGTTAAACAGCAAAATTCTGTTTTCACCTCAGATGTACAGTTGTGTTAATTATGAAGTGTACATTTACAATAGCCAGCCTGGCATGTAAGCAATGTTACATTTTGTTTTTCTAAATGAGATGGATTTCTTATAAGAACAGGAGAGTGCTTCAAAACCTTTAAAATTTATCTCTCAGAGCTTGGTGTGCAAGCCAGACTTGTAAAGAGGGATCTGTTCTTTCTCTTTTCTTCCTTTCTGTTACCAGGATCAGAATAAAAGAATGAACAGGGCTATGAAGATGGTGAAGAATCCCGAGGGGAAGCCATATGAGGAGCAGCTGAAGTCTCTTGGTCTGTTCAGCCTGGAGGAGACTTGAGGGGGGACCTGACTGCAGTTACAACTTCCTTGTGAGGGAAAGAGTGGGGGAAAGGCAGTGATCTTTCCTCTCTGGTGACCAGAGACAGGACCTGAGGGAATGGCCTGAAGCTGTGTCAGGGGAGGTTTAGGATGGATGTTAGGAAATGATTCTTCATGCAGAGGGTGGCTGGGCACTGGAACAGGATCCCCAGGGAAGTGGTCACAGCACCAAGAATGTCTGAGTTCAAGAAGCACATGGACAATATTCTCAGGCACATGGTGTGACTTTTAGGGCTGTCTGGTGAAGGGCCAGGAGTTAGATTTTCAGTGACCCTTGTGGGCTCCTTCCAATTCAGGACAGTCTCTAATTCATGAAGAATTTCATTTGGTAAAAGCTATTTTAAGATATACAATGGTTTAGCAAAATCCGTCTCAAGTCAAATATTTTGAAAGCATCTTGTTTGTGAAGCAGAGTGCAAGTAAGAAAGAAAGCAGGTGCAAACAAAAAATATATTCTCAGGAGAGAGTGTTCTAATTCAAGTGCTGACCTTAATCTCCCTGGCAGCTCATGGAATAATGCTGCCCACGTTAGAGTAGTGATGACTGTCAATTGTGCTCAGCACAAGGCAAAAGACATTAGAATGATATTATGGACTTTTTACCCCCCTTCTAGCCTCAAAAAACATCCTCTGACTGACTAGTCTGGTAGAGTATACAACTTGATCAGATATTTCATATGCTCACTAGATTAGTGTAAACCCAGGACTGCTTTGGAACTTGCGGAGTTGGAATCCTTCCATGTATAGCCTTTCAAGGGCTGAAACAAACTGTGCTGCCAAGATAACAACAGTGTAGCCTGAATAATAAGAAAGTATTTTGGACATGAATTTAATTTCAAGTTCATAATTAAGCTTTAATGAAAGTTACTCTTCAGGGAGAACTCCAGGCTCTGGGCCACTACAATGCTGCCCCTACCTCTATGCAAAGTTTTATATGACTATATTCTTAGCATACAGTGTTGATTCAGGGTCTGATTATAACCTGTACTGTACATAAATGAAAGAAATCACTTAAGGTCTTTGCTAGCTGCTGATGTAACCAACAATTTCTGTTAGAAATTTTTATGTGATGACATCAAGGGAAAATTATTTTATGTTTGCACTTTAAAAAAATCTTGTATCTTCCCCCAAAGGCAGACAGTTTTTACTCTGAATGACATGTGAAAATTTACATTCCCATAGAAGAGAATGTACTAAAAAGGCAGTAGAATCCACTGTGCAAAACATAATAAAGAGAATTTTTTTAAATGAAGGACAGGAGAATTGACTCATTTGATGAAAGAGAGCTCTCAGGGACATGATAATTGAATTTATCACTCTTTGGCAATGGTAATTTTGCCATCCTATCTAGAAGAGCAGAGCAAAGGATCTACACAACAAGTAAAATTTCTCTCCTTGCATCCGAAAGATTGTAATGTGAAAATAAAAAGAGAAAAACTTGCTGAGGAAGGGAGAAATTATAACTTAAAAAGGAGGCAGCCCACAGCTGTCACTCAGGAACCAGACTGGAAAATGTTCTGGTATATTATAATTTTCTAAAAGGTTTATTTTTGTAAAACTGAGAATAATCTCAATGTCTAAAATACCAGATACCAATAGCAGGCATAAAGGATTAAACACCAGTTAAAGCAGGGACCTAAATAAATACCATTTTCAGAAGTAAATTCACCTTGTTACATTCATCTACTTCTATGTTTGAAATCTATGCTTCAAACTTAAATGTAAATGGATTAAGCACAATGCTGAAGCCGTTCTAAGCACTTACAGGAAAGAAATACTAATCTTGTTTTTTATCATCTTTATAGAATTTGAAAAGTCAACTGCAATCATAAAAGACTTTTTAAGCTGTACTCTGAGACAGTTGTGTGAAACACCTTCATTCATAACAATGGAACTTTTACTTCAAAACTTGATGGTATTATTTAGTATTAGTATCTACTTCATGAGGTACCTTGTGTTAAAAAACCCCTGTGGACTTCACAAAATATCATCTGGCATTTCTCTCCTTTTGTGAAGAAATACTACGCTAAGAGTGTCCTTATGAATTCCCTCCTTTGCCTGTTAGACAGGCGGGAGGATTTCTTGAAGATAAGGATCAGGGGGTGTGGGGCGGCCCTGTTGTGAACACTCTTTTCTGTGAGATGAAGCTTTGTGGAAGAAAATGGTTTTGCAGACATTTTCTCTAACCTCATGCAGTCAGTCAGGGAGACTTTTTTGCATGGAGAATATGTTGGTGGAGAACCTTCATCCCCACTTCTCGCATGCTTTTTCTTGGACGTTGTCTGAGTAAAAATGGATACTTTCACTATTGATCACTTATTATTAAAGCTGCCATCTGAAATAAAGTATATGCATAATTGCAAGGTTACAGGTTTAAAGAGAGAAAGCTGTAAGGAGAGAAAGGAAACTGCTTGCTTGCCTTGGAGCCTACACCAGTACCTTGAACGGGATACAGCACCTCATCAGCAAGGGAGCTGCTTCCACACAGTCTTAACTGCTTCCCAACCAAGAGGTTTTGCCATTGGAGCTATGCCTGGTGGTGGCACGGTATTTTCCACCTTAGGACTTAAACTATGACAGTGGCAGAACCTGAACCATAAATCAGCCTGAGTCCCATGAAAGATCAAAGTAATGTCTTTTTTTCTCCTATTTTTTGTAAATTAAAAAAAAAAAAAAAAAGGCTCAAAGGCCTTGTTCTAATAGTAATAGTCATCAGAAAAGCAGAATAGCCTGATGATTACTCTGTTTTTTAACAGATGACTCATCCTTTGATGAATCTTGAGGGAAAAGAGCACTGGGTTTCTTGTCTTTCCTGGAGTAGCTTCAGGCCTTCGTGAGTCAAGCCTCATGCACTGAGAAAGACAAATCTACAGTGCTCACCACTGTGTTAGCAATGAGAGTACTGTGCATCAGCTAGCACACATTCCTTCTTGAGGCATATGTTTAAAACATATTATTTCAGCAAACATCAGATAATTAGCTGCTCTTAATTGTAGTTTAAATTCTTACCTTCTCCCGTAACTTTTAAAATGCTATCAGATATAGAAGTGATTTCAGTGCTTCAGAGTTTTTCCACATTGCATCAATTCCACATTGCATCAACCCAACAAACTGTCAGAAACCCAGTTAAAAGGTTTGACAGTTTCCTCACTGGACTAGAAAAGGGTTAAATAGCCAAGCCAAAAAGCCTTTAATGAAAATGCTACAATGACTTCACAATAGTTTCACAATAAATGCAGACATTTATAGATTTTCTGTGCACTAAGAGCACAACAGAAAGTTGGTCCAGGTAACAAGTTTGGTTTAAGATGACAGTTCAGTGGGCACACAACAAGAATACAGCCGCACTGCTGCTCTCTTGACAAAGTCTCCACAGGCTCAGACATGGTTATTAAGTACATGGGAACCCAGCTTTTTACAGTGAGGAGTTATTTGTACGAATGAGGCTCTGACATATGCAAGCCACTTTTGTGATTCAGTACCGTAACACAAATGCTCCTTTTAAGATGTGTGCTACACGCATGATCACAGCAAAACAGATGCACGAGACGAAAAGTGAGGAAATGAGGAGGGAAAAGCTTTCTCGGTCATTTCAATTTGCTACCATTGCACTTGATTTTTCAGCTCCAATATCTTCAAGATTCCCAAATCCTTTTTGTCTATATTATGCTTTACACCAATCTACTAAATTACTGAAATTTGATTATATGGAGTGCATATTTCGGTTGTAGTGGAATTTTTCTGCATATTTGCATGTACTAGTGATCATTAAAATCTGCTATATTCTTGTAGAATTTTTCTTGTAGAATATTTCAGTTGCTATTTTGCTTGCTTGCCAACTCACTTCTTAAAGATGACAAATTAAAAAATAGAAGCCACAACCATCAATCTGTGAGGATCTTATTGTTATCCGGCTTTAAAAAACAGACAGGGAAGTATTTGAAAATGTTTTATCATATGAAATATTATTGGAAGAAAATCTGTATGGCTTCCACTGTTCTAGCATCACTGTGTATGAAACATTTCAGGAAATTTATCTTTACAACCACCCTGCAAGATAGGAAAACATACTATTCCTGTTTTACACATAGGCAATTTAAACACACCAAGACTAAGCAACAGGCCATATTATAAAAGAATGTAGAAGTGAACTGTTGTCTTCCAAATCCCACACTAGCACTCATATCACAAAAACCTAATTGCTTCCTTGAGTAGAGATAAATAGCAGGCAGCCTACCCAAAGGTGTATATTAGTTTTTAACTGTAGAAATCACATTTCACACAGATTTAATAATCCTGCAGCTATGTTTCCCCATCAACTTAACTCACTCCTGACAAGTACTCAAAACTATAAAAAAAGCCAATCAAAATGACCTCAGCTATGAATCAAAGGTACAAACTGATCACATACTAACTCAGAAGGACGATCTTAGCATTTCCATATATTAAATCCTTAAAACAAGGATGTTAGCCTTTCTAGGTGACTGAATTGGGAGTTCAAGCTCAGAAGACATCCTTTGCTTGCTCCTTCTACAATGATGTTACACTTGCTCACATCCAGTTTATCAGTTATCTGTGTTATTCCGTTGTAATGACCTCGCTGGTCATTACAACTCCCCCAATCACTTGTGTGAAACATGCACAGTCCAAGTAATTTTATTCCTATCAGCATACTGATTAAAATGTTGTGCAGTACAGAGCGAAGAACTGACTCCTACAGGAGCCCAACAGAAAATGTGCCTGGTTTACAGGTGTATTGACATCCCTTTCCAATTTCTAATTCAGTTAGAAAGCCAGATTGCTCTTGTATTGTTATTTTTATATAAAAATCTTAGACAGTGCTATGTCAAGATTTACAGAATTCTGTGTATCTCATAGTAACAATATTAGTTTTCATCAGCCAAAGTTTTACTCTAATAAAGATGGATGCACAGTTAGACAAATATTGATTGGTGTTACACTTCTCTCCTTTATTTCTGTATCAATGAAGACCTGCACTACATTACTTCACCTAGAAATGATGTCAAGGACAGGCTATAATCACATCCATAATTTTTGTTCACTTTGCTTACAGACAAGAGTAAGACATTGAATTCCAGTTAAATTAAAAAGAGGGGGAAAAAAGAGAAAGAACTTAGGTTGTCTTCTAATTCTGACCTAGTTTCCATGTTTCCCCAGGAATTTACGATATGCCTCACACAAGGACAACAGGTCAAGACTTTAGTTGTTGTCAGAGTAATTTCTGATGCTGTATTTGCTAAAACAGTGCAGGGAATTGTTTGAAGAGGGAGAAAGGCAAGAATAAAGGGGAGGAGTGCAGGGGAAAGAGGGAGGACAACAACTTAATTTAAATCTCTTCCCATGGAAGCAGAACACAGCTAAGGTCAGGCTTCACGAGTTTTGGCTGTAGGCTGACTGGTCTCGCCATCTGTGACCTTGCAGAACACTCCCATGGCATTAACATTAAATGTTTGCTAAACTGGAGCAATATCAAATGACTGAAAGTCATATGTGCATTTACTCATTTTAATACAAATACATAGTCTTTCATTCAACATCTTTTGTTCATCTCAGACCTGAATCTTATTTCCTCACCTTTTTGAACATGGTTTCTAAATCAAGACTGATGTAGGAAGCAACACAAGGCAAGTGCTGTATTTGCAACGTATTTTAATTCTCCAAATTCTGGTAGGTACAATTCCCAGTTATGTTTTGGTTGCACTCAGGCCACAGAAGAGAAGACCCAACTGCATATTCTAGTACAACTCAGTAGAATAATAAGGTAACACCTTGAAGAAACTTAAGATTCCCTTCAAACTGGACATGTATGCTAAACACACAATAGCTACAAACTCCTCTACACAGGAAAAAATAATCAGGCCTAGTTGTATTAAACAGAAGATAAAGAAAATACTTACAAGGATAAGATTATAAGGAATGTGAGCAGATTGTTGTCTTTCATTCAGAGTCTTAGCACAGAAAAGAGGATATGCTAGATGTAAAGTTGTATTTGGCTAGACTTAGACTGGCTGAGCCACCATTTCAGTTCATTTAATTTAAAAAGCAGGTCAAAGTGCTGCTTTCAGCTACCTATTAATATTGAAAGGATCTTCTGGTTATTACAGTTATACTCCAAAATGTCTTCAAAGCAGTATAACCATACTAAATTTTATGTCTCACTGAACAAAAAGAATGATGACTAAACAATTTTTAAAGACTTTGGAGTGCATAAAAGTCATTAATAACACTAGACTAAAAAATAACCAACTTATCCTTCCATAATAGTTTCACTGAAACGTATCTGAAAACACTACTTCAGACTAATGGGAAAGAAATATTTCTTTTAGAAAGAAATTCTCCCTGATCCACTCTCTTCCCTTCTACCCTGGTTGTGAACATCTTTTTCCTCCATATAGCAAGTCCTAATAAAATTATTAACCAAAGAGTAAAAAATTCTGGAAACATGATTTAAATTATGTTGTAACAAAAATAATGATAGCCTTAAATTTAACCTTACACAATGAAAAAAGACTGACTTTTATTTTTAATTTGAGGGATCAGAGATCAAAATGGGGAACAACAAAGTCAAATTCTAGCAAAATTATCTTTCCCATATTGCACCACCTATTCTGTAATACCTTGAGCTCCTGCTACTCAGTTTCATTAAGTCTTTCTGCCATTCACTCATACTTTATTTACAGCAATGTTAAAATGGGTATAAAAAACCAGAAAAGAGGTTCCAAAAATTGAGGTGGATAAACAAACACTGTTGCAAATGGTGTAAGCCAGACCCTTTGCATTACAAGTTGGTATTAGGCTCCAATTTTCAAAACTCGTACACACTGTGAAAAGGGAAGAGGACTAAGCAGAGTGAGCAAAGTTAAGCAGGTGCCTAAACTTTTGTAGTTTTAAAACCTTATTACATCAGGTGGGCTTTGCTTATTTCTAAGGACTAGAGGGTTACTACAAGCTCAGTTTTGGCTTTCCCCAGACGAAATTCGCTATCATGAGATGTCCATAATGTTCCTCTTTACCACAGCAAAATGTGAGTTTGTGTTGGTTTGGTTTTTTTTTTTTTTTTTGTTTTTTTTTTAAGAGAGTGAGAAGTATTATTTCAGCTAATTATTATTAGTTAATCAAAATGGAAATTCCCAGGCTATTAGCCATTTACATTATAAGAGGATTGCTTTGCAGACAGAAAAAGTGACAATCATTTCATATTCTTGTAATAATACTGTAAGTATCTGTTTGATAACAGCAATAGTCTCATTTGTTCAATTTATAACTAATCAATAGCAATAATTTAGTATTTTGCAGTAAGGAATTCTATTAAGAAAGCACAGTTTTGTGCAGAATGACAAAGGCTATCTGTTCACAAATTAATGCTTTGCTTCAGAATTTAACATCAAGAGTTGTCCTCCAAACAAGGACAGATTTGATGGGGAGGCTGAGGGGAGTACAATGCAGCCCACGTGCTCCAGGCAATTTCCTCATCTGTATTATAGATGCATCTAGCCCTGTCCAACCACAAACACTGTCTGAAAAAAAATTTAAAACACTGAGCTAAGTGACTTTCAACTTATTTGCTTATTAGAGGTGCAACAAAAACTCACAATCATTAAAATATGTTATTCTCAGAGAACAAAATAGGTATCCAGCTGCCTTGCTGGACAAGAATAGAGTAAAATCCATTTAATTTAGTAACTACAGAATTGTGAAGAACTTAGAAAGGGCTTCAAAAGATATACTCACACTTTCATTGGACTGAAAGGGCTTGATTTGACTTGGTTTTCAGTGGTAAGGTTTTGGTAGTGGGGGGCTTCAGGGAGGGTTCTGTGAGAAGCTGCTAGAAGCTTCCCCATGTCTGACAGTGACAATGCCAGCCGGCTCCAGGACAGAGCTGCTGCTGGCCAGGGCTGAGCTCATCACAGTGGTGGTTGTGCCTCTTAAGGAGGGCTCCATGCTGAAGCAGGGGAACATTCTGAAGAGTCCTGCCACTGAGGAAGGAGTGCCAGGGGCACCGTGTGGTGAAATGAATGCAGCCCCCATTCCCTGTTCCCCTGTACCACTGTGGGAAGCACAAAGAGAAAATCAGGAGTGAAGCTGAGCTCAGGAAGAACAGAGGGGTGGGTGGAAGGTATTTTTAATATGTGGTTTAGTTTCTCATTGCCCTACTCTGATCTGATTGGTAATAAATTCAATTAATTTCTGCAGGTTGAGTCTGTTTTGCTGGTGATGGTAATTGGTGAGTGATCTCTCCCTGTTCTTCATTATATTTTCTTTTCCTTGTCCAGTTGAGGAGCAAAGTGATAGAGCAGCTTGGTGGGGATCTGGCACCCAGCCAGGTTCAATCCATCACAGACTGTTTATACATTGCTGCTTATAGTGGTATTTTTCAATATATTATCATAGCATTGAACAAAGAAAAACTATTTTCTTCATATATTTGCTCTGACAAAACACTTAAATACATTATCTGAAGCAAGTTATTACTTAGGCATTAAACTAATGAGACAGTCAAAATACTGGAAAATTATAATCTCATCACAAATCAGATCACAATGTATCTCAGCTAATTAGCAGAAAAAAAAGCAGTAATAAATTACTTGTGTTTCTTTTTGGCCACTAAATCCGCTTTCAGCATATTTTAAACAGTACTAAATATGAAACCACTGCTTCTTACTAACAAAAAATTGGTAAAATACCAAATGTTTTTAAGTGTTTATTTTTGGAAAGCCCTACGGAAAATAACAAAACTTCTTCTGAAGGGGGAAGCAATGAATGTTTTCAGAACATATGGCATTTATCTAACATACCTACAAATTTATCTAACACACCTAAAAATACGTGCTGATATAAAATGGCCAAAGACATAAAGACACTACAGATAACCCTTCCCAAGCACTGCAAGCCCAAACTTGAGGGCAGATCCCCAAGGCATCATGAATATTCACTGAAAGTTCAGGTCTAGGGCAAGGCTGGTAGCTTGGCTATTCCCAGAGGAAAGAGTGTGTTTCTCATACCTCCCCAAACTGAGGGCTCTCAAATCAAATTATGACTAAACTTCTGCTCAGTCCAACATCTGGTGATAATCCAGGGAGTTCACTTTCACCAGCTGTCCTGTGTAAGTATTAGTCTTATTCCATGGCTGTAGATCAGTGCGATGACCTGATTACCTCCTTGTTATTCCATAATACAAATTTCCAGCCTTCTATTCTCATTTACTGCTTTTTATGTGATGGTGCAGAAAACGAGGCAGCAGTCTCTCAGCAGTTAAATAACCAGAGCAGGATTGCTGCTTTCTGTGACATTTACCCCCTGAAGGACTGCACTGCGATGGTGAAAGCACTGAGCAGCAGCATCTTTTGGTGAATTTGGGGAAGGTGAATGAACGATTCTGGGAACAAAAGTATCTGTGAATTTTATTCACTCCACAGGATAAATAAGCAAATCAGTGGCACATACTTCTAACACAGACAAAATATCGAAATATTGTTTGCTCGAGAACCAGAATGTTCAGAGGAAGGACATCAGTGTATTAAAAAAACAAGTGAAAGTTGCTGTGGTGGAGAAAGAGCAAGAGAAAAATGTTATCATGCTGCATCACTGTCACTTCTTTTGCTGTTCAGCTTCACGTTGTTTTTCACAGGAGCAACTGCCATACTGAGCTGCACTCAGGAAAGTCCCTAACCTGTGAATATCCCTGCGTCAGGACAAACAGACTGGTGAGAGAAGAACAAAGATGATGACTACTACTTTTTAGCAAAGGGAATGGAGGCATTTTCCAAGTTGAGTCAGAGCACTGACACACTTTCCAATGCAGGCATGCTTGCTCCCCCGCCACTTTCTACAGAGACTCATTCACAGAACAACAATAACTAAGTCAAAAGCAAACACAGAAAACTGCCCAGTTATCAATTCAGAGTTACTTCCTGAAATTAATTAAAACAACCTGACTTGCCACCTCATTCTTGTTAGTTTGGGTCTTCCTGCCCTGTCCCACAGTATTCCCTCTGTTTGCTTTCTTTTCAGTCACTTGTAGTCCAAGGATCCTCAAAAGTCTCCAAAGTGGGTTTATTTTCCTTTTCTTCTTGGAACAGAGCTGATACACACCAGAAGACTTTATTTGCATCTGTAAACCACAAAGACCCTTCAAAGGGTCAGCAGCGGATGGGGAATGAATGGTGGCTGGGGGATTCTGCAGAGGTGAGCAGTGCTGAAAGCAGAGAAGCCATTGGAACAAATGATTCCACAGCAGAGGAGAAAATATTTATTTTGTAGGCTTTTAAGCTGTGCTGGAAAGGGTACAGTTGCCCCCTGCAAAGGAGATCCCTGGAGAACAGCTCATTGTACTAGCAGTGGGAAACATGAAGGCAGGGGAAGTATGAGCTCAGATGCAAAGACAATGAGCACAAGGCTCCTTCCAGAGTGACTCATCCAGCCTCTGAGACAGAGGAAACCGATCACTCCATAAATCAGCTTCTTTTGCTAACTATCCAAGTAGTGGCACTTGGCAGTGGGGAAAGCAGCTGTTCACTCCTTCTAACAGCTCATGGGATGGTGCTGGGAAATGGGAGTTAAAAAGAGCTTCTGGGGAGATGATTTTTGGTGACAGGCGGAGAAGGAAATAGTACAATAAGATACTTAAAGGAATTCATTTGACTTTACATCAATAATAGGGAAGGGGATCAGAGTATCCCAGTAACACTAAAGTTCAGCTAGAGCAAAGGAAATTTTTTAAAATTTGCGGGCCACTCCTGGTTTTTCTTGTATGCAAGAGTTAATTTTTACATAATTTATGTGCCAGTAGTGCAGTTTTCTCAAAACGAAGTCCTATCTAATATTTAATAGAAAGGAGAGAGCAATTTGGGAAAACATGTTAGTTTGGGGGACGTCCGTCCGTTCCCCCCCCCCCCCCCCCCCCCCCCCCCCCCAAGTTATTAGATTTGAGGTAGTAAAATTACATGGAAACTAATTAGGAAAATGTCCGGTATGTATTTCTCAGCTTTATTACTTCTACATTTAGTGCATTAGCACTTAAAAGTCTGCAGGGAGGAATCCCTTTCTTGAGGAGCACTGGTGTCCTGTCCAGCCTTGAAAAACTAAAGAGCTTCCATTCTTATGGAAGGCAACTAACTCACCACACCATGGAATTAAATGATGCACCAAATATTACATTAGTTTCACTACTAATTAATCAGAACCAATGGTTTGAGAGTAAGATATTTTACTAGAACTTGCTGCTTTCAGTTTGTCTTATGGTCTAGTGTTTAGGAATGTCTCTTCTGAGCACTGTCTCTCATCCCTGTCTAGCTCCAAAAGGATTTAGGGGGGAAAAAAAGAGGGAGAAAGTAATTTTTATTCTGTTCTGGTTGGTTTTACTATTATCTTCTCAAAAATACCAAGGATACAATGTAAAGCACCACACGAGTTTTCAATTCTATTAACCAAACACATCTGATGCAGCTAGCCGAGCCACCAAAGCCCCCCTAGATAATGAGGATCAGACTGGGTGCTCTCAAGCTGACCTACCACCTCCAGCTGCCTGCAGAGTCCTGCAGCTCAGCCACATGTGCAGCAGTGTCTGGGAAGGACCAGGGCTACCAACATCTGGAGCTCACTGCTTCTCCAGCCATCAGGGGGCCAAGGTGCCAACTGGTCCGATTTGACCACCTTCCATCTCATGTTACAAGCGGGAGCTGAAGCAAAGGACAATACTAAATTTCAAGATGAAAGTTTTGAAAATCGGAAATCCTCTCAGCCACAAAAATAATTAAAGGGGGGGGAAAAGAAAGAAAAAGAACAAAAGAGAAGAGTGAGAGGCTAGTTTGTAAGCAATGTTATTCCTCAGAGAAATACATTCATCCATTCATCCAGAGGTGACTAAACGTTCTGAAAACCACTTAACTGTTTTTCTGTTGGAGTAAGACAAAGAAAGATGGGCAAAAAAAGAGATTACTTTGTCCTCTCCTCTAGTCTTCTCCAGGAAATACAATTTCCTTCAAAGAACTGAGATAGCCCACCAAAACCAGCCATTGTTCTTTCAAAAACAGAAGCCTATGGCTAATGATTCCAAGCTATTTCATTTTTGAATAACTGTATTTACAGATGAATAAAGAACAACTGTTTATTGATGCCCTATCCCTGAAACCAAGAGAAACACTCCTAATGCAAACACTGAAATATCTATTCTTTTTCCAGAGGAAAAAAAAATCTTAAGACTGCATTTTTTAAGAAAGACAGCTCATAAAATCATTGAGAAATCGTTTTTCTGCTGGATAAAATACTTCAGCAATACTACTTTAACAATCTGGAAAAACTCTAGCTGTTACAGTAAGCACAAAAATAAAATGAAAAAACAACTCTGAAACAAATAATCTTACTTTTAGCCTTTCACACATTCTCAATTTCTCCTACCAAGAGCAGAACAGCCTTGAGAGGATGAGCAGCAGTGTCTGAAACCATGGAAACTGTAGGTTGCCTGTTTTTCTTAAGAGTTGGGCAACAGGCCCTGTCTGAAATCTAGTTTCCACAAGGTTTTGCCATTAGAGAAGTCAAGTATGAATGCAGCAAGTTAGGGAACAAAAATAAACAGCATTTCATACTTCATCCTAAGAGTTTCTAAGTTACTATGAAAGTCTTTTCAGAGCCACCATTTGAGACACAGATTATTGGATGATCATCTCATTTTCTGGCCAAGAATGCTTGCAATTTAAAGGAAAGCATGATAATGGGCTACACCAATTTGACATAGGTATTTTGCAGGACAGAATTTATACACCATCTTTTTTGGTAATTTCACTGTTCTCCCTTTATTCAGAATTTTTAGAAGATGGCACAATGTAGAGGACATATCTTTTCATACTACGCACCTTAGAGTCAGCTTAATAGACCTTTTGGTCTGTTGAATAGGTGCAATTTAGTAAAGATGCTAAGATTCACAGTTGATTTACCTTCCTTAGCTGACCAGACCTTAAGTGAAAAACCTTAAATTTTTCACTTTTACTCCCCAAAAACTTACCAGACATGGTGAACGACATGTTTGGTTTCTCTTTTCTTTTAAACAAAGTCCCATCTTCAGGAGAAAAACTGCTCCCAGACTCAAAATATGAGCAAAGATCTGGGACCAACGAGAGAGACTCACATTCAAACACTGACCTACTTCCTATTATAGCTTTCCTCATAGCTGAAGAACACACAGTGCTTCCTTAGTAAAACTGAAATGGTGTGGCATATGCTTCTGCAGACAAATAAAATGCTGACAGGCAATGCAGTAAACTGAGCCACACCACTTTTTCCTCCTGTGAAAGCCCTTTAAACATCGGTATTACATTATTCACTGGAATAATGACTGAGTACTTTATAAATGGGACAGAAAGTCAATTATTCTACACAATGCACCATCACAAGCAAGACTGTAAGATCAATGTGCCCATAGCCTATTTTACAAATACTTGAACAAAAAACAAACAAGTGAATTAAGTTCATAGCTTCTTAACACTTTCCAGAGCTGGTAATGTATGTACTGTAACTCACAAAGGCTATTTATAGAGGCGAGATTCTGCACAACATTCCTAGAAAATCGTTTCTATTAACCCTCGGATACCATGTTTGTTGAAGCCCTGAGGATGTGTTACAATTAAAAATTGGTGTGAAATTTCAATTTCAACAGTGTTTTTTATTACCCAGACATAAAATGCCGGTTGACACTTTGTGATTAAGATGAAACACTGAGTATCATTTGATTAAAACCAACAAAAGAGCAATAAAAGCCATCAGTCCTACGTAGCCCAGTTTTAAGCACACACTGGGAGACCAAGTCACTGGTTTATGCAGCAGACATACTTGTTGAGAACCTGAACAGCATGGCTTTGACTTGCAAATATGCAAATTTGAAAGATCACAATTAATTGTATGGCAAAGCATTACAGGTTTAATTTTTTTTTCAGCAGTTTGGAAATGAACAAAATTACTAGCATTCATTGCCTCAATTTTTTACAAATAAAAGGTTTTGGATGTTTTCTGTAAAGTGGAGCATACCTTAGTTATGCAATGGAAAATAACCTAAGTTCTATGGAGATCCATTTCCTGGTTTATCCTAATTATTACAGTACAACATGTTTATTGTTTTATTGCCTATATACAACATACTAAATCCACTTAGAGTTGCTAAATTTAGGATTATCCCTAGATGAGTATATTATGCCTGAAATGATTCTAGAATATGCTACCAAATCTCTTTAAATAACTGAAATGTATATTCATTAAATATGCTGTTCCAATGGATTACTCCTCTATTTTAGAGACATTAATAAATAAAGTATATGCATGGTGTTTAGGGGTGCAACAACTACATCTAATTAAAGAAACCTTACCAATAGCTTCTTTCTTCAAATTCACACCAGCCTTTTAAAGTTAGATGCAGCATGGTTAATTGCATTTAGCAAAGAAACATGCCAGAAGGAGGTTTTCTGTTATCCTTCTAAAAATACTCTGTGGTAACTATTTTCAACAGATACTTAAATTTCATTGTCTAAAACTACAGTAGAAATACTGTTTGCTATATTTAGGAAATTTCATTGAATAGTTAAATGAAATAGTTTATAAAAATCTGCAATAACATTCTCTGCTCTAATGTGCTAAGCTTGCACTTAGTCTTGCATATTAAAAAAAATATCCAATTATTATCACTGAATCCAATTATTCCTAAATAATTAAGGAGAGATGAACAAATGCATTTGATAAAAAAGACTAACAAATATTTGTGCAAAATTAATTAAAGTATTATTCAAATTCTTGAATACGAAAGATATTCCAACAACTCTGGGCATAGTGTATTTTCTCCAATATGAACACTTCCGTCTAATAATGGTGAGGCTACACCAAAGTTTCTTTTGCAAAGGTTACCTGAGTGGATTATTGATATATTAACTTTCTCATATGAAAGCCCAACTAGAACCCAAGAGTGAAAATCTGTCATAAGAGCATACGAAATCCCAGACTATATTACTGATTCAATGCTGTCATACCAATAATTAAGAGTGAGACCTTGCAGAATGAACTGCTTGATCAGCACAGGTAATGAGTTATAATTACAGAAGTATACTTAAAAAGCATTGGTGACAATGACTAGGTAATTTTCATTTATACACTTAAGAGTTTAATTAATAATTTTAACCTCAACCACATCCTCTTCAACATTCAGAAGTTGCAGCCATTATGTGATAAGGTTGGGGAAGAGGAGCAGGCAGTTTGTGCCTGTAAATTTTAGCTCTGCTTTAGACCATGCTGACCCATGTGGGAGTGAGCCCTGTTTTGCACCAGGGTTAGCTCAGAAGAAATAGCCCTGGCTCAGCTGGTTATAAACATGCAAACTGGGACCTGTAATAGGCAGGCCCAAGTGCTTAATTCATGTATTTGTTGCAGTATAATGATATTTGTAAAATATGCACTGAGACATAAATATGTAAATATGACATAGAATCTGCTTTAGAAATTCAGTGTAGTTGTATGAATCAGAAGCTAAGATAAGCATATAACTCAGCCATTATTGCATTCAGAAGCATTTCAGAAGGTGAAAATATAATCTGTTCAGGAAATACGTAGTTTCGTTTTAAAAACACCCACAGGGAAACTGATGATAAAAAGCAAGAACAAGTTATAACTGAGTAGATGCAGATTTCATCAGAGAAACAGATTCACTGTGTGTAAATATTGTAGGTGGTTGCAGATTAGTATTTAGGAAATGTGCCTTTTTAGGGTTTGTGTTCCAAGTGTTTTGTGTCTTCTTTTTCCCACTAATCAATGTATTTGTAAAATAGATAATTTGCAATTAACTTAACATTTTATTGTTTCTTCATACTAATAAATAATAACTGTTTGGGGAATAAAATTTGCACAGGCACACCTGGTAGTATGATGCATGTGAGAACCAGGGAATAACTTAGAATCACTGGCATCTGTAACTACTCTTGGTGGCCCTTGCGGGTTTGGAAACCATTCAGGAAAATTCAGAGTTGGGGAAGCCCATCAGCATCATGCTATAAAAGAGCTGTAATTTCTGTAACAAAATCAGCCAGAGACCAATTCTAAGTGGAGCAGTTCCAATCCAAAATGAGTAAGGAGTCAAGTTGCAGGTGGTGCAATTTGTGATGGCAAGAACTGAATTTATGTCTGAAAACAAAAGATAACACTATGTTTACACACAGCATGACAGTATTATTCATTCAGTTTTTAGAAGTCTGTAACTTGGACTTGACCCTATTCTGAAATCAGAAAAGAAAAAAAAGAAATATGTGCACTGATAATGAACTATTAGTAGATAGTCCTGACTCTACAACTTCCATGGTAAAGGTTATAGGATTATAAATCTCAATTACATAAGTCTGACCATTTTTGTTGTTTCAGAGGAAATTAAGCAACAGTCATAGCTATGTGAAAAAACCATGACTCAAATAATAAAGTAAGAGAAATGGTTCTTATTTTAATACATCAATTTTATTTTTATATATTTAGCTTGAAATACTGTAGCCATTTTATAATATCTGACACCCTGTCCCACTGAAAGCTCCTTTCTTTCTGAATTCTGATGACAGGAGATGAGACAGTGTCTACCTGAATTCAACACCCCATCAGCAAAGAGCTCTACTTTTACAGCTCCTGGGTTTTATGGAGCAGTAGTGAGAGCTTTGTAAAAAGGTTTTAAATGTTAAGCATCAGCATCCAAAAATAAATGCTCATCTATTCAGAAACAATAACCAAAAAAAGCTTTAAGAAGAAAAATAATTTAAGGGTTTATTTTTAAACAGCTATTTTTAAAGTGAGCAGCCTTGACATCAGAACATTCTTCTGTCATCATAAGAAAAGGGAGTTTAATTTTGAGGAATCAAGCTGCTTGCTTTACTTTGAGTTCCGTAATTCTTCCTTTCTAAACTTAAGAAAAGCTACCAGAGTGTAACTGCTCAGTGGTAATTGACTTAAACATCCAGAAAAAATAACAATTAAAAAGGTACAAAGGGTTCCTTGCTGTACAAATACATTAAAGTAGATAAATATGAATTCTGAATAAATGAATTTTTAATACATACACCCTTTGAAAAGAACTCTTTTATTCTGTGTACACAAGTGTCACAAACTGTTTATGAAAATAACTGTTCTGAAAAGTAAATAAGACACTGGCAAAGCCTGAGTTGTGTCCTACTTCTGTTGCTCATCTAATAGTCGATAATTCACTTCTGTCCTTTGTGGTTCCACTGCTTCAGCTCAAGTGCCACAGTGTGTGGATTGAAGGGTGACCTTCAGAAAGACAATGTACTCCATTAAAAATTTGTAATATCCAAAGTGGAAATATTGACGGACAATAGCATGTGAGGGCATATGTCAACCATAGGAGAGAAGTTTAAAAAAGCAGGACATGCTGTGCCATAAGGAAATCTGGCTTCCATTTCTGGCTTGGATACAGCTTTTCTTTATGTGACAATTTCATCTGCCTAAATTGCTTTTCTCACAGTTTTAAATGAGATATATTTGTTTACTTTTCCAGATACTGTAAGGACTAATTTATTCATACTTGGGAAAGCATTTCAAATTTGTAAAATGGGAGCCTTGACTGGACCCCAGCATAAAGCTGTCTTGTAGACTGGGAATAGCTCTTGTCAACAGCAAATAGTCAGGCTCAGATTTGTTTACAGCAATTTGAAACCCCTTTCATGCAACTTCTGCTGCAAATAAGAGAAAATGTTTATTCCTGGTACAATGACATTAGCAGTCTTAATTATTATGTGAACATACAAAACCAGTAACCAAATTAAATATACTGCACTAAATTTATGGCACCTTTGTGGCCACTAGGACAAATATAACAGGTATTTATAACATCTAGAGAATTTCTCATTCTACCACCAATCCCTACTTCACCCCTACAGTCCCAGAGGTCCTTTTTTACTTTTCTGGTAAAGACTTAAGGCTCAGATATAACTGCTCCAACAGAGTCGCCTTCCCCCCGATGGCCTGAGTGTAAGCTATACTCATAGCTTAGTAGAATATAAAAATATACATAACATTTTAAAACTCAGCATATCACGGCTAACAAGAGTAAGGTGGTGGGGTTTTTTTTGTTTTGTGGTTGTTTTTTTTTTTTTGGGTTTTTTTTTTGTTTTTTTTTTTTTTTTTTTTTTTTTTTTTTTTTGGCACATTGTGGAAACAGAACCTGAACCTGAATCATTGTCAGAAAAAACTGTCTCAGCACATCCACTGGGGACTGGGCAGACCACAAAGGCTTCTTACATGCATATTCTATCAACCAAAAGCAAGATGGATTTGCTCATTAAATCACAAGTAAGTTATCAGTAACTGAGCTCTGAAAAAAACTCACAAATTAAAATGACGACCTTTGAAACTCTGAATATGCCTAGTTTAACAGCTGCTAAAGAGCAAGAACCATACAAAGAGGCTTACTGTCACAGCAGCAATTTTACAGAATCTAATACGTGAATGGCCAAACCACTTCTCCTGATATCACAGTTAGGTGCTGCTAAGAGAGACAGTTTAATCCTAGATTAATTTTTATTCCAAATAATTGGAAGAAAGCTCTTGATAACAGTGATGCATTCCTGGCAAGAATCCAGATGGCTCAGGTAAAGTATTTATCATTCACACAGCATTTCCACCATCTATTTAGCAGAAAGCATGACTATTTTAATCAGTTGACATTGTATTCCTATACAATGCAGTATTACATTCACTTATTTAGAAGCTGAAACTAATGTAAGTTGGTATAATTTAATAAGGAACCATATGGCATTGTGAAAATACAACCTAAATATTTATATATACAATCTTTAAGAAAACCAACTAATTCTGAAAACAAACAAACAAATGCACCTCAAAATTTCAGGTTTTTTTTTTTTTTTTCTTCAATCAGGTGCTTCCAGAAGAACTGAAATAAAATCAGTTTACTCATGTTTTCGTGATCTTTAAAGGCCTTGCTTTTGCGAATGATTAACAGCACATACAGGGACAGATCAGTTTGTGTTCCTGTTTTATCTGTCTAAATCCACAATTGAAGACTAAGGAAAAGAAATAGCTAGAATTTTAGTGTGCATGGGTTTTAGCCCAATAGCCATGAAATATGGGTTCAAAATTGTTGCTGCAATTCACTAGTCTCCTAAAAAAGTAAATGGCAAGAACTGTCAAAAGAACAAGGTGCTCACTGAAAAAGGCCAGCTCTGGTGCAAAGCCAATGCTGTTAAATTACGGAGTGGCAGTAACGAAGCACAGATTAACACCTTTTGCAATTTTATTCTCAAAGCCCAAAACCAACAATTAATTCCAAATTAAAAATGGATGTTATAGTCATTGAAGAATTGCAAATACATACACCACTGAAAACACAAAGAAAAACATTAGCACAAGTTGAGATCCTACAAGCTGCTGCTGCTGCTTTAGGAAAAAAAATGGTGAAAAAAAAAAGAAACAATGGCCATGAGCAGCACGGGTGTCACAAGGTGCATTAGTGTAACTGCCAAAAAGGACTGAGTGACCAAAAAAAATTAACCTTTCCTATGAACTTCAGAGAGCCCCAACAGAGGCTGTGATGATGGATGTATCTGTTTATTTTATTTATTTTTTTTCTGTCTAAAATGAAGACCAGCAAATCCCACACAGCCTTCCTTATGCTGTTCTTTGATTTGGTTAAAAAATATTTTGAATTCTGTATTATACTAATGGTGACACAGCTGGTGACACAAAGTCCTTTCAAATTCAGACAACCAAGGAAGCTGACCTCTGTGAGATGTCCTGCTTTGAAATATCACTAGATAAATATAATACCTCCAAAATGAAAATATATTTTCCACCTAATTATCCACAGAGTACTTTTTAAAATGTTTCTTTATTTTACTTAGCTAAGAGTATTAAAATTCTGAAGAAAATAAATATTTGGCTATTTGTATATTAATTACACATACAGAATGTGAAGGGACAACCTTTATCTAAAGGATGACATTGGACATCCTTCACTGTTTTGTGAAGAAGATAGCAGCAGAGTAACTCACCACGTACCTTGAATTTAACCTGCACACACTGATTCCATAGGGAAATAAAACCAAGGGATCCATGCAACAATGGAGGTGACCAAGGGCCTTATCATAAAAGCTGGAGAGGATTCAGTTTAAGCAGCACACTCATTCACTCACTGTCCTTCCCTTCCATTATGTTTTCTATAGCTTTTCTTGACCATCAGTCTAAGTTATTGCCAGGAAATAATAAAAACAAAGAAGGACCTGAAAATCCTGCAGTTGATGTTCTCTTGCCTTGGCTTCTGAACAGAGTAAGAGATTTTCATTTTAATTCACTGAAGCAATTTTACATATGACTGCAAACACTTTAGAGTTATTTGACAACTTCAGATGCTTAACCTGCTCCTAACAGAAAGCGTCCAAAGCACAGTTTTGGTGTTTCAGAGGAAATGGAGTAATTTAGAGCAAATACTAGAAACCTGCTACATTCTGGAGAGGTTTTTTCATGATGTGGTAATGCTGGGTAGCAGGGATTAACCTGAAGATTTTCCTCATTAAATCTCCTGCTTTTGGAAATTCTATAATTTATAGAGCTCTGTCACCTAGTAGCACCCTCCTCTCCCCGTCACATCTAAACACTGTATGCTCAAAAGAAACCAAGAGATGACAAGGTTTTGAATCTTGAGTACAAAAACACTAACTATGTCTTCTTTTGTTAGAACAACAAACTCCTAAACAATGGTATGTTTTCTGAGTGCTTGAGCCAGTGATACCATCAGCTGAGAATCTGACAACTCCAAACACTGTCAATTTTGTTTGCCGACATAGTTAAGCTCACTACCCTATGTCACAACCTCTGAGTAGTTTATCTACAGAAGGCCCAAAAAATGCAAACTTTATTATAAAAATTAATTGCTATGCCCAAATATTTAGGAAGAAACATCAAGTTTCAAACACACTGGAATATTTCTATCACTGAAAACAAACCCTACAGCTGGTGGCAATATAAATTCACTGCCTAAAGCAGAATTACTTGCATGAAAGACATGTCATAGACAAAGCAGTGGGTCTGGGCTGACCGGTCTGAGCCACTGCTGCCTTGTCCCAGGAGCAGCTGCTCAAGAGGTTTTGCTGGCTGCAGCAGAGGGAGGCGAGGGAGCCCAGCTGCTGCACTGCCTCGCAGAGCTCCGCAGCTCCCGCTGGTAACCGCAGATCACTTACGGCTTGCGCCTCCCTGCAAGGAGCTCAACTCCAGCCACACAGCCAGCCCAGCAGAAGGCCAGTGCAGAATCTGGGAGCAAAATCAAATTGCCTGATTCTCTTTCCTAGGCAAGCCAAAGAAGTTAGTCTACCTTAGATCATCAGAGGGCTGTGGATAAAAGTGGAGATGCCCTTCTCCAGCAGCCTGAGTTCTGCCAGCCTCTGGGTTTCAGCAGTGTGGGCTCTGCCCTTATACAGTAGCTCTGTGAATCATGTCCTTGGTTTAATTTGCATTTCTTATATATTTTGAGCAAAAAGTAAGACTAAACATGACAGAGAAAATACGTCAAAATTACCACTGTGGTCTCTTAACATAAGAGAAGAATGTTCAACTCTCAGGCTGCAAACCATGAGCATCACTGTAATATACGCTTCACTGATATATGTGATATTCTCCCTATGCATCACTTCTTATTGTAGCTGGGGAAGGGAAGAGGAGGAAGATAAAGAAAACCATTAAAAAAAAATTGCATATTTCTTTTAGCCGCTGATTTTCCTGAATTACTAATGAAATACTTCACGGTCCAGCTCTTTTTATGTAGAATATACTCCCAAATACAACCTCCTTCTTCTTCAGCCTTCTCATTTATTTTATACACAGGGACAATTGCACACGTACATCATCCTGGTGCCTCCCCAATTTCTCTATCTGACCAATTTATGATGAAAAGCAAGGTTGTTGAGATAACAGGGATGGGGTAGACTGACAGATGGGTATGAATTGCATATCTACCTTTTCGCACTCACCTTCATTTGCCCACCCCAATCTCCCTCACCCTCTTCTAATTTTTGTTTCTCTTAATAAATAAATGTCATGCATTTCTTATTAGGTAGTATGGAAAGAAACTTACCTTTACACATCCACTTGTCTCAGAATACTCTTTTCCACAATGATAAACTGACAAATGATGAGCCTTACTTGTAAGAAATTTTCCTGCTCCTTTGAGAGTATAGACTTGTGTTCTGTCTTTCATCACCTCTAGCCTCCACCAGTGCCAAAAATGATTGATTTGCTGTTGAAATATTAATGTTTTCATATCCTTTTCCATTTTGGTATTTTGAACTGATGCAAAATTAGATCACTGTCCAATACTGTAGGTGACACATGACACAAACTGTCACATCTTCTGTTTTCCTACCCCTCCAATCAATTGTTCAAGCATGTAGCCCTTCCATCTGGACTCAAGAACAGAAGACCCCCTTCAGATAGGGAGGACACATTCTACAACTCTTTTTCTAATTAATTCCTTTCATTCTTCACAAATTTTTGCCAGATAAGTTGCCATCTAACAGACACAACTACCACTTCTCAAAGACTTCTCAGACACCTGCCATTATTTTAGACAGGCTGGATTGTCTAGACCAGAAAAAAATATAACCCCATCTTTTTAAACACCTGCCAGCTCATGTCTAGCAATCAGCCCTGCCTCCTTCCTTCTGCTCTCCAAGTACTATCCCACCTTAACATTATGCAAACTGATAGTTAAAGCAATGCATTTTCATTTGGGTATCCTAGTTCTTTGTATTTGAGTAATATCTAAATGCATTCTTTGTCACTGGCCCATGACTTATATTTTCCCACCGTTCATGAAGTATATTCCTATTTAGGATGATATAAAATCTCTTCATTGCACCTTCTGTTTCTCTGGCCTTTTTCCTTATCATTTCTTTAGCAAATAAAGTTTACCACATTCAAAACTGCTTAGAGTGCACCTGCAAGTTTCCTAAGCTCTTTGACTTAGCATATAACCCCCTTTATAAGTTCCCCCATTAACACCAGCTCCTCCATCTTACTTAAATACAAACTATTTGTCTTCGCTTCATGCCCTATTTCCACTTAACCATCACTCATCTTATCAGCTCTTATCTTCAGCTGGCCAATATTACTTCCCTCCATCATCCACTTGTAAAATTCCAAATTGCCACTGTCTAGGGTGCTGGTCCATGCTCACATTTACCAGACACTGTGGAAAAGAATGTTAACTCTATGGCATCCATTGAGGATTGCCATGCAAATGTAGTAGAACAGATCTCACCCTCCCAAAAAAAAAAAAAAAAAAAAAAAAAAAAAAGGCTGTTTGTGCCTATTTCCTAGCTAATCTGTCCTATTCTTTTTTTTTCAGATTTGGCATTCCAATCACTGCTGGCATTCATCACTGATCATTTAAATCTTTCCATTTTCTTTTGTGTCATAGGCAGGTATGCTGTAATTGATTAGGTGACAGCCTGTGCTTACATGAGTATGAGTTCATTAAATCTTACTCATTCACCCACATCAACACTAGTTGCTTTTGTTATAAAGCCTTTTCAACTGAAGAAAAGACAAGCTATTTTCATTTAAGAATTTGAAACTCACATTGTAACCGAGAGCAAGTTTTTAAACCACTTTTAAATCTTGCATATAACATACTACAGGGTTATGTTCACAATAGACTATTACTGTATCTGTAGTCTATTATTTTGAAATATTTTAAAAGATTTTTCCTAACATATTCTACAGTACTGCCTGCAGCAATATCTCAAAATCCCTTCTTCTTTCAATCTTGACTTACTTTTTCATTACAGTTCCCCTTCAGACTTACACTTTTGCATAAGGAAATGGTTTCAATGATCTTTTCATTTGTTACCTCCTCCTGGACTATTTCAATTCACACAGGCAAAGGCAGCAGGAAGGCCTGCATGGATAAACAACTCCAAAACATGGATGACTCCTGCCAAAACTGAAGCACAAAAAGGAAGCATGCGGGAAGTGGAAGCAGGGTTGAGATGGCCCATGAGAAATATGGGACTTGCAGAAATGGAGTCAGAAAAGCCAAAGCAACCCAGAGCTGCTGCTGAATGGACACAGTCCCTGGTCACAAAGGATATGGGAAGGGCCGAGGTACTTAATGTCTTCTTTTGCCTAAGTAAGGCACGTAATATGTGCCTGCAGGAATCTGAAGCTCCTGCAACCAGGGAAAAAGTGTGGAGCAGTGAAGACTTTCTCAGTGGAGAATGACGGGGTTAAGGAACACCTGCGGTGGGGATACACAGGTGCATGGGACCAAACAGGATGCAAGAGAGAGTGCTGAGGGAGCTGGCTGATGCCCTTGCAAGGCCACTCTCAAAACTGTCTTTAAAAAGTCACAGCAACTATAAGATGTTCCTGATGACTGGAAGCAAGGTGAACTCTGATCTCCAAGTGTCAAGAAGGCCAAGGAGAATCCAGGGAACCACAAGCAGGTCAGCCTCATCTTGATCCCACCAGAACACAAGAAAACACTTTTCTATTACCATGATGGTGGTCTAATACTGCAACAGCTTGCACAGAGTCATTGCAGAATCTCCATCTTTGGAGATATTCAACTAACCAGACAAAACCTGCTCTAGCTGATCCTGCTTAGAGCAGAAAAGTTGGAGTAGATGACCTTCAGAGTCACAAACATTAAAACTACTCTTACAGACCAGCTTTCTATAGAATTATCCTGAACTTTGTATCCACCTTTGATGCCACTGGGTTTAATTTGTCAAGTCTCATGCCAAGTGCGCTTCCTTCTAAAGCTCTGAGCGGATCTGACATGGCTTCAAAGGAATCTACTTCTACCAGAAAAAAATACGTGTTTGGTCCAGCAAACGCAGCACAAAACATGCAACAGCAAATAAACACGTTTACAGTGGAGGGAATCTGGAACAAACTTGCAAATCAAATCAGATTAAAAATGCCTTGTTAGTTTTAAAACAGCTGATAATTGCTCCTCAGGCTACATCTTTCCTAACATTGTAAAGAATTCATACGAAAGAACACTTTTACTTACAAATGTACCTCAAAAAGCTATTCAGAATTGGAAAAACAGCACTCCATGAGAAAACCTGCTGCTATTCCAAAACTACTTAAACTGCAGTATGGAAGAAGCCAGGAGGTACTTCAAGGGATTCGATGCTGCCTGCTGGCAAACAAGTATCATAGTGGAACAGAAGCCAGTATGGGCTCCAGAGCCGGCAGCTCTGAAATTATCACTGCAAGATTCTGTCTTCTTCATCAGGGCACATTTTGCCTGACTCAGAAATCTGGGATTGTTTTCAATTAAAGCATTAAAAAACGAGGGCAAAAATTTTAACCAGGAAACATGAATCCCATGGCCAAAGAATACTATGTGGATTAATCATTTCTGTTCCCATGATTTTGTTGCTTCTGTCAGGGCAGGAGAGTTAACAGCATACTTGGGCAAATACAGTGAGCACGTGACGGTCGCAATGCTCTAAGAGACAGCTCATGTATGGCCTTGTTTCAGACTAAGACTTGGATCCATATAGCTGATTTAACACTGCTACCATAAACAACATGGATAATTTCCTGCTTTGTCTTAGGCTGCAGAAACTGGAAGCTATCTACAGCGTGAATCACAGATTTTACAGCATTACAATCTGGGGGCATAACAACTGCAGCGAGTATGACTGAGCTTTCTTTTGCCTTTCATAAAGCCTTGAAAATTACTGCATATATTTGTCAGTAAATGGATAACTAACACTATTGTTATTTAATAGGCCTGTTTTCAGACAGTTATTTTTGGTTTGTATGCCTACATTTTTCTTTAGAGTTAAATCAGTTGTACAAAAGAAATCATTATTGAAATCATGTAACATAACAGAGCCAACATAAAGCCAATGAGAACAGACACGGTGAGATTACACTTCAGCAGTGGACAAAATAACAGCCTCCATAAGAATGATTCAGGAGTCTAAAATGATGTGGTATTTGTTAAAAACAAAACAAACTCACCAGTTCCCTGACAGAAAAACCTATGAATATTTAATGTAATATTCTCCAGGCTTCTCTTTTGTTGAACTGCTAAACTTTAAGAAAACCAAATTAATATTTTCAGTGAAATAAAAGTTACCTCGTATACTCTCCCATACACTTAAAAAAAGACTAAATGAAACTGGCAGCTGTATAAAAAACCTCATTTAATTTTCACAAAAGCTTTTAGGTACTGTTGCAGTGAGAGATCAATATTACCTAGCTGACATAATGGTGAAATAGTTGGGTACAAAGCAAAAATATATAAGTGCAATCAAAGTAAATGAACTGTGATCATACCAGCAGGCCTAACAAAATTGGCTTTAATCTTGAGAATATTTATGAAGTGTATGTGCAATTTTTCATGATAAACTTTCACTTACGGTTCAAGGCATACCAACATTATGCTTTTTGATAGGTACACAAAACAGTTTGATTGAAATTATCTCCCAAGTGAACATGCAATAGGAAGCAGATGAACTTCACAACAAAACAGAATGCTTTTGTCTAAAATTCTGGTTTCACATCTGCTAATTAGGACTGTCTCCTGACTGAATTAATTAGCATTAAGGAACCACACACATTGTATCCAGTCCCACTAATAATATCTTTTAAAATAACCCTTCAGGTATCTTGGCAGACATGGAAAAAATAGTATTTAATATTACTCCACTGAACTAATTAGCATGAACAAAAAATATGAAATGCAGGATTTGTAAAAATATTTTCTTATGAAATTATATGTAATTATAGCCTTTTTCACATATGTGTGCCTTTTAAAATGGTACTTAATCTCTCTTCTCATATGTGAGAAATGGGAAACAATAGCAGGACCTATAAAGCTTTCCTCGTACCAATGAGCTGCAAAAAACTCATCTGTATTTAATGCAATATTCCCTTTGCATTGTGAACATATTAATTGTACAGATGTTGCAAGGAATTAGAGATTGCTTAAGTATTTTCTGTGCATTATTCACTAGTTTCCACGTGTCACTAATTTGAAGTATCACCAAATAATTTTGTGTCTTTTAGGCTCAAACTGACCTTTTTGATTTCGTCTTTTACTGATCTGCAACACAACATCATCATTTGGCTAGCTACCTTTCCATTATATTAATGTTTTAAATAAAACTATTTCTTTGCCTAAGACTAATGGCAGGCATTAATTCTCCTACAAAGTAGAGTGACCACGACAGCAACAAAACCCAACGCAGCCCTGTGCATATTCTTTGATTTTTCATCCCTTCACTTTGCCGCCTGCCAGCAGAGCTCTCTACTGGAGCACCTACAACCCTCAAGGCTATCAGACAAGCAACCACTTTCCTCCTTATAAATGCTCCTACTTCAGTAGGGACTATATAAATCCTCAGGAAAACAGCTGTTGAGAGCAAGATCCACTTTGAAAAAGAGATTTTGGCAATGGAAGTAGGAAATATGTTACCACGCACAATAAAGAACACCACAGGGAGTAAACTGATGAGAAAAAAGAGACAAAAATAGGAAATATTTGGAACTTCCTTGGAAAAGGTTCTTCTTTGCAAGCAAGGTGACACATACCTTGGAATAAATATCTGCTAGTTATAAATGCCAGCAAAAGAGAAAACTGAGCAATTAAGGGAGCCACAAACAGAATACTGAATAAATGCAGGAAAAGAAAACATGGCTTTTTCTGGTTTTGGAACTACATATTCTTTCTGTTTGTTAAATACAATATTTCACCTGGAATAAATGTAAAGTGGAAAGTGGAACAATAGCTAACAAGAAAAAGAAATGTTGCCTTACAGAGCAGAGGAGATAAAAACCTACTTTATTTGCAGAAGGTGTTGTTCTGGTGTTTATGTAAAGTAATATAACTGGGAAGGAGAAAACAGGACGAAGGATGAAAATTCCAAACTCTCAAAAAATTTTATCTCTTCTGATTATTCTTTACTGCACTAATTTCACTAAAGATTCTATTTTAAGAATATGGGGGGTAGAGATGAAAAGGAAGGGGAAAAAAAAAGAAAAGCAACACAGCAAAAGAAGAATTTAACTTCCAAAAATTGCAAAACCATCTACTTTTCATTTTTGCAACAGATTCTGTAAACCTAGCCAAATCCTGTGCTTCGTTAAAAACAGAACAAGCTAAAATAGATGCTGGAAACCAGGCAAGATAGCACAAAAGTGAAGCCAAACAATGAATTAATATAAAATCATGGGATATGCTTTGTGAACTGTGGAGTAACTCAGGATGATTTATCACCAAAATAAAGTTAGTCTTCCAAGAACACACTGAACAATAGTGGTTGCTGGTAGTGAGGTGGTGGAATTGAACTTCCTCAATGGTTATCTGTTGTGGTTAAGGGAAAATGTTTGCATACCCTACCAGCAGCTCATGTAGGCTATCAAGCACCTCATTGTACTCTGATATGCCATGACAGCAGATTTTAAACTAATCCTCGTGAGTGTGCTTGATGTTAAATTTTATTACTGCTATCAACCTGGCATTAGCATTGCCACAAGGTTCTTTGAGATTTTGTGGACTATGCTCTGTGTAGCTAATCCAAGATGTTACATTAAAACTTTCCAATTTTTACGGCAATAAATTATAAAAGAAAAGAAGTTCAATGGTCCAACTAAGCTTAAGGTATGAGACACTTTTCTGTTTTACTTTCTCTTTTGCCATTTTTTCCCCTACACGAACTTAGTTAAAGATTTTTTTTTTTTTTGGGCAGATGAACTGAGCTTGTGCCTCCAAAAAGAATAAAAAGAAAACCCAAAAAAGATACCCCTCTTTTTACAAACTTCTGGAAGTACTGGTAACCTCAGAAGCCCCATTCACACAGGCAGGGATGAAGAGCTCTGCATTCCACTGGGATGATGCAAACCCGCCTCGGCTGCCCTGCCTGTTTACAGGTGGTAAAGAAAGGAGCTTGCCTGTCTCCAGAAATACGGTGGAGAGAAGGAAACCTCAAACATGAAGTGCTGTACAAGACGGCCTAGACGTGCCTCTGCATTTATACGCACAAAATACCTCCTGGTCAATTTTAGCATTTGTTGTATACTGGGATTTAAAAAGGATACTTTGTGAGCACTGTCAGGATTTTGCTCCACTACCACTCAAGCCAACAAAAGGGAAGGCTTAGGCCTCAATAAGTAAATACTTTCTACAACTTCTATTTTAACTACATGGCCAAAGTTAACAATTTGTCTCACGTTGAAGGACCGATTACTTGTGCTGTGCAAGGCAACATAAAAAAGGTTTGCCCTATCAAAAACTTCATAGGACAAATTCATAAAAGTTTGTCCCTGAAATATGAATCAGAAAAAATCCCAGAAATATATTCACCAAACATAATATTTCAGGAAAAAGCAATCTACCAATGACACTCAAAAATCAAACATAGGTCTCAAGTTGTAGAATACTGCTAGGGTCAGTAGTACTCTATTTTACCAATTAGTCCACAGAACTTTTACTCTGGTGTTAATGTGAGCGGAGCAATACTGAATGCACTCTCATTTCTGCCTACAAGTATACCTGAGCCAGCCTAGGTCACAGTCTTGTTTCTGACAGTGGCCTAAAGGGACATGCACAGAAGAGATCGCCTCAGGGTCACTATATGAAGTCCATTTTCCAGCACTTTGCATTCTGCAACCGAGGGACCTTCTGCAGCTAAGGAAAGCATGGCTCCTACATGCATCATGGATGTAGCAAAAGTTTATCTTTTGGGCACTTTTCCAGTCTCTCCTCAATTCCATGTGAAGTTTCGGCATCCACAGCAACTGTCAGAAAGGACTTCCCCAGCTTAAGTAGGTATTCTGTGAAACTTAAATGAGTCAGATGCTAATTTCACAAGCCTGTCTCTTTGAACTCATTTAATTCCAGAAGACAGAGGGCAACAGGCTTCTTCAAATCTGACCACAGTTCTGATTATGAAAGCCACTTCAAATGTCCCTAAACCCCCATACATTAATATAAACAAATAAATTCACTTTTCTTGGGTCCTGATCTCTGATGTGGATCTGTTAAAAATGAGTAGCACTTTCATGATTTTTTTTTCATGTGAGTTATATCCAGACAAACTGAAATCTTGAGAACTTCTCAAAGTACACAGTAAACCAGATATATTTCACTGCCTGAGGAATATGGAAATCACAAAGGAAAGTTTTAAACTTGGAGACTGACACAAAAAGACGACTATACAGGGTTAATACTTTGGTGTAGACAGCAGACAGTGGGTGAATAGTTTTGCAAAAAGCTGAGAATACAGCCAAAGCATGAGTAATTGCATAATGGCTTCACTATTTACCTTATTCATTTATTTATTCACTCTACACTGAAAGCATGAATGTTGCCTAATTATTAAGAAAACAAGGAGACAAGCAGTACACAACATCAGCTGATTATATTCTATATAGCCCGTTGCATTCTTTACATAAATATAAATTGCTTAATTGGTTAATTCAGTAGACCTTAATGTGCCATTGCTGCAAAGGTGATCAACAGTAACCTTCTTGGCAATTATCTGACAGAAAAACAAAACAGGCTACAGATGAAACATTAATCACTTCAGTTTATCCTTTTGTCCCTTCTGTGTTGGAGGGAAACCACTAGGAAGTTAAATACAATGCTCTAACTTTAAAAGGCCTTTCTTCAGATTAGGCTTCGAAATGTTCAGGTACATTCCTGCCAACTCTGCACAACAGCTTCTCTCTTCTACAAAGCTGCACTTACACATGCAGAAGAGAATGTGTATGAGGGAAGAAAGAGCAAGAATATCTTATGTGTATTAAAAAATTAAAAGACCCCAAAGTAATAGTATTTTATGACAGCAGATGGTCTGATGACACGGCCTGGCTGTGGGCACCACGTGTAGCAAGGGATCAAGAACTGAACATAGCAGAGAAAGGATGCACTTTCCCATCAGGGCAAAATGAGGAAGGAAGTTGTCCACACAGCAATAGCAGACTGCCTGAACCATTTTAGCCTTGTGTTCATAGTTTACAAAATCTCTTTGCTAATTCATCATTATCAATAAAGGAACATTGCAACAATGCAGCCAACCAGGAGCAGTGAAGTTGAGAACAGGTATGCCTGCACATCGAGGCCACGGCATGACAGCAACATTTTCAGAGCAAATGGAATTGCTGTAACCATGCAATTTACCCACTTCTTTTTTTTCCTATTTTGATTAGTAATCCTCTGCCATGTTTGTTGTGAACCAGAATGGCTTTGCCATCTCTTAGGGACACAGATATTCTCCTTATCTTTCTGTTCTTGGAAAAAATCTGTATTCTAGCAAAGGCACATACATTTCCTAAGTAATATTCATTTTTCTGCAAATATGAGGTTTGAACTTGGGCCTAATGACACAAAATGGCTAAAGGCCAGAAAATTAGATGTGTCACTTTGTGTAAATGCATGTTGTCAAGTAAGTACCCACCTCTAACAGAGTATCAGAGGTGAATTCTTAGTGAAGATATAGCTGCCTATCTTTAAAAAACAAACTTAGATATGTTTATTAGAAAGAGCCTGAGACAAACTTATCCACAGCTGTATGACCTATCAACTCCAGAGGAAAACAGGGAATATGCTATGTACTGACTTGTGCATTTTGCAGCAGAGCATCATAGTGAACAAGTAATTTTTATCAAAGGGGAGCTCCGTCCCAGGTAGTAAGTGCCAACAGAGAGATCAGAAGCATCTGGGGATGGTAACACCTTAAGCTGTTGCACTACAAGCTGCCAGAACTCATTTGTCACAGTCCAGAGGCAGCAGGAAGCTGCTGTCATCTCCCCAGATGCGGGTCAGACAAGATGTGCACAATTCCACGGGCCTGAGGGATGCAGCGCCCTTTTCAAGGCTTTTCCCCCTTCAACCTCTTGGCTTTCAATGTCAGTTGTGACTAAAAGCAAAAGTTAAAGATTAAGTCCTAGTAAAAGGGTTTCTCACAGCCAGATTCCTACCTCCACCCATAAGATAGAAAAGAAAATCGAATGCAGTCCATAATAAGTCGCTCATCTCTTCCCTCAGAGCTCTTTTAATTAATTCTCATGAAGCAGAGCTGGGTTTAAGGAAACAGCTGGGAGCAGACTGGTACGCAGCAGCAGGGCAACTCCTCCCCAGTCCTGGCCCTGCCCTGGGGAAGGGACCGAGCCCTGCAGCATTGCTAGAGCCCAGGAGCTGCCAGTGGGGCAGGCAGCTCCAACAGAACCACCCAGAAAACACCCACCATCAGCTTGCAGCAGACCACCAAACTGTTTAAAACAGCATCTTAAATGTCCCCGAGCCGACTGATGAAAATGTAACATAAAGGTGTGCATACTTCAGAGGAACTAAAGTCAAAACCTTAATAAATGTTCTATTTTTTTGATTTGTTGCATATACCTTAAAAAAAAAAATCAATACCTGTTTAGAATTCCCTGGGAAAAGCAGAGGAATTACAGCAGATTTATTGCTGAGAATTCAGAGGATGTCCAGATTCAGAATGACTGTCTGTCATGCTATCTGGCAAGCAGGATAGATTTGCTTCCTTATGGTAACTAGAAGAGTAAATTAAAATGACAGTATTTTAAATGTGAATTTTGTGAAACACACTTTAAATTATAGGGAGAATTCAGAAGCTCTGTTCTGAAGTTAAACCCACGTAAGCAAAGGTATAAGGAAGAGAACATAAAGTATATCCACTCTGTCTTATTTTTTAAACTATTTGCCCTGTAAACCCATACCCTTAAATCAGTTGAATTTACACATTAGAGATTTGGCAAGTATTAGATGTTTAAAACTCTGTTTCACTAGCACTGTGAGACACATAAACAGAGAGCTTCCCTGCTTTTGCTACCCTAACACCTACATGAAAAACAAGAGGAAGTAACTGAATGACTGATTGCAGGTCTGGCAAAAATACATCATCTTTAAATTACACCACTTCACATCATTGTATTTTTATTTGACAAAGGGCACCTGCTGCTAAAACAGCATCTTCAGAGATGATTGTGCAGTGACAGTAACTGAACAAATACCTGACAAATGATAAGAAGTTCGGTTGTTTGATGTAATAAAGCTGCCAACTACAATTTGGTAATACAAAGCCTAAAGAAAAAGCCTGAAACTTGCAACAGAACAGACTAATATAAAAGTGAATTAGCAAAGCCAGTTTTGCAACAAACTACAGCTAACAGCTAGAGTTAACTAGGACAGCAAGTACAGCTAATGCCTTTATTATCTGTGTGTAATAATTACACCAGGAAATGAGCTGCGGAGATACAGGGGATACATGTGTACAAATACACACATGCACACAATTATCAGCCCTAAGAATGGACCTGTGAGAGCAAGCATACCGTTCTTGGCTCCCTGCTCCAGTGGATGACTTTAATACCACCCAGAAGCGACGGCACTGCCAGCGTCCAGGCTCTCTACTACACCCACTCAGGGTGGCAGGGTAGCAGCACAAAGGAACAGTTCCTTTTTTATTCTACATCTCTCCATTCCAAAAAACATGTCTGGAATCCACTCTGACCTACAAGAGGTGTCAAGCCCCTGTCCTGGCCTCTTTTTTGTACCAAGCAGCTAAAACCAGAGGTCAAAAGCACTATAGATACATTTTTACCACAGGGACCACTGGGTAGGAGAGAGCAGCTTTATAGTCAATATTAAGCCTTTTTCCTCTAAAAGGGTGGGTAGAATTTGCAGTCAGCCAAAACAAGCCATATCTTTTGTGTCAGGAGCAATAGTTTTGCTTAATTAGAAAATAAAGAAAAAAAGTTAATAGGAAGAAAAAAAATGTCTGGAAAATGATGGAACCAAGAAACTTTGGTGAGAATTTGTGAAGTGTAACTGGAGGTTTAAAGAAAAAGGCCCAGTTATTTTTAATGAAATCATTATTTTTGGGATTGAAGAATGGATACAAACCTACATTATGCAGTACACTACTGCAGAATGATGCACATATTTCACTATATACAGGAATTGCCTGTATAGTGAAATTATGCAAACATACTACATTTCATGTGAAGTAATATTTTTTGTTACTTTTGTTTACTGCTTGAGGAGTGATTCCAGACAGAGTTAAAATTTGGTGTGTTACCTCACATGCATGATTGACATCAGAAACAGTAAAATCTTAATGGATTAGTTAAGCAAAAAGCCAGCAGCCTGGAGTAACAAATGGTATCATATTGAAGCTAAGGAAACACATGATTTATCAGTGAGCCATCTCTTTTTTACTTCTAATCCAATCCAACTCCAATTTCACTTGTGAAAAACAGGTGAAGTTAGAAAGACATGCTTAATAATTTTGAAAGGTGCAACAATCAAAAAAATTGCAACAAATTTAGGAGAGAAACAACTATGCAAATAGTCCTTCCACAGAGCTGGATGGTTTCAATTGGGAACAAGAGAGCACAGAAAACTACACCACCAGGCTAGGTCCATGTCTGAAGACTCTCCTGGTCTGTGTTGCTCCCCTGCGTGCTGCCCTTTGTCTACATCCACTGCTTCCATGTTTCAGTCTGGTGCTCTGAAAGCTGCAAGCTTGTTGAGAAGTGGTGACAAAAGCCACTGCACTCAGAATGCTCTAGTGCATGGAATCTTCTTTCAGGTAAGAAAGGAGAACTACCTTATACCAGTGCTATGAAAATTCCTTCCCCTAATTGTTATATCATAGAGTCATAGTGGTTTGGGTCAGAAGAGACCTTAAAGACCATCCAGTTCCAACTCCCCTGCCATGGACAGAAACACCTTCCACTAGACCAGGCTGCTCTTCAACCCTTTCCAACCATGCAGGAATGTGGCATCTACCACCTCTATGGGCAACTTGCTCCAGTGTTTCACCAACCCCATCACAATGATTTCTTCCATATACGCAGTCTGAATGTACACTCTTTTAGTTTAAAACTATTGCACCTTTAAGCCCTCTGTACTCTAAGGCCACAATAAAATTTTCACTTTCTCTTCTCCAGGCTAAACAACCCCAAGTCTCCCAATGTTCCACATGGGAGAGGTGTTTCAACGCCCTGGACACACTCCAAACTCCTTGTCTTTCCCATGTGCAGTACTCCAGTACATCCAATGTACATTTTTCCATTTTTGTTACATTGCAGTAACATGCAGTGATACTGGGTAATTCAAAACGACATTCCCGCTTGTCTGCATCAGTTCTCACTGGATGAAATTTAAGTGCTACTATAAATACGTAATTATGTTTTTAATATTGTCTCAGAAAGTATGACAGAATCCAATTACCTAAATGTGGCAGCAGGGGCTTTAGTCCTTTGGTTAGATCACTTCTCTCAAAAGCACTAATTCTGCAACCCCTATTTGTTCAGGCAGTCATTTTTCAATCCATTCATCTAGAGAATATACATACATATAGGTTGAGTTCAGGCATAAAAATTGCTACACAAAACATGAAATTGCTGCATCACATTTTGAAGCTAAGTGCATAAATGTGGTCTTTGACACAATATAACTATTCAGATACTCGCCATATTGAGTTTGAACAATCCTTTGCAAAACCAGCACTGCAATTTTAATGTCTACATTTGTTCCCCATTACCTTGTTTGATTTTTGTGATACACTTCATTCAAGACAGTCATAAAATGAATTCCACTTTACAACGATGCTTAAACGCCTACCTGAGATCAGCTAAGCTTAACAAGAAGTGAGAAAAATAACGGTATGCTCAATAGAGTAACTCCAATTATTGATTGCAAGAACATAGCTCTAAAAAATTGTACACTTAACACATTAACTAAGATGCCATTACTGTTATCTTGAAATCCAGTTGAATCATCAGCAGTATGACTTGCACAAAGATTAAATTTAACACTTCACTTTTGAAACAACTGATTTCAGTGTGATTAGCATATGTAAAAATAGAAGTTGATGTAATAAGGGGGAACTGGTTCCATGTGAAGGCATTGCTGCATCACTCAATGCTGTTGATGCATCAGTTTGTTGCCTTCTACTGTAATGCCTATGTTAATTGTTACAGTCCCAAGACATCCTGGTATGATACAAATTGGATAAAGTCTTGTATGGACCGGTGGCAAGGCACAATGTCTTTATCTGGAAGAAATGTATGAGATGGTGAAGCTTCTTGGAGTGAGCGGTGCGAGAATAATATAAGCCACTGGCTCAACCACAGCCTGTACAAACCTGCCTAGAGATGGAGCTGCACAGGCTTTTACTGGAGGTCGAATGCTACCTTAGGGACTTTGGCATGGCTTTACATTCCCCTGATATTGTGGTCATGGGGAGAGAAAAATGTTGGGATGCTAAGGATACTCTGAGAAAAGAACAGATAGTGTACTTCATCCTCCTGATAGAACTTCAGTGCTTGCAGCTGGGACTGTGGGCTCTGGCCTTTGGCATTGATTCATCCTCTCTGGCATGTCTTCTGTTGACATGAGCTCCATCTGATAATCCTTCACGGAAAGACAACCTTAGGTGATGTTTCACAGATGCTTCAGCAGCCTTTAGCACATTTTCCCAGAGTTTCATCCTTGTGGACGCTGCATTTATGGCTCACGTCTTGAGACAAGCACACAAAAATGTTAAACAAATTGATATTTTGGGCACTACATGAAGCCCTCTGCCCATATTTTAAGCAGGCCAGGATATGCACAGCTCTACACATAAGAGTGAAACACTCAGTTCACCACTTCCCTGCTGGTTTCACACTATTTACTAATTGAGTAATTTTAAGGTTCAGAAAACAGGATCCCATTCTATATAACACATCGTTCTTTCACTTTCCTTCTCTTCTTGCTGTTAGTTTTTGTGGAGATTTCCCATGCAATTACAAACACTCATCTGCAAAGAAAACATTCCTATCTGTTCCTTTCTTTGTCCATTCTTTTTCTGCCGCCTGTTTCTTCCAAGATCTATTTTTGTAGAAGAATTCCCTGACTGGGCTAACTGAGCAATCAATACTTGCTTTTGTTATTTCTCCCCAAGGACGTAACTCAAAAAGTTGATTTGTACAAGATAACTGACATCCTTTTGTCTACTGATAATCTGTCTGAAATGGGATCAAAATTTTTAAGCTAAAATAAGGCAACTCCACTCTCCTCCAAATCTTAGTAACAGTATCCATCACAAAAATTTATCCTGACACTGTCCTGCAGTTTTTAGCTGAACAGGGAGGCAAAATGCTCTTGTATGAATTTGTTAGTGAAAGTTGCATGCTGACCCAGAGAGGCCTGGCAACCCCCAGTACTGAGCAGAATAACAATCCTTAGGGTTCCCTACTGTAGCCTAGAAAGTCAAAGCAGGACAATATTGTGGGAAAAAAATTAAATAGAGGGAAAATTTAAATTACTGAAAATGTTTTTTTTTCATTGTTGACATGTTTATTTATAAGATTTGTAAATAAAATGGTATCAAAGAAACAAGAATTTTTGCTAGAAGGCACCTTGGCAACCTTGAACACTGCCAATGGTTTAAGCAAAAATACCATAAAGAGCAATGATGTGACTGATAAGGAACTCAACATTCAAAGCCTCAAACAATACAATTCTGGCATTTAAAATGTTTAATTGAAACAAGTACTTGAATTTGGCTGAAATATATCATGTAGCTGCTCTATTTGAAACACTGTTTAAACATCTGTAGAGGTTCCTTTTTGATTTTATTAGTGCATCTTCCAGTGTATAAAACAATCAGATTATTAACATTTTCAAATGACTACTTAAAGCTTTGTTTATTTTCTTCAGAATTTAAAATAACAGCATGCAAAAAGTGAGCACTGTAGTTTTGAAAGTAAAATAACTGCAATATGAAATTACATAATAACTATGTTACATCCAGTAGGCTGCTTAAAATTGTCCATGACTGAATATGCTCATTTAACATAAATGGTTAATTAAAATAGGATCCAACTCAAGAATTCTAGAACTCTGACCTGGAAGTTCACAGAGCTGCAAGTAAACCAGCTGAGATTGGAGTTAAATAGGGATACACAAAAATAACGGAAGTGATGCATATATTAGACATGCTACTGCAGTCTTAGTCCTGCTAAGTTCTAAGTCCTGCTTAGTAGTTTAAAGTCCTACTGCACTTTTTAGTCCTGCTGTAGTTTTCATTCCGTTAAAACACTTTGCTGGCGTAAATTTGGAACAACTGACATTGATACGACAATCAGTCACCCATGCCTATCCCTCCCTGAATCCTTGCTTAGCTCCATTATAATGGTGACAGCTTGCTGGATGGACACAGTTTTTAGTTTCATAAGAACTCTCAGAAAGTCCGGTTGGTTAAGAAAAACGCACAAAGAAAAGTCCTCACTCTCTCCCTAAGCATTTACAACCATCTTCTCAGCCCTATCCCTCTCCCATCAGCTGTTTATTTAGTGCCACTGCTGCATCTTTCTGACAAAAAGCTCTGTACAACACTAAGAGAAGATCTTAGCTCTTGACCCTCTTTGAGAGTCAGCTACTCAAGCAAGTGTCCTGGCCGCTGAAGGGAGGAATTAATTATTTAGCTGAGGTAAAATGGCACCAAATTCTTGATACATTTTCCTAGGAGGGGAACAATTTAGCACATTTTATGATATTTATGATACAATGTAACTCCAATGTCCTTCTTGCAAAGTTAATAGTATTGGTAGCAGGCCTTCACTGACATTGCAAGCCATTTCTCTGCTCTTTTTTTTTAATAAAGCTTGAAGAATACAGATTCTTTTAGACCCCGAGACAGAACTTTTCTAATCTGCAGTCACAAGGATAAGTAAAATGTGAACAGATGCACAATCAATTTTGCTCTCCCGTACATGAATGGATTTTCAATAGTATTCCACAAAACAATTAAGAGTTTCTTTATTATAAATAAAAATTAGCATTTTAGCTTTAAGACTGCTACTAAATTAAAAGTAATACCCTCCCACTCTGAAAGCAGAAACTTATTTTCACTTTTGTTCAGTGCCCCAAGTTGAGGAACAATACTTGACACAGTAACGAGTGCATCTTTGTTTCACAACCTTAATGTGGATTATACAGTATTTTAAAAGAATATTTAAAATAATAATTCTGCTACAATGATCTGACCCAAATTATTACATTCTAGTTATTTTACAGTTATAGTTCACAGCAAAAGAAAAACCTTTTCTTTTGATGCAAGATCTACTCCCACAAGAAGCAGATTGCCAGTATATCTCTAATTGTATTTGCTTCAATATTGGAGTGAAAATGCCACTTTCTTTAAAGGAGTGATGATCCATTCCACTCATCTCCAGCATGCTGAATTCACTATAACACATCTATTGATGACAGCTCTTTGCTCTCATCCTTTGTCCTTTCATATTCAGTTAATTTTTCCCCCCTGGATCTTACAGAAGAGATTAATGTTGCTTTCTCTGACAATTAAAAGCTTTGTCATTAGATATAAGTTCTGCTGTTTCTAAGACACTAAATAAATTGAGCTCACCATCCCACTAGAAAGTGTATGATCTTTTATTTGGGATTACATTTCCAGGATTTATTTGTCCTATCCTTGAGTCCAAACTCAATTGCCGAGAACAGAATTTGATGGTCCATGGCAACAGGGCTGTAAAAACCCACTCTTCTGAATAGTAGTGACAAGTGGAAAATGGTTTATAACCACTTTGTCATCTAACTCAATAATATTTTTTATGAAAAATAATTACGTTTTGCAGCAAAAGTAGCTTCCTCTATTTCTAGGGTGAAAATGCAATTTTCCAATTACGAACTTAATAACCAACTGTAAACAATAAGGCTGTATTCCCAAGCCTAAAGAAAATTCTATCTGGCTGCACACAGGAGCAGAATGAAAATTACCTTTTTTTTAAAACTTCTGATTCTTTTCTTCGGCCATATTTCCAAACCAAAGTAGCAATAAGCACGTGAATCTCCCTCTACCAGTGGAAAAAAAACCAAACAGAAAAGCTTATCATGAGTAGTAGCAATGACTCATTGGAAAAAGAAAACTCAGGATAACCCAGATAACCCTGGGGAACTGTGTGAAAGACTTGAAAAATCCCTTTTTAAAGCAACAGCAGGCAGGTTGCAAAAGAAGCAAGCGATCTAATCCTAGCATTCAGCCTCACAAGCTCCAAAATACTTTGGACAGCCTGTTCCTTCCAGCTGCTAGAGGCAAGTGCAGCTTCAAATTCATAAGATACTTGGTATTCAAAGACTGATACAGAATGTAAAAACCCTTTTGCAAAAATCTAAGTGATAAGGAAGGAAAATCTTTAACTGTGAAGTTCACCTTTTTTTTTTTTTTTTTTTTTTTTTTGATACAGGTAATGCATTATCTTTCAGTAATTTTAAGAAGTGGGCTAGCTACTAGAAGTAGTTATTAGCATACATTAAGTTATTTCTTGCAACAACTGAATTCACTGTTCTAACAGTGACTTGGTTTTTTTTCTAATTTATCCTTGCTGGTAAAATAGCTTATTTTTTCTCTCCAGAGCAGGTGATGCTCATGGGGACATGGAACAAAACATCTACCAGCAAGCAGAGAACCTGATTAACCCATCTTTGCACCCCATACATCACTTTTTGAAGTCCTTCCAGAGAATATATTCTTTCTTCTGCCTTACCAATAACAACTGAATCCACATAAAAACACATTGGACTATCTGAACCCCTTCAATGTACCTTCCTGTGCTAAAATGAGTGAGTCTTATATGGCAAAAATACTACACAGATACTAGCTGAGGAGACCATAAACAGCCAGGGCTATTCAAGTCTATCCCAAACAAGGAAAAACATGGAAATGCATATTTTGGTATAGCATTACATAAGGCTAAGTGAGCCATATATGCCTGTAAAAGGTTTGTTTGAATCACTACTGTTACTTTCGTGGGGTATTTTTTGTGTTGTTTCAGTTTTTGTAAATCTGGAGAGTCAGTTTGATCCACAAACCAATTTAATTAGGCCTTAAGACATGAAATAACAAATGAGAATTGTAAATAACACGTTTTCAAATAAATACCCCATAGGGCTCCCAGAACATCAGACTGGTAACAATTTTATCTATCATCATGGTGGCACAGAACACCTTCTGTCACATGGAAGGAAAGTAATCTGTAAAACTACGTCATTCAAAAGCAGTTTCAAAACACCTTAATGATCTGCAAGGCAGCCCCAGAGGTACCAGCCTTACAGAGGATGGCTGTGAAATTTAAAAAAATCTCAATAACAAAAGCACAACGAGAATAAAAAAAAAAATTTATGTACCTTTTTGTAATCTGCTGCCTTTCTGGGCAATTGCTGCTTAAATACACACTGTCATAAATTACATGACTGCCAGATGCCAATGTCTACTGCAATGTTAGTAACATTCTGCTTAAACATTTGCTTGTTCTCAGAAGCATTTCCTCTTCATACCTGACATGTTCATCAACTTACTATCTTTCTCACCTCCCTCCCCCTCAAGTATGCAGAAATACTGGAGAACTATCAGCACTTTTGATGATTCTTACTGCATCTTATTGAAATGACAGCATTTTTGAACAGCTCAAATGCTACTTTGATTTGTTTGAATGTATGTTATTATTGACTCTTTTCCACCTCTGCTATAGTGATCAGTTCTCATCTATTTTACAGGTCTCCAACAGCACTTTCCTGTATAATTACAAATACATTCAAAATAACAACTCTTTGCTTGCTTACACTATATACATGAAATTCTCTGTCATACCCATAATAAAGAGCACACAGTTGTCACTGCCTGAGATGCTTCCATTATAAACTCAGCAAAGCAGCAGGAACATTGCCGCAGCTGTAATATCAGCACAGTAATCATCACTACCATTTGCAGCAAGAAGTTTGATATTCTGGGAAAAAAACAAATTAGATTTCTATAAAGTAATTCACATATTTCATTACCATTTTATTATTTATGATCACTTTTAATAATTTCTTCACCTAACTTCCTGCCAATGACTTTATTTTGTTTTAGCAATGGTCACAGGATCATAGAATGGCTTGGATTGGAAGAGACCTCAAAGATCATCTAGTTCCAACCTCCCTGCTGTGGGCAGACACCTCCCACGGGACCAGGTTGCTCATCCAACCTTGCCTTGAAGAGATAGATATGAAACTCTGAATCTGAAGGTATGTCAGACCACTGAAACAGAAATAAGGATTTTTCCAAGCTGCAGTCAACTGCATCATTTGCTCTTCTGCAAAGCTCACTTGTGTAGCACCACTAACCAGGGCCTGAGATGGAAACAAAAATATCAGACAGGAAACTAAAGATGCCACAAATTAGATACTAACTTACTCTTTCAATTATGAATTAGGCAATGTGAAAGACTATTTATAAAGAATTTTCCACAAAATTTGAAAAAATTGTTCTGAGGAAGAAATGATTGTTTAAGCACAGCTCAATCTACTGTACCAGCTTTGGGATGTCATTCATCTAAGACTTGTAATCTGGAAGAGGAAGGTCATACTCTTCCAGAAAGACGGAAAATAAAATGGCAGGGCTTTAGGCTCAGATGAAAAAGGAGGAATTTAAACAATTTAGCAGTAACCTGTATAACCAAGTCTTGGTGCTCTGCGGCTTCACATTTATATTCATAACCTGAAGTAAACTAAACCATCACTCATAACAATTACAGCTTCAACAGAGATGGGAGAAATGGAAAAACCCTGAACTGTCTAGGTCAAACAAGCCTAACTTCACGATAAGATCAATACAAGCAAATAGCAGCTTTGGAATATCAAGAAACACAAAGTCTTATGTGCGAGACATGAAAGTGTAGACAGTACATTCAGAATAACAACAAAATTTGATTTGGGAAGGAAGACTCGATAACGCGCCACAAAAAAACAGATGAACATGGGCACCTCACACAACAGTAGTCAAAATCTAAAAGGCTTATTGTAGAGCAAGAGTGCTCCAGGAACTGGAATTATTTTGCCTTCAAATAGGAAGTTATGGAGGAATATAAAGCAAGGAAAGTTAATGAAAAACACTGCAGCAACAGCAGAATCAGCGTTTAACTACACTTAAAAACCCCCCAAAACAAACTCAGACTACAATTTACCCAAACTATAACTGAGAAAAATAGTAAAGGACTATGCTTGTCCCCTTCATTAATTTGTTTCAATCAAAAGCCAGTCTTTTCAAGTAGACATGCTTTTGTTCAAATGAGAAGGAATTTGGAAAATCTTAATGTCATGCGATAGGCAGAAGGTCACACTTGATGATCACAGTTGTCCCTTCTGACCTATTGATCTATGAAGGAATGTTACATTAACATCTTTGAAGGCTGCATTTTATTTATTAATACTGAGAGTATTCTGCATGAAATAAAACTAAAGCAATGTGTCATAATATGGCATTTGACTTGAAAAGGACAAAGGAGAAAACCCAACTATCATTACTTTTCACAAACAGAAATGCTTAAGACTGCAGCCATGAAATATTTCCATTATTTTTTCTGCTTAAGTCATTGAGTCCCAAATGATTTACTGGTCTTTTGAATCCTGAAAGAAATATCTATATTTAAGATATACTCCCATTAACTACCAAAGGAGAATCTGAAGATCATTTGGCACTGGTGAAAACAGAAAATTTGGTAAAGCACAATCCAAAAGAGGTCTGAGATTGTGTGAGCAATGTTTAAGCTTCACTTCTCTTTGCATTAGTACTAGAAATAATGATAATTTTTATGGTACATTTTTTAGTTTCAAGATTAATACAGCTTATAAAAGAAGTTCAATATCACTCCCTGATGTATTACTATTCTGCCAGTGTACAGCTGCCAACAGTAGTTAAATCTGATTAAAGCCCCCTGCTGAGTTAATCAATCTGATAATGTCAGACATTATTAAGGAAGCATACATGATACGGTCACACTGTCTATTATCAGTGGCATGTACACCAGTGCCTTTGTCTTCACAGAGCACTGAAGCTATTTAAAACAGATAAGCATAAAAAGGATAAAAGGCATTATAAACTTTCAGTCTCAAGCATTTGTATGCTAATTCCTGGTAAAATACAGCTATTTAATACAAGATACCTTTATTTATTTTATGGGTTTGGGGAATAACCAAAAACCTGAAAATTTTTGAGCAATGAAGTGCAGCTTAAGAACACTTTCCATCATTCTGAACAACGTAAACTCATTTCTGTGTAAGTCAGTCTTTTTGTAATAAAATAAATTCATTTTACGGAAACCGTTGTCTCAGTTTGAGCTGTATTTATTCACAAAAAACACAGGTCTTCCAAACACTACACGCTACTTGACCTACTCAGAAGTCCGCACACATTACTTCAATGCTGTCACTACACCAATACACCCTAATGCTGAAATCATTTGCGTTTCCAAGGGAGCTGCTTCTTTTCTGTTTACATTACATTGAAACGCAAAGCCGTATCTCTTTACCTCGAGCGGCATTAAGCCTCTGGATTTCAGCGCTATCAGCAGAAGTATCTATCATTAGCTCTAATGCTCATCAGCTCCTCAACAGAGGAAGGTGTAACACCTGACCCAGCACAGTCCCTTTGCAAAGCACGTGAAACATTGCGGAGGACAGAAGGACGCCCCGTGTTGTTTCAGAACGACACGCAACACTTGGGCAGGGGACCTGAGGGAAAATAAGGGCAAAAGAAACGTGGCCAATGAAACACAAGTTGCAACTCTGAGGGATCAGTAACTCCACGCAGCATCAAAGATGGGTTGGGACAAACTCCTCTCCTAGGACTGGTGGAAAAGCAATTTCTGCAGTGGCTTAGGATCCAAGAAAAGTTGGGAGGGGGATCCCAATTCTACCCACAGATGATTTCCCAGGAACCCAGTGCTAGAGTCCCAGATAAATACATGTAATTAAATCAATTTGACTGTTCCTGACTTGGTGCAGCACTGTAACATCAGTTACCCACGCCATACTGCTATAACTTTTATTGACATCCCCTATCAAGCTAATGTTCACTCCAGAATGAAATAATCAGTAGCTTGCAGGACATCTACACCTGAGAATCATAAATGTCATTATCTACATCTTCTAGCCAAGAAACAGACTGTCTAAATTGTTTTTTTTTTTTTTTTTTGGCAGGGGATGGACAGACACAGACTATTACACGACAAACTTGAAGATCAAACATATGTAGTTTTGTAAAAATTCTACACAGTATTTTTCTACCCCTCTAGAAGTAGAAATTCTTTAAGGTGTTATATAGTGTACATGCAGATGTGTATTTGGTGGATCCAAGTTCCCTGCAATTTAAACCCATAGCTCATCTAGGAAGAAGCACTCAGTTTTGATCCAGGGCAACACAGTCTCTACAGACCACTCTGAAATATACCCGTATGTTTATGGATATGAGGCACTCTCATAACTGCAAATCACAAAAATAGAATTGAACAGCATATTTCTTTTTTCACTACTTTTTCTTTTACACGGTTTTTGTGTCCCATGTTTTCTTCCTAATATTTAGCAGGACTTTAATGGAAGTATTTTTCCCCATTTAAGAATTAAAGAGAAATAAACCAAAATGCTGATTAATTGATGGATTAATTCTAGTTCAAAAACTGAGATGAAACAGATATTTCCAGTTACAACTGTCAGAGAAAGGTTAAAGCAGAAGATTACTGAAAGACTGCAACTTACATTCAGTCTGGGACATCTAACCCTTTTCACACTGTCTTTTAAAAGAAAAGGCAGATTTAGCCAAAGTTACTTATTTGAAGAATAGTAAAAAAATTTTCAAAACTTGTTACAATATAAAAAGAAACAGAAGTGACCCAGTTTTTTAGTTTATAGAGAATCCTATTTTTCCTCTTTCTCCCCTGCCCTCACAACCCCCAAAAGCCCCAAACTGGAGATCAACTGGTAAAAACAGGAAACAAAAAGACAACAGTTTATTATGGGATTGTGCCTCAGGGCTGAGTTCCTATGGGGATTCTCTAATGTCTAATATGGGTTGTATTTGCATATTAATATTCCCACAGGGCAAAAGAATCTTCTTTATTAGTCATCTGATTTTCAGGAACTTCATATGAATTCAGTGTCTCTGAAAGCTCCTTCCTTCTGTCAGCATTGACTGAAATTTGGCCACTGAGGGTAGGGGACAGTACTGAGAAGGAAGAAGTAGCAGAAAGGATTGATACACATACACAGGCAAACTGCACGTCACAAAACACTTATTTACCTAAAAGCACATCATCTGAGCAAGACAATAAAAATTCACACTTCTACACAGACCAAAAGTAGGTACAGAAATCTGGAATTGATAAAACTCCTAAGTTTAACACCAGTAAAATTGTCCCACTCACAACAGAGAGACATAAATAGCAAGCACAATCTGAAATTCCAATTTCCTTAATAATAATAAACACCTGGCTCTCTCATCTTCCTTCTCCAGAAGGCACCAACCCCTAAAATATAATACAGTTCTGTTTTGATTCTCTGTTCTACCTTTAAATGTGGTCTATGCTAACATCATATCACTGTATGACTTGGAAGGTGAACATTAATTCAACATACCTGACAGCTAAATTATCAACAACTATAGGTTTGCACATATGCTCATACACAGGGGAAGAATGCTATTAATCCCAGACAAGCTTTTAGGAAAGTATGAGAATTGTGACAGAGGGCACTTGTATCTCCTTGGCTACAGCATACTAAAAGGTATGTAATTTATCTGTTGATCCAGAAAGATACTGCACTGTCTTCTTGTCAAAAAGATAGCTGAAAAACTTAGGGAGTGATCACAGTTCTGCAGGAATTAATATCCTCCCATCCTTTGACCAAAGAAATCTTGAATCTTGCCTGAATCTTGTCAGGCACTTCACTGACAGTCAACTGTTTTACCAGGAACCAGCCCTGAGACTACAGCCCCTCACACCTTTTCTTAAAATTACTGCCTGCATAACAACAGCTCTATCAGATGTCTGAAGTTCAAAGACAAACTCCATATCACTTAAAGAACACCAGTCAGCTCACTGTCCACCCACAGCACCTGGTATTTGGCAGCCTGAGGCACAGAGCAAGAGAGAAAGTACCACGAAAACTGTCTGCTCTAGCTCTTTCCAAAACAGCAGATCCTTTAACATTGGAGGTACTTCCAAACTCAGTTCCTTCTTAATATTAAACACATCCCTAAATAGGGACTTCTCCCTATCCAAACGAAGTCAAGAAGTGTGTTTTGACCCTTTGTGCTGCTTGTGAGCTTATTCACTAGAGAAACTGTTGGAAGAAATTGGCTCTCCTGTTTTCCAGACGATCCGTTGAATATGTGATGAAAGGGAACATGTTGCCCCCTGGCCACTGGCACACGAAAGGAATAGCTACAAGGATTACAAGTGGGCTTTGGGCCATATGGTGTGTAGGCTTATTGTAGGAATTTAGCATTTTTTAGACTCCTACTTTCCTGTCAAACTGGTTGAAATTAGCCACTGAGCTTCCTCTCTGAAGACTTTGGAAACAACACGGCAATTCTATAATTTTTTGCCATTGAAAAACCAGATTAAAAAATTACATAAAAATAATATAAAAACTAGATATCTGCTCATCATAAAGGAAAGAGGAAGAAGTAGCTATAGGAGGCACTTTCACAAGCTGGGACATTTATTGGAAGCGGCAGTTTTGACAAATGTGAGCTCAGCATTACAGAAATGAGCATATATTACAGCATACAAGCTTACTGCTATGAGGGTTTAAAATAAGTTCAGAAGCTAAGCCAGTTTAAATACATAGTAGTACTCCATTATCCTTCCAGAGTATGGTACAGAGTACATATGACTGTCATACAAAAACATAATCTTATTTGCTATTTAGCTATTTCTAGAAACCCAATATCATGTTAGGATGTCTGCAAATATTACAAATGCTGTTTTGTGAATGAAACAATACATCAAGTAAAATAATATAGTATTGAGGTCTATACCTGAAGAAAGCCTTCTTGCCTCCAGACCGTCATACCAGAAATGAATTTATTTTAAATGTATAATGACTATATCTACTCAATATGTTCATGTTTTATTGATACTCAGTCTGGAGAGAATATAAATTGTAAATTGGGATTGTGGACCAAGCTGAATTAGCATAGTCAGGTGTGGACGGGGGCATTAAACATGGCACAGTTCCTCATCCACTGATGCCAACAGCAGATGCCTGGCATTTCATTTCAGCTGAAAAAGCTTAATGTAGCAGCCAGTTTAACAATATTATCTATTCATCTGTACCACAGCTCTGATTTATTTTAATAGACCTTCAATTGTCTACCAAAAAACCTTTCCACACTGTTCCCCATCAAAAGGTGAAGTTCAACTCCACAGACCCTAAAATCAAGCTTGTTTTGGCTTTAACAGGGGCTTTGCAATATGCCCTAGTGTTCTGCATCCCTCATGGTGAAGGGAGGTAATCAAGCCATCAATTAATTCAGACTACAAAAGGTGTGTACTGGCTGTGCACCGACCTTCTGGCCTCTATTGGGACACACACAGGCACAACTTTATAGCTATGAACACAAATAATTTCTGGAGCATGCTATGGCCTTGTACAATTGTTTAAGACCAACTTGGCAACGGAAGATTCCTTAATTAATATAGGATGCGTAACAACTGCAGCATGTATGTACTTGTTGCAGGCAGCTTATAGATGCCAGCCATAAAGAATGCTCTCCTTTGAACAGAGTTTGGCCAAAAAAAAAAGCAAACAAAAAAACCACCCAACCACAAAACAAACAAATAAAAAAACCCCACAAACCTAACAAAGGGAAAAAAACCCCGAAGAAAACGAAACATTCCAAAAATAATCACACATAAGTAGAGGCATACATCAACATAAGAGACAGCACAGATCAATTGATATTCATTATATTATTCCCTATTATTGATTGTCGGGAAATGGTCAGGAGAAAAGTGTCATACAGTGGGAAGGAAAGTGGACAGCGATTTAATATCAAACACACAGGTAGTTTAATTATACCAGGGAAGACCGTATCATGTCCAGACTTGTAAGCACCAAAGCAGCAGACCTGACTTGCCATCTGTGTGGTATCCCAGAGAGGCTTTGAGGGAAACAGGTGCCCATGACTCCTAAGAGTGCTGACAGTGGAGGAAGGGCTGGGAGAAATCAGGAAGCAAGTTTTATGAGCCAGGCTGAAGCTTTGGGCTCAAAGTGCCAATCTGTATACTCTGAAGTGCTCCTAACACTATTCCCTGGGCTACTGACGAGAGCACAGTGAAGAAACTGGTGTAGGGAAGAGCTCAAATTTATTTTAAGAGGGATCATTTCTGGATTGAATAGAGTTGATACCAGTACAGAAGTCATGGGTCAAAGGACCAAGGGGGAATAATCAATCCATATGCAACCTTTTGGGATATGGAAGAAGCCAAGCTTGCCAGGTGTTCACGCAGTGCTTCTCTTTAAATTTATGTGAAAATAACCCTAAAAGAATGTTAGGATTCATCTATACACTGTGATTGAATCAGTTCCTGAAAGTAGTAATAATATATTCTCTCTCAAAGAAAAGAAAGTTTATTTGACTTTAAATTACATTACATTATCACTGACTGATCTGGTTTAGGTTAGGGGAAAGGCTGGTATGGCAGAGATAATATTTACCACATTCCAATCATATTCAGGGGCTTGCTGAACCCTGAAACAAAAGTGACAAATAAAACCAGAAATCTACAAGGAAAGACAAGTAAGAAATACAGCAGATAGAAATGGTCTATTGCTCTCCCTAGACACATTTAAATAAAGAAATATCCAACAACATCTTGATTACTGGACATCACGATACAGAAACGTACGTTGGGAATCAAGTACAATCAATCAGAATTGCACTTAGGACTGAAGATGACTGAAGAGTGGAAAAAACTCCAAGATGATGAATCATGAACTACAACTGCAGCAAAAAAGAGACAGCTAAAAGAAAAAGAAAAAAAAAAAAAAAAAAGAGATATGCCTACAATTCAGGCAATAAAGAAAAAAAAATCAAAACAGACAGTTAGAGTCAACCAAAGACAGTTGTTTTTATGTCAAGCACAGACAGATATAAAAACAAATGTTATTAGAATACCTTAATTTATTGACCATGGCTTTTAACTACAGAGCATTCATCATAATTGTCAGAGTCAAATAAGCCCTTTCTCACCACATGAAATGATTAAATAGTTTGATTTCACAATGGTAAATAGAAGTATAAATTTCTTTCAAAGCTAAACTGCAAGAAAATTAGGCTCAATTAAATTAAGACATTAACAACAGATTCACACACTCTCCATGTAGTAAAGAAATAAATAAATAAAATCAGGAACACTGACACTGGCGCTATGTAACTAGCACGGATTATTTCAGGCACACGAAGTTTAATAATTGCCTTCTGAGTGAGTTTTTGGTCCACACACAATGAGAGGACAAATATGCTGAGTGATGGTCAATAGCTCAAATTCAATTTTAACCCATGATAAAAAAGTGACAAGATTGATAGCAATGTGCCATCCATTCTCATCAGTCACACTTAGTCCTCAGACTTCTATTATCCACAAATCCTGCTATACAATCAAAGAGAGAGAACCACTGAATTATTTATTAAAACTGACACCATCAATTATGATCCCATATAAAAAGTCACCAAGCAGCCATTTAAAGAATTAGAGTGTACATTTTGGTAACTTTTGACCGGGTTAACAACCACTCTGGTTTGGGACCAGGTTGGAAGCTCCTCTTATGTGTTTTATGTCTGGGGAATTAAACTTGAAAAAGCATCACCTTCTGCCACTACAAATTGAAGTCTTGTATTTCTGGCCAACAAAACCCTCCAATAATTCCTTTTCCTTTTTTTCTTCCCCTCCCCCATATCACCTTTTGACATAACCTGACAAGCTTGCAGAGGCATACTTAAAGCAACAGCCTTGGAATAGTGTTTCCACATTGGAAGGCCAGCAACAGAGACCATCATCAATGCCAGAAGTCCCAGAAAAAAGAAATGGGGTACAGGTGCTATACTTTGGCAACCAGCTGGACTCTTACAGCAAACTTCTGATGCTTTGGTACAAGCAAGGCATGAGCTGCCTTGTTCCATTTCAGCACATGAAGCCCCTTTCAATTTACACATGATTTTCATGAAATTTCTATCACCTTTTAACATCAGTGTTATTAAGTTCATGTTTTAAGAGACGTGAATAGCTATACTAAAGCTGTGCAGAAATTCCAAAATACTAACACAACACGGCATTCAGAAGAGTGGGTTACATTCCCAAAACATCCTGTCTAGACAATTATGCAAAACCATGGCCCACTGAGGTATTTCCCAGCATAACTTGGTGGCCCTTGCTCTGAATAAATACAGCCCAAACACAGCTATGAAAGTCACTCTTTCAATAGCACCCAGCAGCAAGCAGGGAAACCTGGAAGCAATCTAATAGAAAAATGATATATAACCCCTCAAATGTATGCCCAGCATGGAAAGGTGCCTAGATTCATGCAGCTTCTCTTTGGGATGGTGTATAAGACAAAGACTGCACCTACAACAGTAAATTAAACATGCCAGCACTGTCTGCTGGCACTAAGGCCAGCTGGCTCAGAACAGCCTGTCCATACTCCCTCATCCTTCCAAGTATACTGTTGGACGGGAATCTCCTTCAGTCTCCCTTCTCCCAAGGCATGCTCAGAGTTTGTTCAGGAGAATGCCTGTGGATGATGTGCAAAGCCCTGCCAGATGGTTCCAGTAAGTTCGTAGGATTAATAACAACAGTCCAAAAATGCATTCAGGAGTTGATCATTTTAGCCATACAAACCTGAGTGACACATCCAGAGGGCCCATCTTCCCCTTGCAACAAGAAGGGGAAAAACATGAACAAATAAACAAAGAGAGGTAACTAAAGCGTCTAGAACAAACCATGAAACACCACAAGGGATGGACATCTTGTTACCAAAAATATGAAATAGCTAGTTTTCCTAGTACTTAGGAATAAAGAACAGAAGCTATCAGAGCAGGAAAGATGCTCTCAGCTTCAAGTTCTCAAAATATTTTTGTTTGTCTTAATGCTATTGCTATTTTAGGTAATTACCCTTACAAGGAGTACTTTTCCCAAATTCTTGCCACTTATAACCCAGTTAAGTCCCCATGAATACACTCAGCTTTCTCCCTAATTATCAACATTTACTGTCAACAAGATTACATGGTTAATATAGTCCCTTTCAGTTTCTGTGGTATGAAAAGGCCACTGCTACATCACATGCTCTATTACTGGCATTTATAATGATGAACAGGTTCACAAACCACAAGGTGTAAACCAAGTTTTTGCTTAAACACATGACTATTTACAACATGAATGTTTATACAAGAACAAACTGGCTGCAGAGGTGCTCTTGTTAAATTTATCCTCTGGATTGGTTACTTAAAATTGGATAACAATTTAAAAGCTATTTTCAAAAGGGTTTTCAGCAATATTTATTTCTTACACGAGGAATCATGGCTGTTTAGAAAGGAAAGTATCTCTTTTAAACAATACTTGGATCATCAGCAGCAGGACATCCCTCTCCTACTGTTACCCTGCTCTTTAATGACTAAACTGTAATTAAATAATAAAATCCCAACTTTAATAACAAAATTGCTGAAGCAAACCACTCAAAGTCAGAAGCATTAACTCTTAAGGCTTCAATATAAGGGAACCAAAGCTTCACAGTATGGAATGGACCAAACTGCCACAAATGAAATTAAAATTGTTTACAAAGTTAATGGATTGCAAGGAACGGCTAGGGTTTTTTTTACATATATACATTTGATCAAATTGAAGCAAGAAAAAACAAACCCCACGAAAATGATGCAAAACTGTATTCCAGATTGATCAATATACTTAGGCTTAATGCAAAAGTCTTCAAACAGTCTCTTTGAGATTTGAGGTTAGGTTTTGGTTTAGGGTTTTTTTTTAAAACAAAAAGTTCTGAAACAGAAGAAGCATTGTTTTAAAAACACATGCTTATAAATGTTTAAATTTTATTCCTAAACTTCATAAACTTGAAATTTCAACACCAAATTACATATATATGACATTGACGATATGCTCTTATTTGACAGACTTCCAGATTATTTTTGAAGTGGAAAATCATCATGTAAATATTTTTTTTATGTGGTCTATAGCTGAATTAGTGTCTCCCAACCTTTTTGCTATACATCCCTCAGATAAATTCATCTTTGGTGAAAGATGCTTCTATTTTCCATCTCATGAAAGCCACTTCTGCCTCTCAAGAATCATCTTCTGAAACTTAGTATATTTGAAACTTCCTGCATGTGACATGACTGCAATGAGCCAGTACAGGTCCAGACTTTTTATTAGTGTATTCAATGCTAGGTCTTTATGTAACCTACACAGTGCTCAATGTGTCATCAGCAAGGCTTTTTTTTGAGGACTGAATACCACGGTAAGGCAATTAACATTTAAGCATATAATTTACTCCTTTTTTTGGTTGATTTATTTAGCTACTGCTTTTAGCAGAAAATGACAGAACCAAAATGCTTACTGCTCTGATATAAAAGAATATTTTGAGTAATAAGTGTGGGGGTTACTTAAACTATTTACTAGCGTCCTGGCATGCCAGGGAGAGAGTGCCAGTGCAGGCAGGGATCCTTCTTCATGCAGAGCAGGAGCCACACCACTGCTACTAAGCGGGTTGGCAATTCCGCAGGATGGCTCTGAGGTTAAGTGCTGATCGATCTCTTCCTGTATTTGGGGTTGGATGTGCCTGAGTATGTGAGACGGGTTATAAGTTTAGGAGGGATTTCAGCTGCATCTATTTAGAAAGTCTTAAGGTGCTGGCTGGCTCTTGATTTTCATTCAAAAGGACATGGAATAAATCCAAAGGAGTCCAGTAACTTTAAAGTGTGTTAAAAAACCCAACTAAATTGTTCAGTATAAAGAAGAGTTTCTCAAGACTGTATATACACTTCAGTAAAACAAGCAAGTGGAAATAAAGAAGAGTTTCTCAAGACTGTATATACTTTAGTAAAACAAGCAAGTGGAAGCACTTAACAGTATTAAACTTTGCTGTTTTTAAAAGACAACAGTCAGACAATTTCATTTATAAGAAGTCTAAATACAAAACAACGCAATCCAGGTGATAAAAGTAGTTGCATGCTGCTCAAATGAAGTGGTTCTGTAAAATTTTCAATCAAAGCTTTAATTAGTGGATTTAAATGTCAGGTCAAAAATTAACTCATTTCAAAAAGGGCAAAAGTTGTGCACATCTCTTCCAAGGCTTAAGTTCAACTTTTAGTCTCAATCAGTTATCTGCAAACACAAACCATATTCTAATCCAAAAAGAAACACTGCACCTGGTTTATTAAGGTATAACAACAGCAAAATTCGCAATGAACATGTTTATACATTATGTAGAGGTAAACTCACAGAATGTGAGCCTATCACTACACATTGTCTGTTTTTAAACTGCATGTCACCTTCATTGCTTCAGCCCACAAAAAGGACAGAAACTGAAACTTAGGTTCTATTAATGACCAGCTCAAAAAAATGCTGGACTATTTACGCTTTTCAATGAGAAAAAGGAAACAACCTGACCCCAAAAACAACAAACAAATTACAATTTAATTATCACAGAATTCCAGAAACAGCAGAGGTTGACAAGGTCCTATGGCCCGAACTCCCACCTTAAGAAGGGCCACCTCCAGCCAACTGCCCAGGACTGTGTCCAGACTTCTTCTGAATATCTCTGAGGATGGAGACTCCGCAACCTCACTGCATGAGCTGTAGCAATGCCTGGTCAACCTCACACTGAAAAAAAGTGCTTTCTGATGTTCAGACAGACTTCTGTGTTTCACTTTGTGATTGTTGCTCCTTGCCCTGTCACTGGGCACACCTGAAAAAAGCCTGGCTTCACCTTCTTTACACCTTCTTGGTATTTATGCTTCCCTTGCCTAAGATCTCCCTGAATTTTCTCTTCTCTACAGAATTTCATTTTATAGAAGCTGTATAGCACATGCCATCAAAAATGATGTTGTACAACATATGTTTATCTTGCCTCCAAGAATATCTTTTGGGTTAAAGTAGGTTTCCTGTCCAACAAAATCACTGAAACCAATAAAATTTGAAGAGGTGAAGAAGTTAGCTATAACTAGTTGATATTTCCCCAACACACTACTTAGTTTGTGGACTTTCTGGGGTTTTTTCCTTCACGAAAAATGAATAAAGAAGAAAAATGGACACCTAGCTGAAGGCTTGCCTATGTATGAACTTTCACTGTTCAAGAAAAACACATAATTTAAGACTGTTTTTAGCTGAAATGGTCAAAAAGTTGAAAGAACATGTAGAAACAAGGTTTACATTGATCCAGTTTAAACATCAATAGACTTAATATAACCCTAAGACAGAAACTAAAGAATTAAAATCTGGACACATTTTAATTAAAATCAGTTTAAAACTAATTCAACCAATTCATCAGCTTTTGTAGCCTGCATATTTAGAAAAAGTTGATGATTCAAGTCACTGTGTCAGGGATATGAAAGAACACATAGCAGAAGCTGGAAGAGCATATGGCTTTCAAGCCAACTGTTTTGCCAAAGGGTGAGTGAAATGGTGGGCAAAATTAATCTGCAAAATCAGTGGAAATTTTAGGACTGAATGGTATTTGCTCTTGAAAAACAGATTCTAAAACATTGTCTCTCCACATATAAGCAGCAAATGTATCTTTTTCTATTTAATGGACAAGCATTTTTTGTTTCTTTTTAGTTTTATTTTTTGTTTTAAAACTTGCTTCCAACAAATTCAGCAAAGATTGAAGAGCAGTAACAGCAACTCTTATACAATTGAGTCTTCACCCAATTACTTACCACACTGCACTGCTATTTCCAATTCTATTTTGTGTCAATCGATACACAGCCAGAAAGAATGCCTATTTTGTAGCCTTTGTAATTGCTACAATATAAACACTGAAGTTACTTACCTACATCTTTGATAATAATCTGATTAAACATTTTATTGTTCAAAAACAATTGTCTTTCTGCCAGATATTTTTTCCTCTTTTCATATTTGCATTAAACAAGCTCTAATCAGTTTGGCAGCTTGTACAACATGTAGCATTCACCACAGTTCTTCAACACACCCATTTATCCCAGGAAAAAACACTTTCATGTATTTTTTTCTTAATAACTCAATGTAAATGGCTACTAAAATCTGACAATATCAGTGCCCCTTAGATAAGAAAAATGAAAGCATATCCTGAAGTAAATTAATAACCCAGCTAGACAGCTTCTGTAGTTGGACAGTCCCACATCACTGTGCTGCTTACTAATCGTGTCCGCGTGTTTTCTCTTTGAAACATTCTTCTATTGCTGAGCTATAATAAACAAACCATGTATGGGTGATTATGCCACTGCACTAACAATTATGAGTTGGCCCTTTTCCATTTTGCTTGTCAAAATCTGCATTAGTCATGTGGAAAGCTACTAAGCCATACAGACTCTAAAAATGCTACAGGAACGTATGGAAGTGTTTAGGACTGAAAACAAGCCATTTAAGCACTTATGTTTCTTAGCCACAGGACTATAATGCACATGAAATAAGAGAACTAACAAAGAAGTGGTCTCTTGCCAGTTAAGTAATAAACTGTCCTCCTACAAAGTAATAATATGCAAACATCTTAGCAATGAATTTATGAATTGTCATAAAAAATAATTCCCTTGACATAAATCACTAAGGCAAGTTTATTGTTTACTTCTTAAAGTCTTGAAAATAACAATTCTATCATTTTACTGTGCTTTGTGCAAATTATTGGCATATTTATAATATAGTCTGTCTAGCAGAGTTACATCAGTTATTAATTTAGTCCAGAAATTGCATCAAATTAACATCTTAAATAACTAAAAAACAAACAGAATCCACCTACTTCATTGAAATATTAGCAACAAACGAATTGCTAAACATAGATTGGAAATTTTCATGTGAATTAGGAAAAAGTTAGTTTGACAGTGCAGAAAAGAACAGCAATGGAAGTATAAAGATATTTACTGCTGTATCAAAATTAACTGAAAGTTCTCAAGGCTAAGAAACTCCTGCAACCAATAATTTTCAAACAGCACAGGAGAAAAAAATAAATCCTCTTGAGGGGTAGCAGGTGGAATGAAGTGCGTGGCTTCTATTCAATTGAAATATTTTGAAATCCATAGTAAAATCTTCATCTTGAAGACCCTAGGATGAAAAGGGTTATGTAAATTGAATAAAGTCAGTCCCAGTTTTTAGGACAGCCCCATTGCTTTCTGGGATAAAGAACTGCATTGTTGCATACAGCTGATCATCTCCCTTAAAAAAAGCCATAAAGCTACCAGGAATACCAAAAATCCAGCCTTCTAATTTATAGCAATATTTGCATGTGTCTGCACTGTTTCTTTGGTCGCTGAGCTGCTTGCAATTCCCCAAAGCCAGAGGGAAAAAATCAAAGTTATCTTTAAAACCACCATGAGATAACATGGAGCACAGAATAACCCTTGGAAGTCACAAGTCCTGGTACAGATTGTAAATGCCTCAGGTGCTCCAGTTAGGTCAGGTCACAGAGCATAAGCAGTCACATATATGGTAACAGTACAACTGCTACAAGCAACCAGACACGCAGAAGAATTAGGATGTGTTGACAAGAGGAACTCAAGTTTAAAGTATTTCCCTTCAGCCCACACGCAGGGAGAGGAGGAACCCACTCCTTGTAAGTTCTGTAAATACTCAGCATGTCTTTACTACAGCGTCCATTAGTGGCATTTCTATATAGCGATGACCTCATTCTTTATCACAGTGAATAAACATTAGGAAAAAAAAAAAAAGTATTTTGGTTGTGTATTTATCAGCATTTGGGCTCATTTAAATACTACTTGAATAACAATTATCTTTCTCAGCTGAGCACAGCATCAGGTTGGCAGACTGTGCTTCACTTCTTCTCAAAGTGACAATTAACCTTGATATCAGTCTGCAAAGTGCTCTGTACTGGCAGCAGAATAAAATTATCATTATCATATAAATCATAAAGATTCTACTGAAACTGAGATAGCTGTCATCCCTCAGCTGTTTGTATTCAGTAAGGAGCAAGCAGGTTGTTGTAGAACATCTTCAGAATGCATCATCCTACAGCCACCACATTGTGGGCTTTTGAGGCTGCATTTGTAGCTACCTGAAAATGCCAGCCCCACATGTATGCCAGAAGAGTCATGGTTAATATACATTATTAATTAAATATCACTTAGGAAGGTTGGTGATGCAGAAGGCCATTACACTTGAATCATGAATTTAAATCTGATTTACACCACAGCAATTCCAGACACAAATGAGATTTTTGAGTTGATTAGGTGATGCTTATCTGCTAGACAGTATTACATAGCAATGATACTTGTTATCACCTGACCTTATTCTTCAAAGTCCACAGGTTACAAACAAACAAAAAGATGCAGCAACAAAAAAAAACCCCAAAATTAACTTTGTTAATGCTGGATCAGATTTCAAAATAGACCTCTTGCATTGATACTTAATCACTGCGTTGACAGATTGTTGAGGAATGCACTCAGACAGCTAGAATTGTAGTAGTCATGTCCACAACAGCCCATTGAAATCCCATACTAAGTAAATGCATCTTCCCTTCTAGGCAGCCTGGACATGCAGGGAAGGAAGAAGATTGAGTTGTCTTCTCTAAAAACTTCCCACCTTCAAACATGTAACGACAAGCGACTGTGAAAATGTTTACAGCCATTTTTGATATGACACTTCATTTTTGTAATGCGCACACTGTGTGTCAAAGTGTTTTACTGTTCTTGCTGCTACCAAGAGGACATTGCTGTGAATAAGATATGGCAGTGAAGCGAGCCCTCTTTTAGAAATAGTTTTAGAGACTGACAGGTCTTATTTTATGTGTAACAGAACACAAATAAACAAACAGCCAATTATGAGGAAGGGCACCTTGGGTATTGGGTTTTCACCCCCCACTACAACCAAGTATTTTCTCTGCGCCAAACTACAGCAGATCTCGTATAAGAACCTCAGGAAAGGGAGACAAAGAACCTGTTCTTTGTACTCGAGGCACAAAGTGACTCCAGGGATTGTCTTTGGCAGACAATGTATGCAGGAGATGCAAGAAGCCACGGCTGTGTTTCTGACCCAGCCAGCAGTATGAGCTCTCTGAGAGGCGCAGTGCCAAGAAGTGCACTCCCATTAAGTATTTTGAATGAGCAAACCCAAGTGTGTCCCATGATCCCTGCTGCAGAAAAAGGAACATGCTCCAGTGTAACATGGAGCAAGGCTAACTTTTCTTCTGTAATTAAAAGCCAGACACTCTTCCAAGAAAGGTTCAGTCATAAATGCCCTGCTTTTCAAGCTCTCCAACAAAATCTGAAATAATGGGAAGGTCCATTTTCACACTAGTCTTTCTCAAAATTGCTGTGCAACACCCAAGCCCAGTCAATTCCAGGCAACAGTTTAACCTAGAATGCTTAATGAATCCCATCCATGGTTACTTCATGCTGCTGCAAACCTGGCACTGTGTTTACTGCAGTGATTCTGAAACCAATATTCCTACAAATCCACCCTGGCTGCAAGCCCCAAATTTAGAAGGTTTTTTATATCCCTGGTTTGCAACCCTAAACGCCACAGCTATGAGCTTAGCAATCAATTATTTATATAAACAAATCTGAAACTGCATACTAGGCAGACATCTAATTTTTCAGTCTTAAACTTCTCTGAAAATTAAATGCATTACATTCCATCTATCTTCTCTGGAAGGGTTACAACATGTCTAATTTTGTAGGCAATACATATATTTATCCTGTTTAGACTACCTAAGAAGCAAATAATGAGACGGTACAGAATTTTAAAATTCTCTGGATGCCATCTATAGTAAAATGACCATACAGTTGACACCATATAGTTATCACAAGCATATTTTAATTATATTTTAAAAATATTTATCTATTTAGCTCAGAAGCATAACATTCTAAACACCACTTTCTTATGTGTAAAGAGACTAATCATAAACTAGTGTAAAAACAAACTTAGAAATAAAAGCCACTTTAGAATTAAAACAACTTAAAGTGTAAAATCCGGTTTGTTACCATACGTTTTATACATTACCCATAGAATTATGATACACGCAGAAGATACTGCACTGTTCTCATAAAATTTCCTTTTAGAATTTTCTTTGAGAATTTTAAAGTTATAATAAAAAGGATAAAAATCTCTATTAGATTTATGATGTGAGTATTCAGTGGTGTTTACTGTCAGTATTTCCTAAATGAAAGTTAAATCAAACATCAGGTAATCTGGCAGAAATAAAAAGCCCCCCTACCTCAAAACCAATGTGTACTAAAAATTAGGCAATCATTTTGAAAAAATTGAATTATTCACTGTTTCTCCTTTGCGTAACAACGTTTTCTGATAAAAAAAGTTTTACTATGAAGTCACTGCTGAATTTTATACAAAAAGATTGCCTACAGCACGATAATACAGAATAAATACCTTTAAAAGCTTTAAAATTCTTAGAGGCTATACTAAACTCCAAATTCCATAAAAGTTACAGTAAGATATAAATAATTTAAAAACCCAATACAACAATAACACCCAAACCAGAAAAAAATCAGAAATTTAAGATTTAAGTTGTCAGCTGTGTTGTTACTCTAAGAGTAATTGCTGTAACCATGTACAGCTTATTCTTCAAATGTAACTCAATCTACTAAACTGAACACAAAGCCTTGTATTTCAGTCTTACTTATAGAATCACCATCTTGGCCTCCACAATATTTACAACATTAAAAGGCTACAAGTGTCATGAAAGCATATTATCACTCACCTATAGCCTTCTCTCAGCATAGTATGCATCTCAAGTTAACAAAGGCCACATAAATATGGCTTTTGTGCCAAGCAGACAGTAAATTATGTATTTGACTACACACTTCTCCCTAAAAAACCCCAGAATGTTAACATTAATCAGAGGAAACTTCAGATTCTGGCAGAAATTTGACTATGGCATAAAAGGTAATATTTAAAATACATAATGCCTTACCACACAAACACGAGCTGCCATATGTGAGGCACTGCTAAGCATGGTTTCTATTAAGCCAATACAAGTAACTGGCTTCTTTCCAAGCAACATGGAAGTATTTAAAAACCCTGTTTAATCCAATTCCACAGCCTTGAAACTAAAATAAATTAAAGTGTTGCAAGAACTGTTAAAATGAAAAATTAAAGGCATGTAAATAAGTGAAAAAAAATTGTCAGAGAAAATGAAAACAAAGATTATTTCAAGTAGATATCTTAATTGTAATTAGTAACATTTGGCATGTTCATATGATTCAAAGCTGCAGCCAATTAGATACCCCAAAAAGCTTGTAACAAAGCTGAAAATGTGTAAGTACAGTAAAAATAAGTTTTATTGCTCACCAAAAACACAGCAACCAGATCAATTTCATAGTTTGTTTACAGAGTATTGCAAAGCATGCTCTGTTACTAGTTCATGACTTCTTAGTCTTAAACTGCAGCTTTTCTGCCAGGAGATTTTGGAAAATCATTTCACTAAATTCAATCTATTAATTGTTAATCTGCACACTCTCCATATATACCAAGAGCAAAACAAAAATTACAGCATTTGCCTTAGACTGTCAAAACTATGCAAAAAAACCTTAAACAAAACTAGAAAAAACAAAAAGCCAAAACAAAAAACAAACAATACCCCTCCCCCCCCCCCCAAAAAAAAAAATAAAGTGCACTAAAAGTTAATAGCTGTTAAAAAGCTGTACAATGTTGGTATTGGAACTGAGAAAGACTAGGGGTTTTTTTTCATACATTTCCAAGGGGAGGAGATTTAACTATTACATGGAAAGGCAGAATTCAAATTCTGCTCAAATGTGGTTTACTGAAGACAACAGTGTTAGGCAGTTACGAGATTGTGTCATTTACTGAAGGAAACAAATACTTCATTATGCTGTCAGTCCCAACCAACAGACAAAATATCTTCCATTTCCCTCATTTATTCAATAATGAGTAAATTACTAAAGGGTAATGAGCTGCTAATAAAAGCATGTTTTTTACATGATTATCATGAAATGGCAGTGCCTGCTTGTTCTGTGCAGTAGTACCTAATACAGTCAGTCTTTCAAATAATTCTCCTTTATCAAATTTCTGTAAAGAAATTGACCCTTACATAGTTTTCATACTAGAAATTAGTTTACATTTAGGGGAAAAAAAACCCCCACAAAAATAGCTAACTATATCTAAAATCTATTCATTCAGGTATTTCTTTGCAAAGTCTTCTAGCAATGATGTAAAGTCTCAGTAAAGGTGGTTTTGCTTCCCTTGCTGGCAAGCAATGATGGTTTATTTAATGCACTTATTTTAGGGGTTGGGGGGGAAGGGATTTTTTTGTGTGTGTATCTTATTAGGGCTTTATTCAGGAGATTACAAAAACATCATGTAAAATACCAGTTTTATAATAAAATCAAATTCTGGCTCGTAGGAAAACCAAAAAACAAGCCAAAAAAATCTTCCACCCTAAACCAACACCTTCTTTTAGCTATTTAGGAGAGGGCAAAAGAAATGGCTGTGAAAGGTGGTCTGAAAAATTCCGGAGCTGAAAGCGTTGGGGACTGCTCTTGTACACCATAGGAGACTGACTTACAAAGACCAGCTGCAGCTCAATATGAAACTGCTGGAAAAGAATTTCTCTGTTCAGAATTCCCCACACTAAAAGCATCAAAGTGTTTCGTTTTACCCTTGTTACAGTTCTTCACACCACTTTCTCCAACTTACAATTTGCACCAAAGATTTAGTTGTCTTCTACACTAAGCACATTGCAAATATCACGGAACCCTCCCTTATCCATCACAGGCTGCTTTTTGAGCGTTTTTCTGCCCTTTCCTACTTCAAGGAACAAGTGATCTTCCTGACCCCTCCTTATGCCCCAGTCTCATTTTCCTGCTTCAGCTGTGCCCTAGGATATGCCCTGGCATCTCCCTGACCTTCCAGATCTGCACTCACACGGTGCTCATTGAAGTACTCTTATTCTTCTCTAACACTAGTTTCTCTTTTCTTCTCCTCCTGGGAGAGAAGTTGTCATCATTCAAAAACTGGGAGAACTGGCAGAAATCATGTGGAGGTATTGTTAAGCTGGGAGGTATTAATGGGTGTTGTCAGACAGTTCCTTACATCGTCATCGCTGAGTGAAGTTGCCAGACCTGGCAGGCAGCCAGTGGCAGGTTCCCTTTACTGCCTTTCTTTCTTTTATTTCCTCTCCTGCCTTCATGAAAATTGCTAACATTTCGGCCACCAATGACCACAACACATCCTGAAGCTTGTGAGCGTTGCATGTAACCAATCCTAAAAATCACCCCACAAGCGCAAGCAACAATGCAATCAAGCAGATATTCAAAACTTAGTTTAACTGATGACAAAAAAAAAGTTCAGTGCTCTCTAATAATTCTTCATATTAAACATAGATTTTCAAAGATATCAGATCACTATAACCAGCTATATTTTTGATGGCCTTCCAAGTACACTGCATCTTGACACATGGAAGACCCATGAAAAGAAACATCTGTGTTATTTTTAAAAAACAGATGCTTTGTAAACAGTGTGACATTGAAAGGTCACTTTTACAGGGAAAATAAACAGATATTTTTAAAGAAATGTTTTTATATAGTTACATACTTCAGAGCTTAAAGCACAAATCATGGTTCTGCACGGTGTAAACGAAAATAACTAAAAGAATGAAAATTTTACATATTAGAAAGTAATCTCACACTTTTCATTCAAAGTACTTCAAGGTACCAAGGTAATAAAGTCTAAAAACCTCACCATTTAAAGAACCCAGCAATCTGGGTTTTTTTCAAGTGATAAAATACAGTATGATTGCTATTATAAAATATAATTCCAGTGTTAACTTGCATATATTTGGGCCACGTTTCTTGCTGCTTTTGAAGCAGAAAGGGACTCAAAAGTAAAACATAAAGCAGTCGCAGTGAGTACTGAAAATTTTCACCCACGCATAGCCTCGGCTGTTGATACATCATGGATTTAAAACAAACAGGATCCTGCATCCTAGTTAGTCTAAGCCACTTTCATGCTTATCTTTTTGACTAAGTTTTGCTATTTGCTGTAAATTCTAAAGAGACCAGGCTAGGGTATATACAATATTCTGTGCCACGTGTTCTCAAGAAGGTGACTAGCAGCAGATCAAAATAAGTCTCTACAGGCAGACAGTAAACTCCATGAATAACACAATGAGAAGGGAGCCTGAATTCAGGCTGGAAATGCTTGCAAAGAAAAACATTCAGAGAAAGCATTTCTTACTCCACTTTTTTATTCTGCTCACACATTAGCATCACACGTGTCACAGCCGTGTGCCTGTGACAACAGAATGATGCCTCCCCTAGTCAAACAATCAAAATCACTGCGCACAATTGCAGGGTAGATACTTGCTGCACCTGTTGCTCCAGGTCCCTCCACTTCTCTCCCTCTGTATTTTAGAGCAAGGCTGACCATCTTCTCCCTCCCAGTCCTTCCCTGATATTGTGCTCCCTTTTGTTTTCTGCTCCTGACACTTGTGCCATTTCTTCAGCTTTAAAGTAGCACTAGGTAGGAGTTTAAATATGGCCCCAGGAACAATAACTCTAATTGCTGGAATTCACATAATCCCATGGAATGGTGAAGATGCCAGCCTCCAGATTTCAGCAAAAATAGAGTTATAGCAGTACTCAACAGAAATGGTGGACTCCATACAGTCACTAATAATACAAGAGATATGCATGAGGCACACTGACCTTTCTCCCTAAGTCAAACTGAAAATTTCACCATTCCACTTGGCTCTTCTCAACATTGTCCCAAAAACAACTGTTATCAGTGTATTAGTTCTCAAAAGCAAAATACTAGAATCACATATGCTAGCTGCTTATCAATTTTGCATATGGTATAAAAAAGCAAGGAATTAACATAATGATTCCAAACAAACGGAAGTGATAAGACTACAGACAGGATTTTTAACTGATTGTTTTGGAATAAGAGTCATTCTGCCCACTAAGCTGCACAGCCCTTAACAGTATATTTTTGAGGCCCAAGCATCACCTATATTGCTAGACGGTAAAAGAAATGAAATGTAAAGAACATAATAGGAATTGCAGTAAATACACAGAAAAAAGAATGATGAAAAGTACACTAGAGAACACCAAAAGAAAGCATGAAGGGGAAGATAGGTAATATCAGTGACTTAACAGGAAAATTTTGAGCAGTTGCTCCAAGTGGTGTCCACAGAGAGCTGCTATTCACTTCATGCTGGCTCTCCTTGTTTCCAGCTGCTAAGTTCACATTGAAAGAAGCTAAAAATACATTGAAATACTTTCCAAATATTATTTTCCCATGTAAGCAATTGGTATAAGTTGCCACAGAGATGCTGTTCTCTTGCCAGCGAGAAGGGAAATACTATACAAGAATACTATACTGTATTCTATGAAATCATTTGTCTCATGCACAATGCAACTGAAAATATGGGGAAGCTTGAAAAGGCATTATTTTAGCTATAAGTATTTCCAACTGTTCCCCTCTTTCAGTAAGGCAACATAGGAAAATGACACTTAAATATGAGGATCTTATCACCTGTAAGAAAAGCTATACTCTGCACTATCAGGAGCATAATATGTGTGCCATTTCTAGCAATCAAGCTTTGATATTTCAATGAGAGGGAAAAAAAAGACAGGAGTGGCAAATATCTACAATTTAGGTATACCATCTCCTGACAAACTGAAATTTCACAATGCTGCAGATTTAAAGCATAAATGTGCCGCTTTGCATTCAGGACTGCCCTTGAGAGTAAATTCAGCTCAATACAAAAGTAAAATAGGGGAAGGGATGGGACAACACATACTGAAAACCATCCAGCACTTTCTGTTAAATGTGAAGTATAACAGGCTTTTTTATGACATGCCTTCCTCCAAAAATAGCAATGACTACACTACTCAACTCCCACACCATCCCCCCAAACCCAGCTTGGCTTTTTTACACGTAGAACGTTATACATTCTCAGTCCTGAGGAAGGAGCCAAAGTTTGTAAAGCCAAGAGGACTCACTCCATCGCCCAGTACCTAAACTACAGAAAAGGAAGTAGGGAGGCAGGCAACTCTAATTTCTTGTAGTATTAAATCTTCTTTTAAAGCCAATTTGACAGATTTTTTAGAAACTCTGAAACCCACAGCTTTCCACAGTTTTGGAAAGACGCTGCAAGTCCCAGCAGTGATAATCTGCCAATTCCAAGGCACATTTGTGAGCAAGACTTTTTTTTATCTTCCAAACAAACACAAAGATTATACAGTCTATTCTCTTCACAGGGATGAGGCGGGGGAAATGTTAAGATCACAGCTGCTGCAGCAGTGCAAGCTGCAGCTGCCTTGGAGCTTCTACTGACTGTGTAGCCTACCATGAATTTGAAAGATGCTACTGTGCTACAGATACTGTTCCATTTTGGGGCTTTTTTTCATGAATGAAAGAAACCTGAAGCTTTGGCCTGCTGTAGTTAATGAAAACTGTTGCAAATTGTTTTGCAATACTCCACCTAAGTTCCAATTCAGCTCAACAGCCTTCCTATCATAACTTCCTGAGTAGCTACTTAAGACAGCTGTATTCTTGAATATCTTCATGCCTTCTATGACATTTAGTTTTCAGAATTATCACACTCCTATTGCCCAGTCATGATTTATTTTATATATGAAGGAGCACATATAGTGAAAGTAAGATGGAATCACAACCATTTACAGTAACCTACATCTGGAATGAACTTACCTTTATGAAATATGGTTAGGCTTTTTAATAGAAAAAGCTAACATGTCTTTTAACAATGACCTAAATTTCACTAAAACCAAGAAAGGATGTATCAATACTTTAGGGTAAGATATACTGTACAATAGCTCAGCTTTCCTCATTCTGAAGAATCATGCCTGGCTGATGTATTTATTTTGTAACGTTTAACTATAACAGAAAATAGATGAAGTTCAAATGAAAACACTGTTTAGACTATGTCAACAAAGCATAAACTAAATGAAGTGATTCTGCACTGACTATAAAAACATATTTGTTAATATTAAAGTCACTAATAGTTATCTATCAATCTATCACAACATGAAGTAATTCTGCATCTTAAGAACTGTGTTAAAGCAGCAGACACATGAAGTTAGATGTGATTTTGCAAAACAGCATCATGGAGTGCACTTTATTGCTGTTTTATCATTAGTGTAAATAATTCAACAAACCCAGGAAATCTCCAGATTACTTGGGTTTTTTTTTGTAAATGGCAAGTCACTAAAGGGCTTTCCACTCAGACAGCCAATGCTCACTTTACACTTGCTAGCAAAAAAAAAGAAATATAATAGTATCTTGTATACTGAAACAACTGCTTTGTTATAAAGAGAAGTCTTCAGAAAACCAGAAAAAATGACACTGCTGTAAAAACCTGTAAGCCTTTTACTCTCAGTTCAAAGACTTAACCATTCTTCTACAACAGACTGAAGTTTCATATTCGTCTCAGAAAATCAATCCGCTAATAGGCATCAGTCATCAACACCGAAGTAAAATCTGCCACATGAAACAGCTTTGATGTGATTGAAGACTCACACACAGTCGTAAGCATGACAGAACAGCTTAGCTATTAAAATGTTTTATCCAGCAAAAAACTGTTCATCCTAATTGACTGAAATACTCTTTGAATGCTATTATTGCAAGGCTACTTCACTAAGCAGCGCCTTGGTACGTAGCCACTTGACTTATATCTTGAGATCCAGCACAACCACATCAAATCTTGTCACAGTATTTTCTTACACATACTTTTGTCAAGAGACCAAAACAATAAAGCTAACTGTCATTTTTACTACCAGTTGCTTAGTTAATTCGATACTGAAACATACTGGGATTCATTATAAACGCTGCATGCAATCAGCCACTTCTATCAATCTTTCTTTTTAGTGCAGTAACAGAATGAAACCTACTAACCACATCAGTTGAAATGGGTTGGCAGGACTGGGTGGAAGCTATTCTTCTGCACTGAGCCCAACCTCTCACCATGAGAGATGCAGTAGCAGGGACTCCTTTAAACAGCAATGTGCAGCCCTGGCCCAGCTCCAACACTGACCATATGTCACAAGCTGACAGATAAGAAGCCCGAGACAGCCATCTGAAAACAACTGTACACAGCTCCAGCCACCAGGCAGTGAGGGTTTCTATCAGGTCTACCTCATCATTCATTTCAAAGCCAAGTTTAAACATACCAGAAGGAAACATTCTTGACAAAAAAAACACAACCTGCCTCTCCACCCCTCAAACCAAACCAAATAAAACCACAACAAAATGAAATACCCAAACCAAACAAGCACACTGTCACTATCAGAAGGTCTATAGGATGCTATACTCTAATTCAGGAAGTGACCATTGAATATCACAATTGATTGCCACAAACACAGTCAGAAAATTACTAACAGTTTGTGCCTACAACATTCTCCTTTCTGCATTATATTCACAGTGGATTAACAAGTTGCAAAGAAAGGAACCAAATATACCAAGCAACTGTCACCAAGATTACATTTTACAGAATCAAACAAAATACTATACCATTGATTTAATATCTGAAATGAAGGATGATTTTATATTTGTCCTGTATCTATTAATGCATCACAGAGTTCATCCATTTATGCCACTACTTTGGTTACCAGAAACTATGTCATATCAATTCTCTATATGTAGGCAACATCAGCTCTTATTCCAAAATTACTAAATGATCAGCACAACGGAATAACTAAAATTTACTTCAGTCCCCTATGCAATTTCCACAGCTCCATACATGTCATTCCCATATTCCAAATTAATAAAATCCAGGTGAACTTACCTACAGTTCGGAGGAGGGTCTAATGTAATTTCTGCAAGTTCTTTCTGAATTCTTAAAAGAAAAAAAAGATACTATCAGGACTCTTTTTTTCAATCTGTTGCTTTCAATTTTATGAACATTTCTATATCAATCAATAGTAACAATATATAATTCTTAGAATTTCTGAAAGCTGATCTATAATGTTTCATGAAACTGTGCAAGAACATGTAGAAGTAAAAACCAAATATTTTCTGAAAAATGAATGCCCAATATGGAACAAATGCCACGAGCAGCCACCTAGAAAATCACACTTTTTCCATAGGTCAGGAATCTCAGCTCCTTGGCTGACTTACACAATCACTAAATAGCTCATATACCATCCTTTTCTATTTCCTCTCTGACTATATGTCTTACAGTTCTTGCCCTCCAGGATATTTTGCTTCTTAATGTATATTGTACTGGCAGGGCAAACCCCCCCCAACTCAAAGGAAAATTGCCCAGAATAAGCCCACCCAGGACTTCACAACCTCCTACATACTGGGGGGCTGATACCAGCTTCCCCCAAAGGGAAGTGCTCCAGCTCCCTGGTCAGCCTGGGGACCTGCTGCTGGACTTGCTCTGATACCTGCCTTCTTTTTACTGAGGGGACAAAAGTGGGCAAATGCTATCCCAGATATGATCTAATGAGAGCTGAGTAAAGGCAGATAAACCTCTTTCATCTGTCTATGGACTATGCTTCTGTTAATACCTCCCAGGAGGTAGCCCAGCCTTTGTCACTGCCTCACACTGAGCCTGCTGTCTGCCAAGGCCCCCACACCCTTCTGAGCAGAGATGATCTTCAGTGTGTATCTGAGCAAGGGCTAAGTCCTCCCCATGTCCATGGTGTTCATTTGTCCTTGTTGAATTTCATGAGTTCTCTGTCAACCCTCTCCTGCAGCCTGGCCTGATCCCTCTGAGCCGTAGCCTTGCCCCTGTGTGCACAAACTGCTTGTCATCTGAAAACTTCTCAGTGCACTGTGCCATGTCCTCCAGGTCACCAATAAAGACATTACAGGCATCCTGCCAGAGTTCTTTCTCCAGGGAGAGCAACTTCGTTGTTAAGGATTTCTGGATATTCCCAGGCTGACGCTTCCCAGCCAAGTCCTTGAATAGCTGATCTCTGCCACAGCTGGCAGTGGGGGGGCTCTTTTCCCTTACACCAGCATCTGCATGAGAGCCAGTATCTTGACCTCTGAAGAAATTTAAGTATGCAGAATATGATACAGAGCTCCCAAAGGAACTCATAGGAGTTTACAGTTCCCAAAGACTTGCCAGATTATGATGCCATAAGCAGGACTGTGAATGCCACCTTCCCTATAAGCTATGTCCAAGGCGTTTTTCATAGGCCACTTCAGCGCAAAAACATTAACATTTAGAAGGAGGAAGGAAAAAAAAATCAATTCAATACATCCTCAGTAGTTTCTTCTTGCCTTCTCCTTCACAAGATTTCTTGCACAGAGAAGATTGCTACTCCTATTATTGTCTAGACTAGAAAAGAAATAAAACACAATAATATCACTCAAATTTCTGAGATAGGCACTTAAGCCACAAGCCAAGGGTTCAGGCCTGACCTACACATATCTTGTTAAAAATGACTGCTACCCATTTTGCATATAAATACAGGTAAAGAAAATGGCCTATCAAAATAAGCATTCAGGTATATTGGCATATATAAAGTAAAAAAAGGGCAGTTTAATTCTTTATATAATGCTACAATTCAAACACAATCTTGCATGTTAAGGAGTCTCACAGCCACTATCAAAATTCCCCTTATGCAACTCTGAATTGATTTTATGGCTCTAATGAATAAATGGACCAACAGCAGTAGAAGAACTGGCCTGAACCAGGAACTCAAGACTTTATCATTCACATTCTGAAATAATTAGGACAAACGTGGGCAAGATTTGTAGGCAGAGGCAATAATAATTTATTAAGATCTGATGAGATCATTGAAAAGATAAAAATACTCTTCCAGATGCTTAGATTTTCTTTAACTTCTATGCATATAAATACAGGCAAAGTAAATGGTTTATCAAAATAAGCATCCATTTATATTGGCATATATAATATAAAATGCCCCTGCATGTACTAAATGCTCACACCCAACTTGGTGCCATCTGAAAACTTTAGAGTGGATTCTGCCATATCCTCCAGGTCACCCATAAAGACCTGACAGGCATCCTGCCAGAGTTTTAACTCCAGGGAAGAGAACTTTGTTGTTAAGGATTTCTGGGCAATCCCAGGTTGATGCTTCCAAGTCAAGTCCTTGAACAGCTGATCCAGCTGGGTGTGTATGCCCTACATCCAGAGCTGGTGCATACCCTACATACACACAAACACACAGAGTTATTTCTGTAAAGGGGAAGCAATTTGATCTTTACTTGCTTTTTCTACTCATTGAGATGTTGGTACCTCCAGCATACATAATTCCTCCAATAAATATCATAACTTGCTTATAAAAATACAGGCACAGTCTGCTTAATCAAGCAGAAAATCATTGTAGTAAAACTGAAAGCCATCCCATTTTTTTAATTAGTGAATTTTAAGCACAACAAAAATGTTGTTTTAAAAGTTTGCCCATTTTAAACAATCCAAACAAATCACAACTTTTAGAAGGGAGATCTTGTAACTGTGGGAATGCTTAAAATATTTATTTTGTATATTACAAAATTCTGCCATGATTTTGAAATTTGTACTACCACAAATTCAAACTACAGACAACCCAGGCTGCATGGAAACTTCAGTTTTGTGGTTTATGAGTTGTTTTGCTTTCTCAGCCTTTTCTGAAGTTCCAGAATGATGGCATTGCACTTGTTTTTGGAGTCAGAGATCATTCCTTTGTTTTACATATAGTAGTAAGAATAGTTAATATTTCATGGCATTAGAGTGAGTATGAATAGCATCAAGAATGGATTGACAACTTCAACAACTTCAGTCCTAAATCAAAAACTTTACATTCTTCCTTCTAAATCCTAACCCACGTTCCTCACATTCTGAAAACAAAACGGTCTCTCATTTTCTCCATCTGTTCTAGTTCAACCCAAAACTTCTAATGCCAAGAACACTGAAATATCCCTTATCAAGCTATTCTGTGATTAAGCAGACACAGACAAACCACCTTTCTGCTTCAAGATGTAAAAAATGATCAGATGGTACTGTCTATTAATGTTCAAAAGACATCATTGCTCTTGCAAACATCTAAGACAAAGATGTGTAATTCATGACTATTTTTATACAAACAAGATAAACATATTAATACAATACTGTCCATCAAGTGCTCCTCAGCAAGCTGTTCATGTTTATTCTCCTGCTCTGTGGTGTCCCAAACTAAAATTAATTTATACACCTTACATTTCTTTTGTTGCAACCTTAATTTACCTTGCATTCATGCTGAGAGCTCATTCATAAACAGTTTCTGTAGAACAGCTGACACGTAGCTGGTTCACATGTCACAGCATTCAAAGTTACAATTAAATCATCGGACAGCATCCCAGAGAGCCTTGCACTGATAGAGACCTCCAGTGTGCAAGCTGCCCTTTGTCTGCACGTGCTCTGGCACTCGCCTCCCATCCCCATTGAGCTGCCCTCAGAATCTGCCACAGGAGAGGACGTGCCTCATTTCCTTTGCTGACCACAGAGGATTCACTGCGAGAAAATGCGGCCTCTGGCAACAAAACATTTTTTTCAGGGTCCTTTCTGGCATCTGTTTCTTTGGATTTTCTGCCTCAATAACAGTTATGTTTAGAAATGTCAGAGAGGAAAAACCCTCTAAATTAAAATCATTACATATATACAGTTTATATTTAAACCAATGACATTATGGTTTATTATATATTGGACAATGGGGACGATGGCAGGGGGTGAGGCCCTTGCTGGTAATCAAAAGCCCTGGGCTGCACACATAAGACAAGTAATTAGCAATGTCAGATCTAATACTTTGTTTGGTCTTAGAGAAGTCATCTTACTCTTCTCTCTCATATATACACACACACATATATTAAAAAAAAAAAATCCCTCCACTTAACTAACAGAAAAGAACAAACACAGTTGCCTTCCAGTAATGGTGCAAAGGTTAATCTACTCATAAATTCAGAAGCATGAAAGTACATTGTGGATTTCAAATATTATTAATTCTCACAGACACATATTTACTACTGTACCAAGCCAAAAGGGACTGAGTTTTCCTTCATGAAACAATTCTCTAAAGCTAAGGAAGATGTGAACATGTTAGAGAATTTCCCAACATTATTAATAGGAAAAGAAATAAAATAAAGGACTACATGACAATAAACTCTTTTTACCACATCCGCTTTTCTAAACTACATGTGTCTCTACCCATAAAAGCCAGATGAATCAATACCCTATATCAAAGAATATACTACTTAGAACATACTTAAAAATGCACTCACTGGTATGTATTTCAATACTAAATAAATTGTGACTGAACAGGAAATTGATGTAAAGATGGTTAGGTTCATAGTGGAGGAAAAGAAATATTCTCACCTACTTACTAAAAGATGGATAAATGACAAAGACATTTCTTGTAAGAAAAAGCACTCCATATTTTGCCATCATATTCAACATGCTAAATATCATTTCCAGATTCTGTGATAAACTTCACAAGAAAAAAATAAAGGGGGGGGGTGGGAAATGCTCAGTTTTGTTGAATTTAGAACCAATTTAATCTATCACTTATTTGCTCCTCCTTAAGGCTGCAACTTCTTTGAATAATTAAAAGATTACAACTAAAGTTGTACAGTTCTATGCACACAATTTGTTGTAGGCACAGATATTTATTTTAAAAAATCAGGATTGGACATAAAGGTTTACAGATTTTCAACCAGCAACTTCAGGAGCCAAGAAAAACAATACATTTATTTGTTGAGCTACTATGTCAGCCAAGAATGGTTACACTTCTCTCAATCCAAAGGTCATGCTAAGATTTGCTACTTAAGAGGTAACAAGATGCCTGCTGTTTTCAAGGACAGCAATTCAATTCCATGTCTGAACTGTAATTGTGATATGCAGCGAGTTTCTCAATCTTGACATGTTGGGTAAGAAAGGTTGCTATTTAAGGTGATGCCCTCTGGGTGAGGAAAATTGAAGGACCGCTACACAGCACGACATACGCTGTAAGGTATTACACCTGTGTAGCAGCTAGTCCTGGAGTATTAACAGAGAAGGACAGCATGTGACGGCATTCTGCCTTCTTGATGCCATCCACAGCAATGCTAAATGAAGAAACTCCATATCTCAATACCAAAAATCTTACTCAAATAGAAATATGAGTGGTTTCACATAGCCTCTGTAATCAGATCACTTTGGAAAGCAGTTAAGCTGTGTGAACAGTATATTCATACATAAGACATGAGAGCAGTTTACTATTACACAAGAAAAATTCAGCACACTGCTAAATCTTGATTATTATAAAACCTCATGCTACTGAAAATTCTTTAACTCTGACTCCATAAACACACAAATGAAAAGCAAAACAGGAGTCTTCCAAATAGAGATGCACAAACCTTCCTCCATATACTGTAGGTATCATAATGCAATCCAAAAAAAACTGTGGCTAGAATTCCATGTGCACAAAAAAGCTTTCCAAGTGAGAAACTCTGATTCCCAAACTCAGGTTAGAATCAAGCCTGTAGTCTGTGACTTTAGCTCCAGTGAACTTGCTGGTATTTGAACCTTTTAACAGGAATTAAGGAATCCTGACCAAAGCCACAACCGCGCTACACTCTGTTGTTCAAGTGTTTTACTGATTGTTTAGCAGAGTTGACTCCTTTCACTATAAAAAAGGTACCAGACTAAGGCCTTATTAATCCTGCACTATTTCTCCTTCAAAATGAACTAAAATAAGAATATTACTATAAAGATATTTTATTCACACTGTTTCTGGAATACTTAGCACATATTGAGGACTTTAAGACATTTTTCCTTCCTTTGTGCTACTCCCCTCTTTTTTGGCCTCTACTTTAATTTCTGATTTAGCCTTCTTGAGACATAACTGATTTTAATTAAAAAGCACAGAAACAAAACTTATAATATGAAAATCTGTCCAGATTAGAGAAGGTGCAATCCTTCAATCCAATTCTAACACAATGACAAACTACTGAATATTCAAAAACAAAAAATAAGGAAAAAAAACCCTACAATGAATATTCAAAAACAAAAAAAAAAAAAAAAAAGGAAAAAAAACCCTACAATGGTACAAATAAAAACCCCCATTACAACAACTGTTTCTGTAATCCTTCCAGAAAGGGTTGCAACAAGCAGCACTCCTAAATTACATTTCTCTTCAAAAATACTGTACACATATCTACACAACTATTATAAGTCATGTCAGCTTTTAAAATATATAATTAAATGTATATTTCCAAAATGTATAATCAATATTACTACACATGTGAAACTAGCTTTAGAGTCTAACTGGCAAATGTACTGAAGTCAGCAACTGATGGCATAATTAGTTTCAGCAGAACCATAAGCAGATATGATTAAACTTTAAAAGGTTTAAGTAATTTTATCACTGTAAAATGCTTGTTGATAAAAGCTCTGAGCTTTGAAGATACAAAGCTAAGATTAATAGACCAATTTCTGACATATCATTATTAATTTTTTAATAGGACAGTGTCCACAGGCCCTTGTCAGAATTGTAGCATCATTACACCAGGCATTGTACAAAGCTCAGAATACACAGACTGCTTTCTAAAGAGGCTGGAAACTGTTTTTATGACCTTAAAAGTCATGACTAATCCAATATTCCTAATATTTAAAAAATAATAATAGCAGGAAGCAGACGAAAGAGAAGGCCAGAAACCATAACGGCTGTGAGGATTAACTACATTAATAACATCATGATTTGTAGTGAAAGTTGGGTGGGGTTTTTTTCCCTTCTTGTCATAGAAGGAAACACAGGCAAGTTTTGCTGGCCATTCTGTTAGTGATATGACCAGCTAATCTCCTAATATTGTCACAGTAGGAATGTGCTTCCAGAAAGTATTTCTCCAGGGAATTAAAAACAAAATAAAACTAGCTGTAAGAAAGGAATCTATAGCAGAAGAAAAGCATGACATGACAGTACCTCACTGGAAAGAAAAAATATACTAAAGCATCTTTACTAAAGTATCTAAAGATACTTTAGAAATTTATTTAATTGCTAAGGGACAGATTAAGGCAAAACAAAGACTTGAATCCTGACTAGATGTACACACATGTTTATATAGTATTATTTACAGACTCTGACTACATGCATATGTTATAAATTATGGCAGCAGGGGCTTGATGCTTCTCGTTTACCACAGCATCACAGTGGTAAAACTCCACTGCCTTGGACTAGCAAAGAAACGAGATGTGGGAATTCTGCATCAGGACAGTCTGCAGAATTGGTCTCTTGTCAGATTATTTTATGAGTGCTTTTTAACTTCAATCACTATAATCCCACTTGCCCAGACTAACAGCCTGATGTGTACTAGCGAAGCAACACTAAGCTGTAAATTCCTTCTGTCTGGTCCCAGCAAGACAATTGTTATCTGGAGATGGACATGATAGCACAGAATAATTTAAATAGCTATCCTACAAACCAACCTTTCATCTCAATCAGAAAAGGGAGGGAAAATAAATGGGTATTAAAACAGATCACAGTTTAAAGTAATGAAACCAACATACATATGTTGTTCACCCAAGTATTTCTGACCTGGCCATCTGGGAAAAGAAAAGGCAGTACTTCATGGCAATAGGTATTACGGTAGTCCTAACATGCTGAGTTACTGAACTGCCTGAAATGTTTATGGCTAATTAACTGTAAGTTACACTGACAAGTTTCAACATCAGTCATACATACATATACAGAGATATATTTTATAAGGCTACAAAACTGTCTGAGTTTTATTAGCAATAAAAAAATGTCAGCTTTTATCATGCAAGCAACTATTAAAACCATGTGAAAGAGGCAAACTGACAAAGAAAGGGAAAAGCATACAGGTCTCATTATAGTGACCAATCTCAAAAGGTTATTACACTGATACAGTAATATTATAATAAAACAATCAGAAAATTAATATACTGAGTCAATACATGGGTCTGATGGCCAGCTGAAAGAAGAGAAAGGAAGAAACAACCAGGAAGAACACTCACTGTACCTTTTAGCACTAGTTGACAATTTAGCAGCTGTTTTGCTTGATATTTTCCCTTCTTTTTTCTTGGGTTGAACTTGCTCCCTTTCTTGTTCCTGCTGAACACCTTCACGCTGATCTCCATCAGAGCTGCCTCCACTAGTGCTTGGACTGTCATCCACTCTCTGCCCCTCTGTAGACATGGCAGATGCTGCACTGAACAGACAAACAACTGAAGTTAGTTTTTTGAGAAGAAACTGCCTAATTGTATTTCTTACATGCTTAAGGAAAGAATATATAGGATATATGTCTTTGTCCTCATAAAATAATGCTTGTGCCACAGTACTTCATACTGAAGAATTTTGCCACAAGCATCTTAACAATAATTCAGGAGCTGGCAATTTTAAACCCTATACCACTGCCAACCTCCAAAAAACCCCAACCAACCCACAAACAAAAAATACAAAACAAACACACAAACCAATCCCCCCGCCAAACTCTTCACACACACACATATATATATATATATATGTATGAAAACCAGAAGTTACTGAAGTTAAGTGGGAAACATAATCCTGCAAGTGTAAAACCATTCACTGTGAATTATGTTTTTCAACCACTCAGCAATACCATCAGTTAGCTGTCCCATCAACTACGCCACCAGTTCAAATCTACCACAGCTAGTTAAAAACTGAGAGTTATTACTATCGTAGGACTCTGTTATCCCATATGAAATAAATCTGTGGGCTCATTCCAAGTGTACAATGTGGGTTTCCACATTACAAAATCCACATCTTGGCATGCTTGATGGAAACACAGAACTAAAATGCTCTAACACAGTACTGTTTGTATTTACTAAAGCGGTGAGCATGTTGGTAGAGGATATAATGAAGTTTTTTCCTGACATTTCATTCAGGCAACACGAGGCAACAAACTTGTCTGAGAACATGAGCAGCAAGAAATCTCAGCATATTTCAGAAGTCAAGTTAATGCTTTATTCACACACTTCTGATACTAGTTAGCTATTTTAATGTCTTCCTTCATTTTAAATAGTATAACAATATGCCGACAGATGAGGAATTACAAGCCCCCTGTTACAGTTGTCATGACTTCTCAAACTCTCAAACTGTTCTAATGAAGGGCAGATGTCCATGAAAAACCCTTACTGAATTTGCATATCTGGTGGCACTGACTGATTTAAAAAAAAAAAAAAAAAAAAAAAAAAAAAAAAAAAAAAAAAAGCTAAAATCAAACAAAAAATTCAAACCAACAAAACCAAATTAAAACCAAAGTGAAACCCAGTTCTTTCCTTTAACTCCAAATCTGTACCTTATATACCTATGTTACATATCCTCCTCTAGAGATTTTTAATAAAAAGCACACAGGCCCAAACATTACTTGCTTACACCCACGCAATCCCCCTATATCTGGGTGGTTTTCTGATCAAATCTGTCTGAATGAAGAATTTGCTCTTCCATACACAGAGTTTCAAATTGCTGTGAACTTCGACTCGCTTTTCCTCTTACCTATGTACAGACATCATCACAATTAAGAACAAAACTATTCACCTTGACTATTATATGTTTTAAGACTCGCTCAAGGGAGAATAATGAGATTTCAGGCTCAGATTCAACCATGCTTGTTCTATGGATTAAACAAAGTTCATCTCCCTGTACATATTTATGGAAAGAGACAGCAAAGGAAAAGTAAATTAATATCAATGCCAACAGAGCTATGTTGAAAAGGATGCTTTTTTAAAAGGCCTAAGTGTTCTTCTTACAGAACAGAAATAAATTTACTCCTATACTGAAAAACCCTTGCCAAGATTTAATTCGATCAAATAATACACACTATGGAGTAGAAGAAATAATCTCTTCAGGCATTATTGACACATCCAACTAACTTCAGGGGGAACTAGGTCTTTTTCGTGTATCTTGTGAAGCTATTCTGAAAAAGAATTCTGGAAGTATGGCACCCCTTCAAAATGTTTAGACATTAAAAGAAACAGCAAGCAATACCAAGTGATAGATATGTGACTAAAGTTTCCCTTCATCAGCTTAAGCTGCATTTTTCATTTTATAACAGAAAATAGTATTTTCGTATCTAAATATATATAAATACACAACACCTAACCTACTCATTAAGGTAACTGAAATAATGCAGAATTTTTGCCCTAAAATTAAAATACAAAAATTGTCCACTCCTACAAAACATTTTCTCCAATAGTACAGCTACAACAACACATTTAACATAGTTCATCAATTTACACAGGCTGATGTTCAGATATTTAAATCTTGGTTGGGAGATTTCAAGGTACCGCAGCAGAACACTTACAGGTAATAAACAACAAAAATATCACTTTCTAACAAGTCAAAATATGTAACTACAATGCGATTTTGGTAGTAAGTACTACCAAAAGGTACTACTACTTTCCTTGCTTCTACATAAAGCTAAAATACAACCTCATCTCTTTTTATAACACTTATGTTGGCCTTTATTTGCCCTAGATTTTACTTCTGACCTTTGCTTAATACGTCTGATTTTAAAGAGAAAAATTCTCTCTTCACAATGTATATAGGCTTCAACACTGCAGGCCAGAAAGTTAAAAGCATATTTAATAATGCTTATATGCATAGGACATCTGCTATGAATAATCTTGGCTATAAATATTACTATTGTCCAAAAAACAACTGTATTCACTTCATAAATTCAGGTTACTATCCAGCAGACAAACACTGTAACAGTAGCCCAGAGCATATAATTACTGTAACATGTAATGCAAGCATTTACAAGAGGAAAATGTTTAAATCTGTAATTTGATGTCTGGCTAGTTTCTGGTGGGGGGGGGGGGGGGGGGGGGTGGTGTTGGGGTTGGCTTTTGGGTGTTTTTTTCCCTTGCTCCTTCTGTACCTGTCCCCCTTTCTAACATCCAAGCAATTCTTTCTATTCCCTCTCCTCACAACACCTGCAATTTTAGAAAGTTTTGTTCAAGGGATGCTCAATATTGCAGTAAAAGCGTGTTTTAAGGGGCCTGAAATTAGACACTTCTAATGGGGTCAAACTTAAAAGACAAACAAACATCTGAACAAGTAAGAGAATGGGAGGGAAAAGTCAACTGAGAGGATGACACTATGAAGAAAACATTTCTCTGCCACCAACACAGACAGAAATACAAGATACTCCTTGAGCCATAAGTGTGTTTGCAACTGTCACACAGGGCAAGAGGGAAGACACACGATGTCCAGGTTCCCGGCTGCCAGGCTGTTCTACATTCAGATGAGGGTTGCTAACCTCCCTGCTGTTGTGCAGAGAAAAATGAGCAGAGGGGGCAGAGGAAGGAATGAAGGGGGACTTAAAAGTCTCTCCCTTAACGTGAGATGAATCAGCACCGAGAGAGATTACAAGTATAACTACAACTATCAATTTGAAGTGAAGGGTGTCCAAAATATTTTGCTTTTGTCAAATATATCCACCAGCAGCTTCCCTTTCCTCCTCAAACTCAAAACAAAACCGAAACAACAATAAAAACAAACAAACCAACAATAAAAACAAACAAACCAACAACAAAAACAAATAAGACAAAAATACCCCAAACCACCAGTCATTATCAGATATCACACACCACCAAAAAAAAAAAAAAAAATTAAAAAATCCACCAGTCGGGGACAGCAAGATTCTGGCAATGTGCAGAAGGGCGGCAGTGCTAGTGATGATGTCTTTCTAAAGCTCGTAATTTCCTATAAGCCAAGATAAATTGAGTATTTCTGCTGGGTCCACCACGAGCAGCAATGGCAGCAGCCGCCTTACTTCATCTTCATTAGAAACCATAAAGGGCAAAGAGACCACAGCATCGCGGGACGGGAGGCAGAAAGAGCCCGGTCTGTGTAAGAGGAGGGTCCGCCACTGAGAGGGGCACCCGGAAGGATGGCACGGGACAGGACGGCAGCCCCGGGCTCCCACGGCCCCGCGTGGGCACACGCGCGACTCTCCCGTCGGGAAGCCCCCGCCGTACGGGAGGGGTTGGGAGCCATGAGCATCCCTAGAAACACACACCCCCCGCACTCCCACGGCCGGGCGGGCGGCGGCCGGGCCAGGGTGAGAAGTAGGAGACAACCGAGGAGAGGAGGAGGAGGAGACTGAGAGAGGAAGACGTCGGGGGCACATGCGGGAAGGGAGAGGGCTGGGCTGCGGGGCTCCTTGGGGCGCGGGGGTGGGAGTGGGGGATAGTGCCTTTCCCGAGGGGCTCCAGCCCAAGGTGCCCACCGCTGCGGCGGGGGGTGTGGGGATAGCGCATCCCAGGAGGCTCGATCGTGGTGGGGGGCAGGGGGTATCCCGGCTCCCCAGGGGCGCAGAGAGTGCCGCGGGGACCATGCAGAGCAGGGCCAGAGGGGGGTGGGGAGTGGGGGTGGTCGCTGCTCCCGCCCGCAGCTGGGCGAGCAGGACAAATGGACACGGAAGAGTTGCTGAAAGGGTGTGGGGGTGCTGAGGAGCAATGGAGGCTGGATGGAGCCTGGGGGAGCGGGGAGCGCCGCCAGAGATGCCGAGGTGGCCGGGGGCGGCGGGGGGGCGGCCGGGACGGTTGCTATGAAAGGGCACGGCCGAGGATGACAAGGGGGGCAAGGGGGTACCAGGCAGCACCAGGGGGATGCGGAGAGGTAGGGAAGATGAAGGATAAAGATAGAGACCGAGGGTCGCAGATAAGCATGGGGGAGAGAGAGGGTGCTGCCGTGGGGGAGGGATGGCGAGCGACGAGGGGGTAGGAGCTCGGCGGGGGGAGGGGAGGCAGACGGGGAGCTCAGCCGGGGCAGAGGTAGGTGTACCCCGGCAGAGACGGGGGGAAAGCCGCTGCTACCTGCAGGCGAGCGCAGGTCTCTCTCTCGCTGGTGCCGGGCACAAGCTGCGGGACAATCCGTCGCGGTCGCCCCGACTCCGGCCGGGCGCGGGGCTGGAAAGGGTCTGCAGCCGCTCACTGAGTCATGAGCCCGCTGCCCCGCGCTCCTCGCTCTCGGCTTCCTCTCCCCTTTCCCGTCTCTCCCGAGCAGCAGCGCCGGCCGCTGCTTCTCCCACCACCGCCGCCGCCGCTCCTGCCCCCGCTGCCCGGAGAGAAGTGCAGCCGCTGCCGCGCGCGCGCGCGCACCCCCGCCGCCTCCGCGNGGGGGCTGGCGGAGGCCGCGCGCCGCCGGGCCGGGGGGGAGGGGCAAGAGGCGGCGGCGGGAGCGCGCGTTAAAGGGAAGCACCGGGGGCTGGGCGGGGTCAGCGGGGCAGAGGAAGAAGGAGGAGGCGGGAGGGGATGGGGCAAGCCGGGACCTTCGGCAGGGGTTTTGGGGGGATGGAGGTGAGGGTACCCGGCCTTTCTCCTTGCCGCCGCTGGGCTGCCGTGGGCCCCCACGCGAAAGTCCGGGAGGTGGAAGGGGCGGGCCGGGACAGGGCAGGGGGCGGCGAAGGCCGGTGTCAACTTTCTTGGCTCTTCTCGTCCTTTTCGGCTCCTTTGTTCCCCTCGCCAGTCGCCCCCTCCTCCGCCCCCTCCCTGGTCCTGCCTTTGTCTCCGCGGAGCCGCAGGGAGCAGCCGGAGGGGACGCGGCCGATGCCCCGGGCGGGAAGGGACGCGGTACCTGGGGAGGGGCGGTGCGAAGCTACGCGGTGCCTCGGCCGGCCTGCAGCGGGGGCCCGGGCCCTCGGCGCTTGGTGGCCGCACTTTGTGTTACCGTGGTAGTTTCGACCGCTGCGTGGCATCAGCACGGCCGGGTGGCACAAACCGCCCCCGGCCGCTGGCGGCCCCGGTGACGTGCGGCATCCCGGCTGGAGATAGGCGCTGTCGCCTGATTGTGGCCAGGTAAACGAACCTCACCTCCCACGCAGGCAGGCATTGCCTCTGTGGAAAGCATCGCAGTCAGGAATGGGAGAGGCCAAGGCAGAGCGCACTTAAGTGTTAGTTGTTTGGTGGGAATATTAACGTGGAACAAAACAAACCTCCAGCAGAGCTGGCTGTCAGGTAACCCCGGCTGCGCTGGGCGATGAGACACTTCTGTCCATGTGCCGACCCTGCTGCTTTAATCTTTACATAATATGCTTAGCTGTGTTATGTAAACTATCACCTCAAACCTTCCTCTAACAGAGAAATATACCAGCTGAGGGTAAAGGGGTAATGCCCAGTCAAAATGTTTTCCCTCTTTTAACAACTGAAGGGAATTAAAAAAATAAAATATATTCTCACCATTCCACATGTAGGAGGAAAAGTTTCTCCCTGCCTGAGCTGTGAAGTATTGTATTTTTTCTGACTTATGGTTGAGGTGTAGGTGGAGCTTATGCCACGAAACATACAGAAGTTGAGAACATGAAGCATTACTGAGATGTACAAGCATTAGAAACATCATTGATACCTGCTCTCATATCCAGATATCATAAGTGTTTTTTGCAGTTTACCTGTATGTAAAATTAATAATTTTCTTTGTTGAGGACTTGTTTTTGAATGACTTGGTTTATTTCCTCTTCCTATTTCTTTGCTAAATATTCCCCTATTTCTTTGGTAAATAATCCCAGTGATATTTTCACCTAAACCTAAAAATAGCACAGTCAGCTAGTTCTTCCTATTCCATGTGCATTTACAAGATATTTTCCGGCTTGTTATGGAGAAAAGCTCCGAATGTCAGTTAGGTGGGTTTCTGTCTGCAAGCATACATTGACTTCTCAGAAGAACTAATAATGAAGTAGTTAATAGAGTATGTTGTGTGAAAGTCCTTCAAAAAATGCAAACCTCCTGCAAGTAATGCAGCTCATTGTGCTGAAAGGTGCACTGCACTCTCTTGACATCATGGTTCCCTTTTCTAAAATCAGTTAAACCATGCTTTTTCCTTTCAGTCATTTGAAAACAGACCTCCTGAAAACCATCCAGGAAGTGATAAAATTCAATTCTAAATTATTCTTCTAACCATATTTCCTTAATGTTGCTCTGACAGCACAAAGGTGCCTTAAAAGGAGGCACGCATTGATCTGTGTTAACTCCTGGGCCCATTTCAGGACATCTCTTTGGTGGCAGTTCATGGTGCTTCATTACCAATCTTTTCTGCTTCGATTTGCAGGAAGCACAGAGAGAGAAGCTGAGTGAATAGCCTAATTGAGACAGGGGCAGGATGGGGCCATACAGTGTCCCAGAATCTGGGTCATAATTTCCCAGTGCCAAAATAATCAAGGGAGCACTGAAGTGTTTCAGCACCGAGTGAGAGGTTTGAGTCATCGCAAGTCAGGCCCTGATTTTTTCTTTTGGTGTGTAACCTCTGGCCCAGAGCCCTAAATGGTAGGGCTTAAATTAAGGACAACTAAACTAGGCAGAAGGTTTGTACTGCCTTATGAATAGAACATACACACTGAGGTGTGCCCTGTTTTAAAAGCAGAGGTTTTGAATGAGCCCTACCTATGCAGTGTAAAGAGAGTAGGGCAGGGTAGTCAGCTGCTCCCATTTTTATCCTTTTGACCTTTCAAAATAACGTGTTTGCCCCTCAGATGTTAAAGGTGGAATAATATTGCTCAAAATCCTTTGGAAGACTTTTCTAAATTTGGATTATATAGGTTGAGTCCTGGCCCTTTTGAAGCGAGTGGCAACACTTCAGTGTTAGATTTCACCCATGCTGGAGTGCTAAGGCACAGAGTTTTTTTCACCCCCCCATGCTTAGTTTAGTGTGGTTTCTAAAAGCTGACACTGTTTACACCACCAGACACATCCAAAGCAAGCAACATGAGTTCTTTACTCTCACAGAGACTTGGAGCTTCTTTGTGGAGACACGCCGGAGTTCATCTCACCTGGCACAGGCAATCATGCTTTAAAACTATTATGGTTAAGTACACTTTTGTTAAGGGCTCTTGATTTGAGTGTCTGTTATAAGGGCAGATATGTCAGTCAAAATCTATGAAGTTGGAGAAACCTGAGCAAAGTTTCCATTTAGAAGTGTTTAACTTAAAGGGTAATAGATCTATTTAGATTTTTCAGGGTTTTTTTTTTTTTGCATTTTTAGCTACACTGAGAGCTGTACTCAATTATAGTGAGTTTTATCCATTTCTGTTTAGTTAAAAAACCAGGGAAATATTGTTCCATGTCAGAAAAGAAATAGGAAAATGCAGCTTTGATTTTTTTTTTCTGCATTTCTATTTGTGCACTACTGTTCATTCCCATTTAAAAGGACATGTCATTTATATATCACTGTTAAAGCTATTGAATGAACACCATTGTCAAGTTGTAACTGGTAAAAGGGATTTGGTTTTCTGAGGTTAAGATGAGAAATCATCTCAACTGTGGTATAGGTGAAGACACAGTGATCTCTCTTGTGATAGCATATGTCTCTTTCAAAACTTCATTATTTTATATTAAAAAGTGAGATGATAATATTCATTTGTCCATGATGTGCCTGATTGTTACATCAATCTTTTCCAGCCAAGTCCTAATGAGCCAGTTTGTTTAATCCTTCTGAACTATTATCAGCAGAAGTTTGGAGGAATGGGGACAAAGGTGCCTTTATTCATTTTTTACCTGATTCCACTTCCCAGCTCCACAGGAGCTGTCAAAGCCTGTGTGTTCCCCCCATCTCTCCCCTGCTGGGTGTTGGGCCCCGTGGGGCTGTTTGGATAGTGGACAGCAGGCAGCTCTCAGCAGCAGGCCCTGATCTGGTCTTCCCAGTCTGCTCCTCCATCCTGAGCTGCGGTGGGGGCACAGAATGAGGAGTTTCTGCAGTAGCTTTATGTTGTTCCAGGATTCTTCTCCCATAGTTGGTTTTCCTTATGCTGCCGTAATGGCACAAGGCTGTAAGAACCATCCGGAGGATCTAGCCTGTTGTCTGTTTTTTCCCTCTTTGGTAGTTCTCTTTCTCCTATTTGTAGATAGTTTATTCTCACAATGCATCTAATCTTTTTTTTTTTTTCCTACAGTCTTGCTTTGCTATTGTTGCTACATGGATGAATCCTGCTCTGTAAAAAGTTGGCAAATGTAAACTGAAATTCACGGTACCCTGATCTCTGAAGTGCCAGCTTTGTTTGAAAATGCAGTATCTGAGCAATTCAGAGATCAAGATTCTTTTTGTTTCTCTTCTATCAGCATGTAGAATAAAGTGGCATCACAAGGAAGATATCTGCAGCAGAAATTTAATGAGAGTTTTCAGTTAATTGTGTATGTCCTCATCACTGAAAAAATGACATCCTATATCAAGGAAAACATTGATTGAATCCTGAACACTACGTAAGCCTATTATTCAAACAATGCCTTGACAGAAGTCCGTTTAAAGTATTTTCATGGCGTTCTGAAGTAAAATGATTGTGTGAACACAGAGGCAAGTTACTGCTAGCCTGACTTCTTTATTTGCTCTACAATACTGCAAACCCCCAAATCATTAGCATTTATTCACTCTAATATTTTCAGGCCATTAAATACAAAAGGAGTTGTAAGTTGTGTGGCAAACAGCTTTTAAGGTCTCTTTCATTCTAGCCTAAGAAATGAAGAATTTGCAGCTCCTCCTCCCCTTTGCTCAGAAGCAGAACAGCTCCCACTATCATTCAGCTGGAACCAGAACAAACAACTGGGACAATAACCATGTGGCATTAGAAATCCTGGTGGCTCTCAGCTGCTTTGCTATCTAGGATTGTAAAGAATAAAGATAAAACATATTAGGAGTGGGTAGGAGGAAGGTAATAACTTGCTTCCGTGTCCTTAATGAAAGCCTGTATTTTTGTTTAAGATAGGGAATAAATTAACTGCATAGTGTCCGGAACAGAGGTTTGTTTCTGTGTGCTGGTTTAGAGTCTCACTTAAAGCCTAACTGCAAGATAATTACACAGGGTAATTCTGTGATAGTTTCTACACAGAAATTGTTGAAAACTGAATCCTAGATTTTTTGCTTTAAAAATCTCATATTGCATGTACTGAAGGGAAAAATTTTTATTTCCAGAGCTATTGTAATGCATTGACCTGTAACTGTAAGAATTCCCTGTGTTGCCTGTCTTAATTCATCACCATATGTGGGAGAGAATGTTGAAAAGTGAAGATAGGTTAGAAAAGAAAATTGGGGTGGTTTAGGTGTTACTTCCACACTCTTCAGCACCTCCGCATTCCTATTATTTTCTGTTGGTTTCATAATGTCTTAATTCACAGGATCAGAGCGTGGCTTTCTGATTAAAGATGGGTAAAATTCTGAGGATCTCTTGTGGTTCTGTTGGGAAAGTTACATCTTTACAGTGAAAAAGAAGCCGTGGGCACTCATGTTCTCTTTTAATAAAGTTAAGGTTCCAGAAGAATGTGGGCTAATGTTCTCTATGTTTAATGCATGATTAATGCATGCCTAGGGAATAGGCTCTGCATCCTCCACAGCAAACCAAACCCCGTAAGCAGGCTCGTTCTGTCCCTTCAATAGGAGTGACCAAATGCATTTCAGGAAGCCAGTGGACCAATATCAGTATAAAGCAGACTGTCTGCCTTGTACACGGTGGAAAATACCTGCATGTTCTCTACCAGGGATTCCCCCAGTGAAGTGGAAGTTCCCTGCAGTAATAAGTCAGACTAGTCACATTTTGCACTTGTTTCCTGACAATCCTAGCCAAAGAGCCTGATTTGGGCTGTAATTGGAAGGGATGAAGGGGAATGTCTGCAGTTTGATAAACCAAAATTATTCCTTCTGCTTTATGGAATCTTAGACAAAACTGGTGCCAGTACAGCAGCTGCCAGTGGCTAAGTCCAAGGACAAACAAAGGAAGAAAAAAATCAAACATCTTTTGTCTCATCCTTGGTGGTAACTATGGCAGGGAATAAATAGAACCTCTTGCCCATAGGTCTAGGCAGAACCTGGCAAACTTCTCTCTGCTCTTCCATAAACTAAATCTGTAGAACTTCAGGGAGCAGGAATCAAAACAGCAAGTGCTGATCTTCCTCAACTGCACAAAACTAAGCAAGCAGTGGGGACTTCAGGGTAGGGACACACTCTCTTAATCACCTTAGAACTGTTCCCATGACTGCAAAGTCATGGAGAGGCACTGGAAAGGACACAGGTGAAGCAAACATTTATTTTAGGAAGCTGGAAAGCAAAAGACAGGAACACATATCTACTTCCTAAGGAAGCAGATTTTTTTCCTGTATCCTTACCACAGTTCAGAGCCCTGAGCTGCACAAAAGTGGACTCTCAGACATCTTCATCTTATCATAACGGGTATTTGAAGGAATTTTGCTTAACCTCACAACTCAGTTGAGAGCCTGTATTTTAATCCAAGTTAACCCTTACTTAGACCAGCTTTGCATCTTACATAGGCATTTCTACCGCTGCAAAGCGCATGATTCTTGCATTTTACAGTTAATTTGGAAATGTGGAAAGTAATTAAAGAATCCAGCACACAGTTTTCCTTTGTTTCCTATGTTTGACAAATTTTTGGAACTGGAACCCATGGCATAGCTGAGGACTAGGCCCACAAAGGGTATCCAATTTGATACCTGTTGCAATTTCTAACTATTGATGCTGTAAAAGCTAGTGAAGTACACAGTTCTCAGGGAAGGCCACACATTTCAAGGGACATAGATGAGGAGACCTAGATATTTAGACAGTGGAGGTCCACAAATATTTGTCTGAGTAGTTTTTCACTTAACCTAGTCATCAGGAAGTGGCAGGGAGGGATGACAACAGCACACAGTCTTCCACAACTGTGGGTACACGCCTCTCATTGGGGCTTTAACTACAGGTACATTAGCTGAGTTGGTTGGATCATGGTGCCAGTGTCACCAAAGAGTTCATGATCTCCTGTTTCTAGCCTGTCCAATCTGCTGACAGAGGCATCAATTGATAATGTGGGAAGCAGAAATTTAATTCTGTCTGCTGCCTGAAGGGACAAAACTACTGCAGTTTGTAACTCAGAATCGTGTCCTAAACACTACAGCATTTTGGTGCTTGGCTTATTTGTTCTCTCTCATTGTGTCTCTTCTCTCTAAAATGTACCTACATCTTCACTGGGTTGGAACTGAAAACGTGAGATGCCTAGCAAACAGGCTAAAAGTCATTCTCTGTCTTTTGATCTTTCACTCTTTTAATATTTAATGATCCCATTCAAAATGGAACAGCATTAGCAAGAGAGATTAGGAAGTCCCCTGTCCCCTTCCCACACCACCGCATGTTTTCAAGGTAGCAATGTGAGATTAAGAGTCCCTCCAGGAAAACAGGTGGCGTTTTCCAGTGTCTCTGATTTCCTCAGTAAAAACTGCTTCACATTTTGAAAAGATGTTTCTGCCCTGAAAGTGGGAATGCTTGCTCTGCTAGGACAACTTCTGCAGGCAAGGTTACAGGATCTTTAGCTTGTGAATCATGGTTGTTAGGATCACAAATAGGTGTTAAATTGCTTGATGGCATCAAGGCTGGTTTTCTACTCTTGAGATCAAAGGTATTACTTATTTAAACCAGGAAAACACCACAATCCACCACCAAGTGGAAAAATACATTAAAAAAACTAATTGTGTTTTACTGATTCAAACACGCCCTGCAACTGTGTCCTGATGCACTAGTGAGGTTTTCAAGCCTCCAATTCAGACAAAGTGGGACAAACAGATGGGTGAATGGTCAGTCTCAATGAGGACATTTTTGTTTGAAATTCCTTCCAATACAGTGCACTATGCTCTGCCCTAGACATTAGGAACCTCCCTTGGATGAAGCTGACAGTCCTGGGGATCTCACATGGACCCCTGGGCAGGGTGGGGAATCCCCAGGGGAGGCTGGACAAGGAGAACTGGGCTAGCAGGTGCCCTCAGGGCCCTGACACTATGTCAGTAAAACCACTTTCAACAGCCATGTATTTTTGATAAGTGCATTTTATTTTTTATGGACACACAAGGAGTATGATTCTGAGTATAACAATTCTAAATTTTTTAAATTTAGTTTCCATATAGTTATGTATATATAAATCCTGTTTTCCAGAAAAGAATTATTATCTTAAAAAAAAAAAAAAAAAAAAAAAGCACTCTCAGGAAAAAGCAGAAATCAGTCACTCCCAGGAATGCCCAGTAATTCAGCTAGATTATTATTATATTCCACAACCAGCCAGCCAGAGTTTATTATTCCTTTGAGACAATGGGAGATATAATTTGGTTTTGGAAGAGATTCAACAATAGCTTTTCTCTCCTGCATGCCGGCAGCTTGGATTGCGCTATGTTACCGGACCAAAGTTCCCGGTGGCGGGGGATGCCAGCTAAATGGCTTGCTGTGCTACATCTCTCTTGAGGTGAAATGGCATGGAAGCTGTGAGCTGCACAGCTGCCTCGGCATCTGCTCACAGCGCCCACAGATCTGAAACAATGGGCCAGAAATTGGATGGTAATTTAAATATAATGCTCTGCCCATTACTGGTAATTAAAAATCCATTGGTAACAGCCCAGAAGGTAAGGGAGACATGTGAATCAGACACAGGTTTTCTCTCACCTGGGTGGACCAGGATAGACTTAGAGACCAGTGTACTTTTTTTTTCATGTGGACCTACTGCAAACTCGTTGGAAGTAAATGGAAACGTTTCCATTGGCATTAATGGACTTTGGATAAAATCCTAATTGCCACTATAAAACCCTTTTTAGTGTTGCCATACATTATTTGTCGTGTATGTATTTTAATAAAACAGTCCCGAATGTACCATAGGGAATGTGCTCCTTAAAATCTGTCTTTGTTTTGAAACTCTAACAAGGGCAAGCTCTCTGATAGGAGATTTCAGCTTTACTCTATTTGTGAAGGAAGGCTTAAAGTGCTCTTTAATTTTATACGGAAAATAGAAAACTGTGCAAAAGTTGGTGGGTTTTTTTAGGAGAACCTCACATGCACATTTTCTTTATTCTGATTCATAACAGTTTTTCCCTCAGATGTGGCTTTGGTCTGGAACTCAAAATGTGAACCAAAACTGACTTAGAAGCATCAAAGCTTGGGTGATGTGGTTTCTTTTACTTCATGTAGTTTGACCACCAAAACATATCTGTAGGCAAGTTTGCTCAAAACAGTATCTAGATTAATTGAAAAGTTAATGAATGTCACAGTAGGGCTTTTTCTAAAAATAACCTGAGTTTTAACCTTACAACGAGACTCTAAACTTGTGTAGTTTTATGTGGCATCAGATTTTATTGTAAGTGTCATGGAGGAAGAACAGTCTTTTCTGTTAAAACGTAAAATATAAAGTAAGAAGAGCTAAGCAAACTTGTATAACTACAAAAATGAGCAACTTTTCTCAGTTCCTCTCACAAAGTGTGCATAATAGTCACAAGGATGATAAAAACACAGCCACCCCTCCCCCTGATATTTGTATAGATTTATGAATCCTTCAGGTCTAGATGCCAAATATTGATAAAACTCTTAGAAGCATCAGTGAATGCTACAAGAGCTTTAATGTTCCACAGCATAGCTGTAAAGGTGATTTGAATACCATTTTTCACTCCAGAAAAAAAATACTTTTGACATCTCAGGTTGCAGCTGCATTCTTGGTAGCAGCAATAATGTACAGTTTTAACAATTATATGAGAAGGCAGAGATCCTAAGCAAACTACAAGTGATTATTATCAGAGTTTCAGACTAAGCTGGAAGATTCTTTTACGTTGTTTGTTTTGTGGTCTTCTCCACAGTGAACTTCCCATAAAGGCATTCATACATAGGTAATGGCAGGTGAAAGTGCAGCAGCTGAAGCAAAAAAAAGCACTCTGCTGTCTTCCATAGGCATCTACCTTGCAGAAGGGGAGACTGAATGGCTTGCAAATTGGCTTCTGGACCCTGCAGTTCAGCATAAACCAAAATCAATGCTGGTTTACCTTAATAGGCCAGTAGGCTGTGGTGGTTTAGAGCTGATTTGTGAGCTGTTCAGCTCCCCGCTGTTAGGAGCAATCTCTGGGAGAAGTCTGGTAACCTCTGTAAGGATTCCTGGGAGAAGAGCAGCCAACACTTCAACACTTTCTGTTTAGTTTGTCACTATTTACTGCAAGCTGTAGACCTCTACCTATCATTCTTTTAGGTGGGATCAAGTTTGGGACCCACTTAACTCACTACTTGTAGCAAAGATTTAAGGCTGTATGCCTCAGTGTGCTATCCCAAGGAATCTCAGTTTAGATCCTCATCTAGCCTTGTATCTCAGGGGCATAGAAGAAATCAACCAACTAACTTTACTGCAAAGAAAAATATTACTGAAAAGATTTACTACAAAACGTTCAGAATTAATCAGGCAAAACCATGTTTTATTTACCAGGTGTTTCCCTTCTGCATGAATACTTTTCAGCTTTTTCCATGTGGACACCTAAGTTTTTCAGATAAAGGCTATTTCTGTTTTCTTTTTATTAACAGTTTTTCATATAAATACAGTAGGTTTTGAAACTTCTTTTTCTCCAAACCACATTTCTGTGACAGTTTATGTTCTAAAGCCACATACTCTTGCAAAGAGTCATGGAACCAAAAGCACCCTGGCAGGGTATGTGCCTCAGCAAAACCTTTCTCTTCTTTTGCTTACAGTCTTTTTCAGATTTTCCATGTACACAAACTACTAGGTAGCTTTCTGTCTGCTTCAGAGGATTCTTCACACAGATACCCTATGTGAAAATGAAAAACCATAGCCCCTCTCACTCCCCTGTGCTTTCTTGTGATGCTTCATCCTTCATTGTCTGAGGCCAGGGATTACTTTCATAGCTCGCCTTCAGCAGGCACTGTGACTGTTAGGACAACTCTCTATAACACCAACTCTCCACATGATGTTGCCCTAAAAGGTTGTGCTCCAAGATAAAATGTGTCTTTCCATGAATAAGCTGTTTTATCCCTCCTATCCCTTCAGGGAACAGATAATAATGTGTTATAAATTTGAATTGTCTGTCAGCTTATGGCCTTATTCATTAATTTATTTAGTAGGAAACAGGTTTTTGGCATCTGGCATGAAGTCCACTTTCATTAACTACCTTGAGATAATGAAGATGGAGCTGAGTATTTTAAGCTTTAAAAATCACAAAACCAAAGCTAGAAGAAGGGCCCTACAGCAAGTTGAGAAGAGGTGAACTAGGGAGAAAAAAATGTGGTGAGCACCTCACATTTAATTCTGTTTCAGTAAACCTCCCATTGTCCTTTCTCTGCCTTGCTTTTTGCCATTTTTGTCACTTACCTTCTACTTTTCCCTTTTTTTCTTCAAATAAGCCTTTCATACCTGAACAGCTTGCTATTTTCTGTCTTCCTTCTTCCCTTTCCTTTTTCAACAGCTCTATTTTTTCCTGTTGTCTCTTTACACACATTCTTTTTCTTGACTTTGTCCCTGGATAATCTTCTCTCCCCAGTCCAGTCTGTTGTGAGTTTTTTTTTCCTTTCAGATGTGTGAACTTGTGTCTTAGTCCCTCACTTCACAAACTGTAACCCACAGATTGTTGGTTGATGACAAATTGGGAGGCTGTTAATCAGAGAGCTGTTCTCTTCCAGGTATTGAGTATCTGAGCACCTTCAAAGACAAAGCCAGGCAGATACCTATCTAGTATTATTTCCTGCATAACTGTAGATGTTGTTATAATATCACGAGGGTACAGGTCTATGCAGTTGTAAGTAAAAGCAGCTATTTATGCTCCCTGCGTGAAATCTGCAAATATGTCATCTACTCTAAAAGTCAGAATTGCTAAAAATCTGAGGCAGTCATCAAAACTTCAGCTCTCTCCATACAGGGACCTATATTAATCTGGTAATGACCTCTAACCTCTCACAATATAGCATTTATTACTTGATCTTCCTTTTTAGTTTGAACACCTTATGGTGGCCTTGTTTCATACTTTTAGTATACCTGGAAAACTCTAGATGGAATTCAAATGCACAGTGGTAGAAATCCCATTAATGACTGATTTCAGGAATGGAAAATATTTCCAGATTAGCAGCAACTCCAAAAGATATTAGAAGTACAGTAAGGGGGAGATTGTGATTAAAATAGGAATAGTACTATCAGAAGAGAATCTTCTTTAACTGACTATGATATTGTGGGGTTATATGGGTAATGGGCCAGACATAAACTGTACATTACATCTGAGCTGTGTGGATCTGAAGGGCCAAAACTAAAGTAACTGCCTTAGCTTTTTAATACTTTCTGCCTGAGAAAAGAAGAGCCTCAGCTCCTAGGAGACTCTACTTCCTTCAATGTACTGATCAGCAAACTGGTCAGGTCGGCAGTATTAGAGCAATGACATTAACAAGGACACTTGTCTCTTTGGGGCCTTTCTTCTACTGCTCTCTGAACGTTACCTGTGTGTTCTGCCCTGACCAGGCTGTCATTTTACAGTTTAGCACAAATGCTTTGGTCCAAGGTGCTGTTTAAGTGACGAAAAGGAATGCTTTGATAAATCAGTCTTAGTATAGAGGGAGTCAATTAAATAGTGAAAAAGAGTTTCCCTTAACTTTCAGCCATAAAAAAATGATTTCTTGGAGTCATTTTACATGCAGAACAAAACCTATCTGACTAAATACAAAATGCCAACCATATTTCCAGAATCAGTGTCTTGGAATATTCTCTATTTAAATTTCAGTGAGATTCACAGAGTAGGCATGGATCAAGAGGAGAATTGTTTGAAAAAGATAGCCCCAAGTATCTTACTGCTGTTGATTTATCAGCACTCCTCCAACACACTCTCAAGGGGGGATTCTCTCTGTTCTGTAAAAGAAGTATTTTTAGGTTTAAAAGTTATATATACAAACAAAGAGCATAACTCATTTGAAACTGAAATAGACCAGCTTTGGAAATGTGATATTGTGACTTAAGCAGGACTTAACCATGCTTGATTCAGCTGGGTAGTATGCCATTCCTTAGGGAATACTTCAAAGAATGACGCAGAGCAGCAGCAACTGGGAGGATGCAGACAATTCACACAGACTGCATGCTTTCACACCCTTGCCTCAGATCAGCAATCCCAGATGGCGATCACCCAGAAGAGTCTCAGTCTTTCTATATGCAATACTCTGCAGTCACAAAGTGGTTTAACACATAAACTCAGTAAACTCAGACGGGATTGACGTTACCTTCAGTAGGCTGAGCAGTCTTCTACATCCACTTACCAAAGGCAATAAGCGTGATCACTTCAGGGACAGTTCATATCTCTGTAATTAACAGTAGTACAAAGCGTCTACAAGGACACATTCCTAAACATCGTTGAGGGAGGGGTCTGGGACTAGGAAAATAACATGCATCTCAACATCTGTAAGGCTAGCAAATACAATTATCAATTACACCAGTGTAAACCTTTGAGGTACATGTTATCATAGGTATGGTACTCTCAGTAAAGAAAATAGCAGAGTGATTTTGGCATCACCTCTGCTAGAGTGAAGCACTCAGCTTTGCTCTCAGTGGACATCAGTTACCAATATTTATTCCTTCATGCAGGTTAAGCCTTAGCTTTTTTATCCCTATCTTAGCTCAAACCTCTTGAGAATGTATTGTGACAGCAGAAATAGATGCACATGAGTGTCTAGTCTGACTGTTTTATGAGGTGAGTTGTGGAAGCAATAAGAGTAGAAAATATATGAAAAAGAAGGTAATATTTCTAATTTTCTATCCCTTATATGCAAACAAAAATTAAACAGCTTTTTGTTCTACTTGTTCAACCTGGCCATTATAGATTTGGTCATCTACATTACTGTGCAATGTAGTTCCACATGATTTCCTACCCCAGTGAAAAATGCATTTGTCCTTTTCTTATAGAGGGTAGTGTTTGCCTGGCATGGGTGATCCCATTGGTGTAGAGACTGAATCTCCAAGCTAAAGCACTCCTTGGCAGAAGTCACCATTCACAGCACCATGATAGTATGAATCTATGCCTCACAGCTGTGGAGCCAGTGTGGCTTCCTCTACATCAAACATCTTTACACCATCCTCCACTGTGTCTTTACTTCTGCTGAGAGGCCTCTGAAGCACAATAGTTCCTGATAATGGAATGCACATGTTAAACAGACTATTAATTAAAACAAATCTCATTATCAAAAAATATTATTACTACAGCACCCTGTTTTTCACATGAAAACACCGGAATTCCTCCACTACTCTCTGGTCCTTCTAGAATGCCATGCCATCCCATATACTGTCCTTTAAAAATAATTTTACGGTGAAAATGCATTTTCTCTAATAACTTGTTACCTTTTATAAAATGATTAAATTTAAAATTCTATTTTAATCATTTTTTCACAGCAAAGAAGAGATACTAAACCATGTAATTTGTATTCACGACAGCAGGCATCATTGCATCCAGACAATGCTGGGAAAATTTGGTGAGACAGAGATAGGCAAATCAATTATAATGAAACTTTTGTTTACTGGATTCTTCTTGTTAGTTTTTAATGTCTGGACATATAACATGCATGTATAAGCTATTTTGGAATTATTTAAAATCTTTTGTGGGACTCATCAAAAAATAAATTAGGCTGACATTTGCACTTTTGGGATTAGATTAAGCTGTCTGCTCTGCCCCCCTTGTGAAGTGCAAAAGAGAAGACTTTGGCTAGAAATTAGCAGTTTAGGGAAAACCAACATGTATGAGTTGTGGACAGATCCACTATAAAATTTTAGCAAATGTCACAAGTATTCTTTTATTCAGACTCTGAGAGGCTTTAGAGGAAAAAAAAAAAAACAAGCATTAGAAAAAGCAGCAAGGAAAACAGAAGTAATTTCCAACTTTCTGTAAGGCAGTTATTGTCGCACCTAGATGTTACATTATTTAGACCTTCCTTCTCCTCCTGGATGCATTGGATTAATTTTATTCCACCCATGCAAATAGTGTTGGGATCATATTTGAGCTTTATTAATATACTATAAACATTAATTGCTCTGTTTAAAAACAAAGATCTTCAATCAGCCAGACCAGGTATAGTTACAGTTGGGAATCCTGAACTGCTTATTTAAGCAGATAATTTTTTTCTAGTCTAAAGCCTGTATTCACTTGTGTGTTCTGGGAGGAAGAGAATTAAAGGCTGAGATGTAAAAGATACTGGGTCAAATCAGATATCTTTACTAACTCAACATTTGGACAAACACACTTTGCCAGTAGTATAGATTTGAAGATCTGGCCCATAACAATTCTTACAGTAGTAGACTGTATTTTGTTCTTGGCAGAGCACCAAATCTAATTTACTCTGAGTTTACAGGAGAAAAAAATACAAAAGTGTTCTGCCTCCCATTTGTTACAGCAGTGAACTGTCACTCTGAACAGCAGCAAAAGAACCAAAAGAGGAACGCTCGGCTCTGCCCATGCTGGTGGGTGATGTCAGGAAATCGCTGCTGGGTGACGTCAGGACATCAGTCTCTTGAGGACAAACTGCCAGCAAGCAACCAGCCTTTGTTCTACTCCTTTCCCCTCTCCCTCCTCTTCTGGCACAATAGCTTTAGCAGACAGATAAAATGTTAACAAAACACTGATGTTTACACATGTGACAATGGTTCCTCATATCTAGGGCTCAAAGGCAGTGAAGAAGGGCTCTGTGGGCAGTGCAGAAATGCAAGGAGCGAAAGCCAAAGGCAGTATAATGCTAGTGAAAATCTGCACAATTCTCCATGGGGAGGCTCAGGAGGCCACTGATTTTCCAAGCAGTAATAATTTTCATGTAGTAGCCCATGCACCTGGATATCTCTCAGGAGCAGAGGATCAGTGGCTGAATGCTGGTATAAAAGTCATGGGACTGGTATGAGAGTTTGGGCACCATAGATATGCAGATATCTGGTGCTTGAAGAGAGTGATATGCCTTGCCTCCATTCCTTTATTTTTTAATAACACTGAGTGTCATTTTTGAAGGCAGATGTCTGGTTTCTAAAAGACTGCCTGCAGGAGCTCAGCCTGAGGCAGGATGCAGCTGATCAGCTGCCTCCAGCAAGGCAATGGCTTATGTTCCTGCTAAATTCCTGCAGGCAGTGTGGAGCAGCCTGCTTTGACAGATACCATGGAGGTCCAGCACCCTTGTCCTTATTGAAGCACCTCCCCTTCACTTTACTTTCTCTAAAAATAAAGTAAAAACCCCATAGATTTCAGCCATGTTTCTCTAGTTTTATGTCAGCATCATCAATTCCAAAGTCTGGCACACCGCCCTTTCACTGTTATGCTTTTTATGATGATTAAGCACATGTATTTTTAAGGCGAGGCTTTCTATTGTCTTCCCTATGATTTCCAATATTGGCTAGCATAAGTCTTGTATGTCCAGTTACTCATCTAAAAGGATAAATTACGAAGGAAGAAAAATTTTTGAAGGAATCTACATCCCAAATCAACTTGAGGAGAAAGAGTTTAAAAATACAGTAATGGAGAAGAAGCTTCTTTACAATTAAAACCAATGAGGTGATGAAGGGTCTCATCATCTGGGGCTGTTCCCGCAGGAGATTTCTTTAATTCTCCTCCAGATAAATCAATATCCTAAAAAAGAGGAAACACTTCTATCCTTGCCCGTTGTGTTCAAATCAGTTTAGCTCAGCTGTGGTTTGGAGATTTGTGAATTTCTTTGCCATTTGTATGGGATACAGTTAGCCCAGGATAAAGACATCTAATACAGAAGAGATGACCATCTGCTAAACCATAACAGATTTGCAATTCCCTGCTGTAGAGCTCTGTTTTCCTTTTTGGCCTTTTACTATTTAATTTTGACTGTGCAGATTTTTAAATCTTTATTGCTAATGAAAAGACAGGAGTTTCCACTGAAATGACTCTGACTGCGTGTTCAGAATCTTTATGTCTGGTGGCCTTTGAAGCACCACTATCACCTGTAAAAGTTCACACTGCTTTGGGGTTCTTGGACTTGAGGTTTTCCACCCTGTTGTTGGCTTGGGTTATTTGGTGTTTTTTGCTAAATGTTGTAGGAAATTGATTAACGCCAGCACTGTTTAATATCTTTATCAATGATTTGAATGATGGGATTGAGTGCAACTTCAGTAAGACACTAAGCTGGGCAGGAGTGTTGATCTGCTGGGGGATAAGAAGGCTTTGCAGAGGGATCTGGACAGTCTGGGTTGATGGGCTGAGGCCTTTTGTGAGAGGTTCAACAAGACCAAGTTCTGAGTCCTGCACTTAGGTCACAACAACACCCTGCAGTGCTATAAGCTTGGGGCAGAGTGGCTGGAAAAGGACCTGGGGGTACATTGACAGCAGCTGAACAGGATCCAACATGTGCCCGATGGCCAAGCAGGCCAGCGGCATCTTGGACTGTATCGGAAATAGTGTGGCCAGCAGGACCAGGGCAGTGATTGGCACTGGTGAGGGCACACCGCAAATCCTGCATTCAGTTCTGAGCTTTTCACTTCAAGAAAGACATTGAGGGGCTGGAGGGTGTCCAGAGGAAGGCAGTGAGACTGGTGAAGGGTCTAGAGCACAAGTCCTATGGGGAACAGCTGAGGAAGGTGGGGGTGTTTCGACTGGAGAAAAGGGGGCTCAGGGTGACCTTATGAGTCACCAACTGCCTGAAAGGAGAGTGTAGTGAGATGGAGATCAATCTCTTCTTCCAGGCAGCCAGTGACTGAACAAGAGGAAATGATCTATAGCTGTGCCAGGACAGGTTCAGTCTGGATATCAGGAAGAATTTTTTCACTGAAAGGGTGGTTAAGCATTGGAATGAGCTGTCCAGGGAGTTGGTGGAGTCACCATCACTGAAAGTGTTCAAGGAATGACTGGACGTGCCTCTTAGTGATAAGGTTTAGTTGGCAGGGTGGAGTTCAGTCAAAGGTTGGGCTTGACAATGTTGGAGGTCTTTTCCAACCTTAGTGATTCTATGATTTTAAATGAAGTTTTTTCTTAGCTGTCAGAGGGAACAAAAATTCTGTCTTATAAACCAACTTGATAAGGAAATCTGAACACCTAAATTGTCAAATTTTGTTCCTTAGTACTTCTCATTATCAGATGTGGGCTGAATAGTTCCCACAGTTACATTTTACTCACATAAGGTTCTCATTTGACACTAGTCATATATTTGTATTAAGGCAATCTTGCTGTGTGACTTTGTGTATCTTTGCATTTTGAAGTCTTCAAATGAAATAGAAAAAAAAATTGCATTCACTCACTTTATTAGCACAGTAATCAGATTTTCAGAGTTCCACAATAACAGGAGAAGCTTGAAAAGTAATTAAGAGATTCTCAGCACAGCAGGAGTTTTTCTTAAAGGAGAAAACTAATTCAGACTGTAGTTTGCAGATACAAGAGAAGCTGGGGCTGGAGTCCAAGAGACTGCTAATCTTCAAGAAAAGTAGCTGCTCTGAAAGCCATGGGGAGGGAGAGGTCATTCATATACTTTCGCTTTCCTTTAAAAGAAAGCAAACCATTAGGAGCTTATCTAACAATTAAAACATCTGCTTCACAAAGGAAAAGCACGTCAGCTTGCATTGCCTTGAATGAAAGGATGCATTTTATTATATAAGAACTTGAAAATATAAAAAATACTACATGAATTTGCATTTGTAAGGAACAAAGTTGATTTCCAAAGATTAATAACAGACTGTACATATGCCTTTGAGGAAGCACCCAACCACATGAATGACTGTTTCCAAATGTACGTTTACTTAGATGTAACCAGCTCCTGTAAGTAATGTGTTGTAAATCAAACCGGAGATTTTGGTGATCAGCTTTGATATTATCATAATGTTCCGACATTTTCAAAACTGTGATTCTTCTAAACTTCATTTTCCCTGATGTAGGTATTGATGGCAATGAATGCCACCAAATAACTCATTCGTAAATCTTTGCTATCTCCCACTATTTCATGTCTCCCTTGTTACTGCTTTCCCTATCTCATCTGCCCTTTTCTGTGGCTAGCTGACACCTCTCCTGCTGCTTTGGTTCTGCAGTGCAGACACAGGTTTCTTTAATGCTTTTCAGCAGCTGTTCTTGACTTTAAGCTTTTATTTTCTAAGAAAGTAGGAATTATGAAAAACTGCTTTAATAGAAAAAAAAATTGGTGCCACCTCTTGTGCTAAATAATGTACTGATACAATTCATAATGTGGTTTCATTTCTTTAAATGTAATAATTACCTTTTAAAATGTGCATGTGGCTTAATCTTTTTATGGTGTATGATAATGGAGGAGTTTTATATGACTCACAAGTGATGATAAGGATGTACACTGTAGATTATTGCTCTATCACCATGCATTTGAAGAGAGCTCCCTCATGGCAGTAAAATAATAATAGGACTGATTGCCTTGTCCTAAAACCCCCTGGAAAGCACCACTCTGGGTTATTTTAGAACATAATACAGAGATTTCTTCTCCTGTGGGCTTCTCTTAGGTGGTAAGGACATTCAGCTGACCTGTGGAAAATGCAGTGCTCAGCAGTTTGTGTAGGTCTCCCAATCCATACCAGAATCCTCTCACCCAAAAGCTGTGCCTTGGCTCTTACTTTCCCATGGTCTCTAGGGCTGGAGGGAAGGAGAAACATATGGAAAGAAGGAAAGAAGCAGAAAATTGAAATACATCCTAAGAGGTCAGTGGGAAACCAGTATGCACCCACTTCTTGCTTCTGTCCCCTCCCATCTCTCTCTACTTTCAGAGAGAAGTGCTCTTCAGGCACGTGTCATTTCCTACAGGAATGAGTGTGTCTGAGCCAACTCCACTGGAGTTTTATGGACTGAAATATCTAGATTTGAGGGAGTTTCTTACACTGGCCAAGTGCCATGTCATTTTTAACCTGCAATAGCCAAGAAATCTGTACTGAGGAAGTAAAATATTAAAATGCTAATAGAAACTGAAGAACAGGCAATGATTTTGTCAGAAACTTTTATTTTAAAAGTGGTACAAGTGAGACAGTGGCTGTTGCCAAACCTCTTTCAAGAGACTCTTGTTGCAGATGCTGACCCACAGTAGGAATCAGCCATGAAGACTGGGACAGAAAATATGACCAAATGTGATTCAGCACATCAGCAGTGTATTTGCATGTGTAATCCTCTTAATATCCATTTCAGTTACCACTATAAACCTGTACCCAGCCCATCTTTATCTCAGCTGTCTCAGCCTTCTAGTCACCTTAGTCTAGTGATACCTATTTGAGTTGTAAATCAGAAAATAAATATTTTTGCCACCTAAATTTTACAGGGCACTTAATTTATTCAGATTTGACACATTGAAGCTTTTCAAACCAGAGCCACAACTTGATGGAAAATGCACAAAGTGGGGACATGCAGTAGCATAATGATCCTTTGTCACACAGGCAATGATAAAATGATGTATGTCCTTTTCTAGGAGGTGCTAAAGGAACTCCAACTCTCACCACTTCTTTTCCTCTCCTGCCTACAGGAATTCCTGCCATGCTGTTCTGTTGCTGAACTGAGTTCTCTGAGTTCCAAAAGAAGATTTCTGCTGGTAATACTGCAGAGGCAAGTTGGCAGACTGCATATTAACAGTTTTAGTGACGTGGAATGCTGTCCTGAAATCATCATATTCAGATGTTCTGAGACCATGGGAAGAATCTCAGGTTCGTATAAACCATATAAAAATTTTTGAAAAAGTGAATCCTGTGGTTTCAAAATTCGTAGTAAAAGTATTCACCCCTCATTGTCAGGCTTTTCAAGCCAAAGTAGTGATTTTTGCCTCACTATTTTTGAATGCTTGTGGGTAGCAAGTTGCGTCACTACTGCTGCTGCCTTAGGCCTGTTTAGAAGGATTTGGGTTTAAGGTTAAATCAAAGTTTGAGGTTAAAGCAAAGTTCGTAGGCAAAAATCTGTTTCTTCTTTTGTGGTGTCTTTCACTTAGCTCTGGTTTTCAACTGTTTAAGGAAACCCCTTATTGCTGAGGTGATTTAGGGTGAATCCTCACTAGAGGCTGTTTTACATGACAGAGAGAGTAGTGCTGGAAAGAGGTCAGGATTTCATTGATGTAATCCTGTCTCAGGGTTTGGAAAAATTTACCGTTGCTGGAGTTCAGTTGATATCCATGACTTTGATTTGAGGAGGCTGCTATTCCAACACAATGGCTCACCAAAAAAAAAAAAAAAAACTCTATGAAAATTTGGAACTCATTCCAGCCGGGAGTTCAGAGTATCTTTTGAGTTCTCAGGAATCACTGTAGGTTTTCAGCTGGCTGGTTAGAGGTTTTCACCTTCCCTACCTTCAGATGTCTACTAGCTCTTCGAGAAAGACCTAGAAGCTTTACAAAAATGCTTCTTCCATGCTGTTGAAAACTACATACCTGAGGAACTGTGATGTCTTTATTCTGATTATTTAAAAAATGCACATATTTCTTACATGAAAAAGGCAGAGTCACGCAAAGGATTGCTTTCAGTTGAGTGTTTTTTATTTCCTGCCTATAAATTTATGACATAGCTCAGAGATTACATAAGTCAATAGCTGGTAACATAGTTACAGACTATGGAAAGAGACCTGGCAGAGAATAGTCCTATGCCAGTATTACACCTGGAATGAAACTAACTTGTGCAGAAATTACTCAAATGTGTAGGGGATATGAGTCTTGGAGAAAAGGTACCTGCATCCTACAAGTGAGGGTTTGTAGAAACAGTGCAGCGATCTTTAAAATATCCTGTTAATTGATTTTGCTCTCTGGCACTGGCAAGAACACTTGGTGCATTGTGAAGTTATATTGAAATTGAGAGTGGCAAATCTTCCTATTCTCTGATGTTTCTTTTTTTTTTTCACCCTGTAACTGGTTTATACATGATTGCCTTAGTCTACTGTCCTACCCTTGGGGGCCACATTTGTGGTTGGTGTATGAGGAGCAGGGGATGCGGAATTGCGCTGTAGGCTTCCTGCAGGTGATAAGCGCAACAAGCGCTTCACATAAACATCTTTTGATGACATCTGGGTGATATCTCATTTAGGGAAAATACATATAAGGTAGATTTAGATTGGATATTAGGAAGAAATTCTGTACTGTGAGGATGATGAGGCACTGGAGCAGGTTGCCCAGTTGCGGGTGCCCCATCCCTGGAAGTGTTCAAGGCCAGGTTGGATGGGGCTTTGAGCAGCCTGGTCTAGGGAAAGGTGTCCTTAACTGTTTCTCTTTTTAAAAAGTATAATGAATGGCAGTATTCAAATTCATTAAGAGTAAGCTTTTCCCCTATTGCTTCAATATCTTAATATTAAGCATTATAGTATGCATAGCAGCATGGTACATATTAAACAAAGAAGTTCATACTGAGTCAAATAATTTATATAATTATTAGCAGGTCTCTTTGCTAGTTGTACAACCTTTAAAAAAAACAAACCAAAAAAGCTGAAGAGTGTAATCTCCTTTTTAAATGCTGCAGAGGCTATTTTTTATTTCTGAGACTTGGGAAATCCTGCTGTCTCTTTATGAGATATATCTAGGGATAATCTAAAACTGGAGTTAATTAGTGCAATGTTTATTCTGATGTTAATATTATTTTTCCATTCATAGCTCCTGTTTGGTTTATCTATTAAAGAGTTATGTGTTACTACACATCAGTTTAGACCTAATCCACCACATTCCTATTTATCCTTTTGCTATCTGAGTGGGTGTAGCTTCCTTGGTTTAAACAGAAGTAGGCTTAATCAAGTGTTTAAGTGTTTACAGAGTACAATAAAAGTATAATACATTAATACTGTTTTTGCTAAAATGTGCCTCTAACATTGTTCCTTTTCCCCAGCTGTCAACCACATACTTGATTTTCTTATCACTTTATCTCAAATTATTTCAGCATATCTGTCCAAAATATTTTACAGGTCATATATAAATAAAAACATACTTTAAGTAACCTTCTTAAATTTTTGAGAAAACACATCACTAAATGAAGGACAATAAATAAATAAAAAGAAAACCCAATCAAACATACTTTTACAAAACCCAGCCAATGAACTATATCTCCAGCATAGATATAAGGTTCCAAAGTGAGTTGAGGAGGTGGATAATGAGGGACTGAAGTGCCTGTGTCCCAGTCTTTGTGCTTTTTAGGACAGCTTTACCAAGGATAGCTTTTGCCCATTCATTGGGCACTGATGAAGTTTGTAGGCACTGAATTCTTGCTTACTCCAGAAGCCAGGCAATGAGCTATTGGTAACTGAAAGCCTTTTTGTCCCATTCCCTCCCATCTTGGTTAAAAATAACTTTTATTTACAGGGTTATATTTGCTCCTGGTCAGTCTATGGTCTGATTCACTGTACAGCCAGGCAGACCTTTGCATACCCAACTGGGACACTGCTAAAGGAGCAAGAAGCAAGAATTACCTAAGCTGCCAAAAGAAGTGAGCTTCAGGAACAAAATAGCATCCTTACTATGGACAGCCATACCATGGCCTTGCTCCCAACTGGTATGACAGGGGCAAGGGGGACCCGCTTCACTTTTGTAGAGCAGGAGTAGCAAGAGGCTGCTTTCACAGCTCTCTGCTGTAGCAGCAAGCTTTTCCCTGGAGAAAAGCACCTGGAAGGAGGGGAGGTTGTAGATAAACCTTTCAGTCCTTACCCTCCCTCGAGTGACTGGCTGGGACCTGCCACTGTGCTTGTCACATCCGTGCTCTTCCCGAGGGCCTGTTGACAGGATCCCAGGAGCACTTTGTTCACACACTATTGACATTCATGGTGCACTTCACGTTTCCCAAAGTTAATGATCCGGACTGTCTGCAGATGCAGGCAGACATCACTGCTCAGACCTGCGGTGCTGATGAGCTAGTTACAAAAATCATGTTTTACCTAGAGTGACTAAATATATAAGGTTTGTGAAAATTGACTTTTCTTGTTGCATGAGTTTCAGGAAACAATTTTTCACTTAATGACTGGCTTGAATTTAGGCCAAATTGGTAAGTCTGTAAGTCTGGACTAAGCAAGTAATTTTGAACAAATTATTTATTCAGTGAAGATAGCTGCTTTTCCTCACTAGTACATAGTTCATGGACAGACTGTGAAACTCTTTAACTTACTTGTAATTCAAAGTTATTCATACATTTCTTCACATAATAATTCTTGGTCTAAAACTATTTATGAAAAGATTATCGGTGCCTGCCATGAAGAGACATGAAGGAATGGAAACTATGTCTGGTTCAAAATCAGCTTGAAAATGTAGATGGATATGCTCTAACGTGAAGAAACTCTTCACTGTTCAGTGAATGTTGCTGGTTTTCCTCAAATCATTTATTTGACAGACCAGTTTTTCTGGCATTTGACCAACTCCATAATTCATGGAGAATTTCCCTCCCCCCTGCCCATCATTTTCCCAGCTCTGCTGAAAGCCTTGCAGCCAGACAGCTGTTCTGAATGAAGTGTATATATGGCCTCATATTGGTTCCTTGTAAATAGGTACACTGGTGTGAAACCACACGTACTACCTTGGGGCCATCTTTGCAGAGGACAAAAGGACATGGACACTTGCCTGCCCACTTTGTAATAGAATTAGCCCCTCTGGTATGAGCTGCAGTTAATAAACATTAGTATAGCAGCATGAACTTTCTGGTGTGAAGGGCAACACCTGTACCTGCTGTGCTGTCAGAACAAAGCTAGCACGATGTACCTTTTAGCAACCCTTAACTGCTCACAAAGAGAAAGGTGAGGAGGGAGACCTGCTCTTTCCAATCCTAATTCTCTCCTGTATCTGGGCAAAGCTCATTTGGGCGTTGAATCCTTCAGCTCTTCTGCAGAAAAGCTGGCACTGCCTGGGGTTTCTGCTTGGAGTCCCAGAACAGGGCATTTATTTAAACCTTCAACTCTCTTTCCTCCAGTGGTAACATAATTCCTTTGGTTAACCCTTTGGTTAACCTCAAACCAAAGAGACTTGATTCCTTTCAACTCCATCACCTTTCCTCCCTTCACTCTCCACTGTTCCCCTCTTGCAGCCCTTACCTTGTTCTTTTACCTGCTTCACTTACTTCTTTTTCGGTTTTGTGATTCATAGCTTTTCTCTTTAGTCTTTGCTATTTTGGGGAGGAGGGTGTCTTTCCTGGCCCCAGTTAGTGCTCTTTCAAGGTTTGGCTTATTCTTTATAATATATCCCATTTTTTTTCTTTATTTTATATTACAATGGAGCCTCCAGCTGGTATTAATAATCACTGAGCGTTCCTACCCAAAGAATTTAGAATGCAGATGACTTAATTCCACAGGTTAAAGAGACCGATCCTTTTATAAACATACAGTGTTCAAAAGCTGTAATTAAAATTATTAAAAACCTGATTTCGTTGTATCAGCATTATAGGTATTAATATAAATACTAATTTAGGGAATAGACCATTTTAAAGATTCTTGCTTGCCTGTAGGCTGTTTTTATTCTGGCCTTGCAAGATTTTTAACCTATCTTCAGTGTTGCAGAGAGGTAATAAAGTCAGCTATCCTGGATCTTATCTTTGATTTAAAATACCTTATTCTTTCTCACTTAGCTCTGCTCTTTTGGTTCTGGTAGCCCTCTGCAAAACAGAATAAGTACTTTCATTCAGTTCTGCAGGTGGTGAAAGACATAAAACATTAGAATGGGTCCTTTAAAACAGCCGTAAACTAAAATGATGCTTGTAAACTGAAATACTGCAGTTTTGTTCACCCTGAATTTTAAAATAGTTTCATGAGGTAATTGAGCCTTAAAGGATCTGGTTTTTTTAACTCTATAATGTTATTATGCAGTTGCCACAGGGGGAGCATATGCTTGCTGCCAAAATCTAAAACTGGAATCTTGGATGTTAAACAGATAAGATTAAGTCATAGACTTCAGCTGTACTAGAAGCAAGCACAACATTCATCTGAAGCATGTGACAGCTATGTCCTGGAAAACTGTTTCTAGACAGACATTCTTGCCTGCTTACATAGACTGAAATAGGCCATTCTCATTCATTCAGTCTACTGAGTTTTAAGCACCTCTGTAGAACTATTTGCTTGAATGTTTTCCCCATTTTCCTGAAGTGTGGTTTTGCTTCTTTAAGGAGCCTTGTAAATGAAGCCTTTCACCTAAGATGTTTGTTCTATTAAGTATTTCTGCTGTTTTTAGTGGTCACTGAAAACACACCGTGACATTTGGGTTTTAAGACTTATTTTTTCTTAATTGTATCAATGGGTTTGAGTCTATGTTGGATTTCAGGTTTGTGCACTTTCTGTGTTACATTTTATTGTGCTCTAAAACATGACAGGCATTGCGCTGAACAAAAGAATGATATAATCACTTCCCCGAAGAATTTACTATCTGACTTTAGATTAAAAACGGAGTAATAAACAGCAGGAGGAGGTGTAGTGAGAAACTGCCTCACACATTACAGCAGTAAGATCAAGCTGTTAAGCTGTTGGGGCTTGTAAACACCTCAATTGCTTAACTAAATGGTTTATTTAAAATAATTATGATCAGTGAGCCACTAATTGTAGGCACCACTAAAATGAACTCAAAAGGAGGGATTTGAATGAAAAGTTCAAACTCAGTGAACCAGGATCAGCATTGCATCTCACAAACCAGGCAGCATGAGGCAGAAAAGCTTGCTGGAGAGGTAGGTAAGTGGGACATCAAGACTGATGTCACTGTTAAGTGGAGAGAGCAAACCTCTATACACAGAAAACGTGCAGTTATGTGGGGCACTGAAGGTGAGAGCAGACAGTTTAAATCTAATGTGGTGGATAACGGAGAGCTAGTGGACTGATTTAGAATGGATTTAAACATCTAAAGTGTTCCAGCTGACTGAGCAAGGTCGGCAGTGGTGTGTTAGGGAAAGTGTGGTCCTGTTGCCAGGTGGAGTAGACTGACAGGAGAGGAGGCATGTAGCTATTAGGGATAGACCCTGGCATGAGTGCTTATCCACTGGAGCAGAATAAAAGTCTGGAAGATTAGTCCATAAGCACTGCAGAAGGTTTTTTTACCTAGACCTCAGTCACCTATCCCTCATCACTAGAGTAGCCCACCTCTCTTCCTATCATGACTGCACATTAATAGCCCTCCTGAGTCTCCTTCCAACAGTGTCTATCCTGAAATATGTACTGGAATGGTGTCCAAGTGCTGTCTTCTAGGTTATATGTGGTTTGGAGGCACTAGTGCACTTCATACCAGATAAATGTACATTGCAGCAAGTGCTAGGTTTGCTCAACAGTGAGGTCAAAGACTGCCCAAAAAGGTGGCTTAAACTGATCTTCACATAAAGATAAGGCCCAGTGACAGAACTGCAGTTGGACATCTTTGTCATTGCTGTCCATAGTCTGTATAACAATAACATAAAACTCAAGCAGCGCTAAAATGCAAATGTGCAGTTGCCCCATCTAAATAAAACCCACTTCAAACCACTTGTTAAAGAAGAAACTTGGATGTCCCAGATGACTTGTTTTTTGTGCTATTGCAAATCCCCAATCATCTATACCTCTCTCTTTGATGGTCTCAAATGGTTAACATCTAGACTTTATTATGTTACTGAATGTTGTATGTTGTCAGGCAGCACCACATCGATTAAATCACACTCAGGAGAGAGCTAACCACAAAGCCATAAGCATTCTTGACAGGTCATTCTTGCTTGAGCCTGGTTTCTTCTGTATAAAGATTAAAAATTGTGTCACTGATGGTGAAGAATGAAGTACATGCAAAACAATGGAGCATCAATAACTCATAAAAAGCACTTAATAGAAGTGGCAGAATTTGAATGAGATACTGTATACATTAAACAAAATAACACTAGTAGTAATGTTGAAGATTGAGAGTACTGTAAAATAATTTCACTAAATACTGAGTGCAAGTACTAATTGACAGTGATTGTTAATTTCAGTGATGCATTAGTTAGAATTTTATTTTTATTCTGCGCTGTACCAAACCCAGACAAATAAATCCTTTGCATTTTTGCATCACTTTTTTCCTGAATATTCCCTATTAACAGTGTTTGAAATTAATGAGTTCTCTTTTTGTATTTTGCTGGGTCTGATTTTGCTCTGCTCTTTTAGAATAAAGCAACCCTAAAAGAGGCAGTCTACCTAGTAGATTCTTGACTTCCATTGTGGCATCTACTTTATTCCTTTGTCTTGGTTACTGGTGTAGGAATTTTGGCTTTGGAAGAAAGACTATGACCAATATACATTTGCATTAGGGTTTATTTCTACCTTCTGACCTGCTATAAGAAGCTGGTGTAAACTAGAGCTACATTCTCAAGCAATAAGAAAGCCATCTGGCAGAGTTATGACTGGTTCAGAGGCCCATCCTTGTAACCAGTTAACCCTGGAGAAGAAGAGTAGAAGCAGCCCAGTAGTTTTTACCTACCTTCTGTCTCTGCAGGTTTCCATCAGGTGAACAGAAACCTTGAATAGGGGAGCCTTTTGGTATCTGCATTTTTCCTCTTTCTAGTGCTTTTGATTCTGAGCTCTCAGAAATGGTAGGCAGTGCTGATGGTTGAAAGGCAGTGTGTGCTGGGGTCTGCTTTGGGAAATAAATGGCAGTGGTTTCGTTGGACTTAACAATATTATCCTATCTTCTAACACACATGATGAAAGAACCCATGATTTTATTGGCAACTCCTGAAACTTATATTTTTAAGGGGTAGTCTTCAGCAGCTGGATTTGCATCAGGTGATTGATCAAGATTGAAATCAAGACTGAATCAAGATTGAAAAGAAAGCTGACAAGTGGCTTGAAATGGTGATTTTTTGGGGGGAACTTTCAGTCCAGAAATATCTTTGTTTTTATGAAATGCTAACATAACTATGAAGCTGACCTAGAAAGCCTTTTGTCTTTAGGTTTCCATTCATTACAGAGAGCTGTACACTTCCACAGGAAAAAAAAAGTGGAACCATAAAACTGAAAACATGAAGGCCTACTACAGCTTCTTGATAATCTTTACCTGAGAAGCAGGGCTTTCTCTCTATGTATGTGGAAGAACTCTTACAAATACAATGAGAAAAGTGCTCTTTCTGTAATTGAATAATCTAAATGACTACTATGGCCTCCCTGTGGATTTCCTATCCAAATGCCAACTCAACCTGTTCATGATTACCCTGTGAGAGCCAAAGAGTTCACAACCTGCAGTGGGAAGACTGCAGAACATGGTAAAAATGAACCTAGGAAAACTGAGACTGCTTCACCACATAATTATTATTTAATACATCATTAAATTGCAGCAGTCTGAGTGAAGATGCTCATAAGGTTATGCTTTGTGTGTCCTTTTTAAATTGTCAAAGGATTCAAGTCACTTTAAAAAAAATGGTTAGAACAAAGTGTGCTACAGAAGACTCACCACTAACACTTAGACAGTTTTTGCTGTACTTCAGACAGGCCACCCCTCAGGCAAATTTGTGTAATCTACACAACATGCAATTTCCATAGGCACGAACACTTGCAGGGCAGGATTAAGGTGAAGATTTACACTGCTGAAGAGCAGACAGGCTGCTTCTTCAAGGGATGGTTTCTGGAGCTATTTGGTGTATTCAGTTTTTTTGGAGGATAGAGAAGCAGTTTTAAACTGTTTAGCCTATAGTTTAGAGTAACAGGAGCTGTAAGTAGTCCCAGATGGTCTCAGCACTTTGTTGCTGCAGGCAGGATGGTGATTGCAGGGAATGCTCATGGGCTGATGCAGAAATACAGGATGTGAAGGCATGAAGTGTTCCAGTCCCTCTAAATTTGCAAGCCAGAGAATAAAGGAGAAGTGCTGCAAGGCCTTCAGAGGGATGTGCAATACCTCCCTTGCAGGATGTCTAATTTTTGTCTCATCCTTGGCAGAAGAGCACACAGACCCTTACTGTCATCGGATATGATATGCTGTGAGGTTGCTGTTCCACTGCTGCTAATTCTCCCTGCTCTGCACTTCTGGGGTTTACAGCTGCAGCAGCCATCCTCTGAGGAATACAGACAGTAAGGCTCTAGCCCAAAGCTGCAGCTGCTGCTGCTGCAGATGAGGCTGAGCAGTGGAAAACATGAGCTGGCAAAGAGCTGCCATTGCCTTCTATTTCTTGGAGAAAGAGCTGATTCTGCAGCAGATTCCTGATCCCTGCTTCCAGCCCAGCAGGCATGGCAATACTGCCGATCCCAGTACAATGGGAACAACCTGCGTGCTAAATGTGGCCCAGCTGGACCAGACCCGGCTTGCTCAGCATAAATAGCGCTGGTTTGAAGCTCTAATTAAAACAAAGTGAGGATAATAACCTTCTGAAACTATGGAGGGGAAGCAAAACTTCAAACAAGCCATTTCAGTAAGAAGTAAAATTTGGTTTTTGTTTTTGTCCAAGCTTTTAGAAGGTGTTTCTTAGATCAAGATAGCTATTGTGATCTAATCTTATGCCTTAAAATGCCCAACCAAATAAATCCCTGGTGAATTTCAAGGTCAAGAAAGACTTTTGAAGGAATATGAAGGAATAGATCAGCTCCAGGTCCTATTTCAAAGAAATGCCTTGGAGGCGGTAAAGCAGTTTTCTGCCCCTTAAAGAAAAAAGGATTATGTTTAATATATTATCAAAGAAAGACTATTTGGGACAGACACATCTGACCCAGAGGTGGGTGGGAAGAGAGGATTTGCAAACATAGCTGAGTCATGTGTGTTGGGTGTTTGCATTGCGCTAACAAAGAAAGAACCCAAATACCTGTAGCTCTGTCAGCTCCCCTCTGACTGGTGTGCTTGTGCATTTGGTGTTTTAGCAAGTGAGAGGATGCAGAAGGGTTGGCTGCAGAGGTTTGGGCAGGTGCTAGAAAGAAGTGGGCCAACATTGTAGTCTGGTTCATGGCCGTGGTGATAAGCAAATAAAGCACAGCAAGTAATGAAATGTATGAGTTGTTTCACACTGAGCCAGGTAAATCCAGTTTAAAAAAAGTCTGGTGGCATATTAGATTGCTTATAGGAATAAAGTACCTACTTTGTAGTCTCACTTTCACACTGGTAATTAGCATTAAATTCCTGTTTTGGAAAACGGTTGGGTTCTGCTGAGGTTTTTTTGGAAACAAAATGAAAAGTTTCTGTGCTCCTTAGTGCTAACTTATTTATTCTGTTCTTTGCATAGGATAACTGGAAACAGCTTTCTGCTTCATGCTGAATTTGGCTCAGGTTTAAATGTGCTTTTGCATATTTTCTTATCCTGTAACTGTAATTGCTTTCAGTGAGCCTTGATTACTGTCATCTACTGTCATGCCCTAGTGCATCTGACCAGTTAAAACTGCACAGCAAAATAGCACTTTGTGTGATTTTTATCCGTGTCTACAATTTTTATGCTGCAGTTGTGTAATGCCCTTATTGTACCTCTGATATTTTAATGCTTACTCCATTAAAATGGATCTTGAAAAGATTTCCTGAAGTCCTGTTCCTTAGTATATTACCTGGAACGGATGAGCAAGTAGAGCACACTTACAGGCCCTCTTTTGTTTTCCTGCTTATGCCAAATCCACTTATTTTTTCTTGGCCAGCTGTCTGAGACATAATTATCCAGAATTGCAACTATCAGACTTAGGTGAAACTTTTATGTGGAGATCAAATGCCTTCTATTTCATAGGAAAGCTTACTCTACACAGCAGAAGAGCTCACTGGGAAGCTTTAACTTATGCCTCTGCTCCCTTGCAGTTGCAGTGATGATCTCCCAGTTGCAGAAGTCTCTCCTACAGCTCCACCTTTACTATTAGTAAAAACTTTTTTTTTATTCATCCAACTTCTTACTCATACCACAGCTCCCACCTCAATCACAGCTTTTAAATGTCTTGTTTCCTCCTGTGCCTGTTTCCGCGTCTGTTTTGCTTTTTCTCTTTCATGGTTCAGTATCCTTCCTCTCCCTCCACTTGGACAACTTTGGACCCTGCACATGATCCACCACCATGATTTTCTCCTCCTCCCCTCCACAGAGCTGTGTCCCTGCCACTGCCATTATTCCAAACCCAGCACTCACCATCTGTTCTCCCTCGTCCTCTCATGGCCTCTCTCTAATGGCTAAAGTTTCAAAAATGTTTGTACCCTTTCAGCCTCTCCTCACACCTTCCACAACTGAGCTCTTTGGTCCCTTTTTGTATGACAACATGGTGCCTGGCCCCTTGAGGGTTCCTCACTACCTTTGCTCTATTTAGCTTTATTCCCAGGGGAGATAATGTGAACCAAGGCACATAACAGGGTCGTGTAGCTAGATCAAACCTGGAGCTGCAGGTACAAATATAGGAAGATCAAGCTAGGAGGCCTGTTAATTAACAATTTTTGTGTGGAGGTTCAAAGGAGCAGCATGGCTCTGTGAGCTTTTATGAAGTCTTCTCTACTGCCAGGTAAAGGATCTAATGTTTTAAGGCTGGAGTATGAAGGCCAGTCCTATTAGCAGAAGCTCAGACAGAGAATAACACGAAATCTGCATTCACTGTTGCTTAGCTTCACTTGGAATGTTTGTGTCTCTCTAAGTCATGTCTCTTCCTTGATGTTTCTTCTTGTTTTTCACTTTAATTTGGTTTTTCCCTCAAATTTAAAAGAGCCCTTCATTGTAAAATGGTAGCAACCTCTCCTTACACGTGTCTATTGCTGAATGAACTACATTATTTAATTAGCAATTGTCTCGTAAATAATTGAATTGAGTCATACACAGATTTCAGTCTAAGGTACTATTCAACTTGGTGTTAATTAAGATGACTAATAAGAGAGATAAGAAAACATGAATAATGAAGTCAGTCTCTCTACCACATCACCCACAACACTTACATGGCCTTGGTTACCTGGAGATGTAAGACGAAAAGCTCTTTTTTCTCAGCTAAGGGAATCTCTGGTTGTGTTTTCCCTGGATCTGTATTTTAAACTCTCCAGGTCACACTGACCCGCAGTCACCTTGTGCTACTGAGAGCAATTAGATTTACTTAGCTTTCCTTTTATTTGAGACAAACTAGAACATAATTGTGCAGGCTTTTAAATGAACTTTTACGCACTATTTCAGTCAAGCTTGTATAAGCAAGAAGTTTATTTTTTAATTTGGGTTTTTCTTTTTTTTTAATGTGAGAAAGAACTGCTAGTTTTTGAAAGGTTTTCATGGGTTTCACATCAACTTCTAAAATTCTGCTTGTTTCAAAGGAACTGCCAAATGCTGGAAAGCTTGCTGCTTCTTGCTTTCTAGTTATCCTGGCATAATACCAGAAGTAAATCTCAAATGCTGATTAAATCTCAAAGAGAACAGAGATCCAGAATTAGTTGCTTGCAAGATGTCATACCTTATAAACACCAGAGGAGAAATAAATTAACACATCTCAAGGTGGATTATGGTAAAGGTTTAGAATACATAAATAATTGTTTAATGATGTAACATCTACACTTCCTGTATTAAACTATATTAGCTGAATCGTTAATGGAATAATTAGCTGAACCAATACTGATAGTAAGTTGTTGTTGCCCTGGTGAGGCAGGAACAAGATAGAGAGCAATAGATCAGGAAACAGGACAAAATTTAAGGATGACATTTCTTCCCTGTGGTAAAACTTGAAAGCTCTGCAAAAGAGGCACTGAGCCTGCTTTCAAGGATGGTCTCCATAGCAGCACTCCAGACTTTGGAAAAAGCTTTTTCAAGAGCTTATCTTGTCAGTTTTTACTATTCTGTCACAACCTGGCTCTACCCACGTCTGAAAAGTCGTATCTGAAACCAGGCCTTGCTCTCTGCTTGAATGGGCAACTTGGCATATTTCTACTGGGCCCTTGGGTGAGAATATACTGCTGTAGCCATGGCATCTCTGCTTCCTAGGGTAGGGCCATGGCACAGGTTGACAGATCTGAAATCTTCTGAGCTGCAGGTCGTGCTAAGGACAGAGTGTCAGGAGAGAGAACAAATTCATCAGTTTACCATGTATTTTATTCCTGAGAAGTCTAATTCCTTGATGGCTGAAAAAGAACAAAATCCACTCCCCAAATCAAACCAAGCACTTCCCCCTACCAAACCTGTTCTCACTGACAGAGATCATGGTGTGTGGGGGGAAGGCTTTGTCACTGTTGATATTGCTCATGGAGTCACTCAAAGCTTCTGACTGAAGTCTGATCTTCTAGCTGTATTTGGGGCAATCAAGAGCTAGAATTTCACTGCCTGGGCAATAAAATAGAAAAGTCCATGAATACAAGCAAAGGCATTAGAAACCCCTCTGTTGGGGGTTCCCAGTATTACTCATATCTCTCCCCCAACTATATTTCATTTTAAACAGCTCTTAATCCTGCCCAAGGGAGCAATAGGTCATTGTATCATCTTGCTAGATTAGCCTTTGGACTGGTTAAAGGCTTGTGTGCTGAGCCACTTTAGCTGGGACGACACCAGCTCACTCACCTCTTCAGACAAAACCACAATACCAAAGCTAGACACCAAAGCACCTACACTGTTTATAGCTGCCATCCTTGCTCAGCAGGTTTCCAGTGTTTCAGGTCTGGTATGAGTCCACAGCTGGCTTTAGAAATGGTCCTGGGCAGGCCTGGGAAGACCTTTTCCAGACATATTTCTGGATTATCTGCAACTAATAGTTTTATTGGTCATGCCCAAAGCCTCTGAACTATTTCGACCCCTGGCTGAAGAAATGCAGCCACCAGGTTCTTCTTTGAATTCTTCTTAGAGCTCCTTCTTAGAGGGCCCCATTCTTCCTGGCCACAAAGTCCTGGTGAGTGCTTCACAGTGTGAGAAGGCCAGAGAGGTTGTGGAGTTGAAGAGGTTTAGGTTGACATTGTGGGCAGTGCTTAAGGGAAATAGCCTGGTTACTCTTCAAGGTGTGGAAGACAGGAATTCTGAGTTAAAATCAGAGCACACTGGCCACTTGCAGAAGCTTTAGTCAGGTTGAGGGCTCTCTGCTTGCTTTTGCCTGTGATTCCAACCAGCTGCAGCAGCAGGGTAAGGGGAAAATGGAGCTGTCACAAAGCACTGGCTCCTACAGCAGGTTATGCTTGCCTGGCATCACTCCTGGATCTGAGTCAGCTGATAGCTGAGTAAAATTAGGTCACCTGCCACCATGTTCTTGGCTTTTAACACAATATTTGAGGTTAAGTTAACAGACTAGTGAGAGAAAGCTGGCTCTGAGAATGGAGTGTTCATGAAAGAATGTGTGGGTGCCTTAATTTGGTTTTATACAAGTCCTAATAGTACTGAGGAAGTCCTGGCTGTGACTGCAGCTGCAGATTCAGTCCTTTTGCTGTGGGAGAGGCCCCCACAGGACTGCTGTAGAGTGGAAGCTTGTACCTTGGGAAAAGTGGGGGTAGATGTGCTGCCTCCAGGGGAGAGACCAGTGGGGCTGGCTGCTTGGTGAGCTGTCAGACTGGCCACATGATGGGATGCTGTGTGAGGAGAGAAGTTTCCTGCTCCCATGGCTCCCTAAGCCCTCCCCAACAGCCGGAGAGGAAGGGTGCTTGGGAAAGCACGCTGGTTGGTTCCCCCCACTCCCCCAGTCCCGAGCTGATGGTATGTCTGCTCTGCCAAAAGTGAATGTTTTTTCAAATAGGCACTAGCTGCTGTGTGAGGAGCACAGATGAGAGGTTTCAAGAAAGAAGCAGGATTTTAATTCAGAACAAATGTAGAAGACTGCAATATGTGTGATATGTTCAGCACAGTTTTGAGGCTTTGTTGTCTTGTTTTTAATTATATCCTAATATGATAGCATGCCACATTATTCATGTTCTTAATAATGGCTTGTATTGTTTAAGGAGATGCAAACAGAGAGACCCTGGGGATATACAAAGCTCAGACATTTTAAAACTAGTAAGATTCAACTACTTCAAGTGCTTGTTTATTTTAAAGGGGTATATCTTTATCTACAGCAAACCCAACATCTCTCAGTCCAGGCCAAGAGAGACTTCAGTGGGACTGCATGATTCTTAGCTCAGAATTAGGGATCCATCACTGATTTGTTTGATGTAGGTTGCTACAAGATGTTTTGCAAAATGTTTCTGCATCATATTTAAGCAGAATACTTGCTTGAGTATTATTCTCTACAAATAAAAATGTTTTACCCTGGCTGGTTTGATATAATTACTTTACATATCAACCAAGAGACTGACAGTCACGTTTATGTGAGAAAAAAATATCTGGTGCTAGAACGCAATGCTCTTAATGGCATTTAGTGAGGAAAGTTTTATCTGCAAACTGACTTTTTTCCTTTTTCAAAATTAATTATATTTTTAACACTCTGATTTAATTTAACTGTTAACATGAATGAAGTCCTGGAGTTCTATTGTATTCTACTGCCAAGCTGCATGAACAGGGCTTGTTCTTTGATGCTGGAGGATGGGGATAGCCTCTCATAACAGCTTGGAAATTAATCTGAAAAAAGATTATATTGTGCCAGGATTTAGAAAAGAATAGCAGATGAGAAAGAACTGGATCAGAAGGAAATTCATGAAACAATTAGCTGAGCTAGGTGATACAGAAGGAAATGTTCAAAAGGCGGTGGAGATAACTAGGTGAAAAAATCTGAACTTAGCGGGAGAGGGCATCCAGCAAACTGGAAAAAAAGGGGGTCAAGGGGGAATGCTGTCAGTGTGTACATCCAGTGATAACAAAATGACACATTTTCATACTTCACTGCTCTGAGCTCTTTTTAGTGACTGCATACAAACATATGTTATGTGCATAACATACCCTGTTAAGATAGGCACAATCCAGAATCAATGTTGTACTCACATCTAGGACCACATCCTGTTTGCCTTGCTTTCCTAAATGGTGACAGTATTTAAGTAGAATTTATTTGCAATATGTTAGTTAATTTTATGTGTCAGTAATTCCTCTTGAACAAGGACAACTAAATGCCGAGGAAAGAGGAGTGGGAGAATCTCAGTGGGAATTAGAAAATTATATGGTATATCTCAGTATCCAGACCCACCTTAAACCATAACTCCATTCCTGCATATAGGGATTATTAGTGATATCTCTTTCTTCTTCCAGTTGGACTAAAGTGTCATGTTCTGCTTAATAATGGCAGATACAGACTGGGATAACAGTGTGTATCATCTAAATCTGTCTTTAAAAGGAAATTATTTTTGCTATGATTGGCATCTTAGCATAATTTCAGAACCTAGTTTCCTGAAAATCACAAGAAATTACCTTAGCCAAAGTACAGAGTTGGGTTTTACATAACTTTTCTTTATAGGAAATGGTTTTAAAATAATAAATTTATACCAAAACTGGTATATAGTTAACAGTTCACTGTTTTTTCCTAAGTCTGGATGTTAGTTTGGCTATAAGGAATGAGATCTCTGAAAATACCTTGACAGATAATACCAGTTATCTGTAACTATTTTTCCCTTTAAATTTAAATATTGAAGTACCTGATTCTACTTGTAAAGGACCTATACCTTCAATTACCTAATTTTGTAGAGACAACTTGCTTCTACTTTTCTTTTTCTTTTTTTTTTCTTTTTTTTTCTTTTTTTCACAAAGGATGCAAATGAAAATAAGTCTATGCTTTAAAATGTTGCCTGGAATAGTGTACGAGTTATTTCATCTGCTAATAATACTGGCGCAGTATCAGCACCGTGTATTAGCATGGTGCTTACACAGAACACCAAAATTCTTTCCAGCTTCTTGCAATACATCCTGGAAGAGTGGAAGGGCATATCTCTTCCAGTTGGTCCTGGCATGAAATCCAAGACGAGACAAGTTGGGAATGAATCACAGTTTGTGTTATAAATATGAGCCTGGAAATGACTCAACTGGAAAATTTCAGAGCTCAGTTTTGTGCTGAAGGAAGAGTGAATATTGCTGAGTAGACCACTGGTGCTTAATCGCTTTACAGAGGGGTTGTGGTGTGATCCTGGTCTTGGCTTGAGACAGGCAGGGTCTCGCCTGTTATGAAATATCCGTTTTGCAAGGCAGGAGGTTCTAATCCCCTGGCATCATCTTTTGGAAGCTGATCCAGCTTGTTATTCTACAGATACTGGGGTTTTTTATTTCCATCTTGGCTGATAAGGAAATACAACTTTTTCATGTGATGGGGATAAAGATGTGAACTTCTGTAGCTACCTGTGATTGAAGTGGGGTGAAGTACTCAAAAGAAAGCTTTTTTTTAAAAAAATTTTTCCTCTATTTTGGTCTAAGAAAGCTTCTGTAATTTTGTTAGAGGAGTGGGAGTTGCAGAAATGAAAATGTATGCAGGCTAAAGGGGAACTGAGGGGAAAACACCTTTGTTTCAAGTGCTATTATTATTATTGCTAAAATGTCACATTTATATTATGTAATACATCTATAGTATTTTAGGAAATAGCATTTCATGTGAAGACAGGGAATGCCCTCTCCCTGGTAAATTTGCATGAATTGATAAACTGAATGATTAATGAAATCAGAGTCTGGGTGTTTAACTATGTATAAAAATGATAATGTGCCAGCTTGTGTCTTGGGATAATGGAGGCAGACTAGTCTTGACAGTCATCCAAAGGGATTTAATTTCCCAGACATTTAATCCAAGCTGTTTTGTGCCCTGGTCTGCACAACACTATATTTCAATGCAATATTGTATAGTACATCTTAGAAAGTATATAATATGTGATAAGTTTTTCATTTAGGAGAGTCATAGAACAGCACCAAAATGCCATGTTGTAGAGTTTGGCTATCATGATCAATTTGTAGAATGAAATAAGTATCTGTTTTATTACTTGTAAATCAAAATCAACACTGAAACTCCTTTATTGCCTAGGGACCATATTTAAAATTCCAGAAGCTTCTCAGTTGATTAATTTGATCTGGGAAGTTTACAGACTGTTTGAATAGTAAATATCATCTTAGTTGAAAAAAAATCCAACTTTGTTGAGGATATATGATATAAAAACCTCCAACAAATCAGGATTCTGAGAGGTGATCAAAATCACATCAGTGAGAAGATGAATGAAATGAAATGAAGATCTTACACTGAAAATAACATTCCTATCTATAGCTCCTCACTGTGTCTTTATACCTAGATAAGGACTCTAAATAGCACATAATTATAATGTATAAGTGTTTCTCGAGATTATTATTCTGTATAGCATTTGAAAGATAATGTACTCACTCATTTTTAGACCCCATTCCTGTATTCAGGGGAGGCCTTCTCAGAAGCAGGAGAAGGCACACCTAGTCTCCATACAAACTGATCAGCATATTAAAAATAACTTTTTTTTTCTAATATAATCTAAAAAAAAGGCTGTACTTTATTTTAAAATATGTTTTCTGATAAAGGAGCTCAATGATGTGTAGTTTCATTCTAGTAATATTTTACCAGAACAGATATTGTCTCTCTTAAATTATATTACTCAAGATAGCTGGCTGAAACCGCCAGTAGAAGGTTACAAAATCAGCAAAGCTATGGAAAAGGCCAACGGCAGTATACTTGGAAACACAGTCCCATCCAAAATAGAAGTGATTTTACCAAAGCATCAGAGCTCAGGCTTCTATTACTTGTGTTTTGCTTACTTCTCTTATTTCCCATTGGGAAAGACACGTACTCAAAACTTTTTCATTTGTGTGGCTTCTACCTTTTTCTTTATGTTTCAGTGAGATGTGGAAAACCGGAAGGAGACCCTAACTTCCCTTTCTTAAAAAATACACCTCTTTGTCTTCCAAATATGTACCACAGCTCTGGTGCCAGATGCCCACAAAATCTCTCTATCATTCCCCTCCTCAAGTGGACAGGATAGACAAAATATAATGAAAGATCAATGAGCTGATATAAGGACAAGGAGAGATCATTCAATGATTACCATCATGGGCAAATCAGACTGAATTTGGGGATATCTGTTGAATTTATTACCATCAAAACCAGAGCAGAATAATGAGAGAAGTAAAACAAACCTTAAAAACAACTTCTCCCTGCCTTTATCTACCCATGCTCTACTTCTTCCCTCCTCCAGCAGCTTGGGGGGGGAAGTAGAAGGAGGGTCATGGTGAGTTCATCACATGTTGTTCCTGTCAGTGCTCAGGGAAAGGAGTCTTTCCCCTGCTGCACCACGGTGTCTCTCCCCAGGAGACAGTTCTCCATGAACTTCTCCAGCGTGAGTTTATCCCACAGAGTGAAGTTCTCCACAAAAGGGCTGCAAACATGAGCCACTCTTCCACCAGCTGTGGTCCTTCAAGGATGGGCGGCTCCAGTGTGGGTCCCCAACAGGGTCACAAGTCCTACCAGGAAACCTGCTCCAGTGTGGGCTCCTCTCTCCATGGGTCTGCAGGTCCCTGCCAGGAACCTGCTCTAGCACAGGCTTCCCACAGGATCACAGCCTCCTCTCAGGTATCCACCTGCTGTGGTGTGGGTCTTCCCCACAGGCTACGGGGAGATCTCTGCATTCCCACTGACCTCCATGGGCTGCAGGGGCACAGCTGCCTCACCTTGATCTGCACTGCAGACTGCAGGGGAATCTCAACTCTGGTGCCTGGAACACCTCCTACCCTCCTTCTCCACTGACCTTGGTGTTCGTGTAGCTGTTCCATTTGCATACTCTCACTTTGCTCTTCTCTGGACACAATTACCTTTGTGAAATAACTTAATTTCCTTCTCAAATTTGTTATCACAGAAGTGCTACTGCCATCTCTGCTTGGATCAGCCTTGGCCAGAAGTGTGTCCATCCTGGAGCCATCTGGCATGGGTTCTGCTGGATGTGGTGAGCAGCTTCTCACAGAAGCCATCCCTGTAGCCAGTAATGCCCCACTACCAAAACTTTACCCTGCAAATTCAATACAGAAGCTCAGTCCCCCATCCTGTCCCCTGTCATTTCCCACATAAGGTGAGAAGATTGACTCTAAAACAACCTTCCTTTTTGCAGAAACTTCATATATGAGGACAAAAAGAAGCAGAGCTTTCCCTTCAAAGGAAAAGGAAAATAAACCCAAAACCTTCAAGGGTATTCACAGCCAGTTCTTGTTCCTGCTTTTATGGGTAGCTAAGCTTGGTTTCACCCTTCCCTTTTCTGATTGAAGGTGGGATGAAGGCTGGCAGGCTGGTCTCTTGCCTGGGCCACAAAAGCAGGAGCCCTTAGCAGTGAGAGCATCACAAACTGATCTGGATAAAATTAAGGTAACTCATCTCGGAGAACAGCAGCAAGGCAAGTGGCTGGGTTAGACTTAGTTTGCTTCACAGTACAAACTATGGCATGGGGCTATGCCTTGGATTTGTGCTGAAAGCATTGTTGAAAATACAGGGATGTTTTTGATATTGCTGAGCAGGGCTTACAGAGAGCCAAGGCCTTTTCTGCTTGATGCTGCCATGCCAGCAAGGGGCTGGGGTTCTCAAGGCTCTGTGAGGGGACACGGTCGAGACAGTGTTGGTCTTCGTGTGTGTGTTTAAAATGTGTGTGTTTTAAGCCAAGAGAAAACCTCAAGCTATGTGAGTTTTATTTATTTGTGTACAGCCTCACTCCATGCTATTCCCCAGATGTGTGTTGCTATCCACTAGGGTAGTGTTTTCATCTCTCATCAGAAAGTGAGGGCCTGTAGCCATAAGGGGCACCCGAGCCACTCTAAACACTCGGGTGCCCCTTATGGCTTGGCACAACACCAAGAGGAGGCACAGCAGGGTGTTGGGAATTGACATATTTAAAAGAAGGAACAACCCTGCCAAATATTGCTTTGTATCACAGAATAAAGGTGCCATAAATAGTGTTTAAGTGTTGGAATTTTGTCATCTACGTATCAGATCTTTGAATTTTAGAGTCTGTGGGGATAGGTGCCATTTTGTGAAAGTAGCTTTGATGCTGCATGCTATGAAAGCAACCCAGAATGATTTACTTTTCCCCCAATTATCTTTCCCCCCTTTCTCCAAAATAAGCCATTCAGGATGCAAATATAAGTTTGCAATTTGCATCCAGAAGCATGTGTGTGCATTATCATGGTACTACTGAAACACTCGGCAGCCCAAGCAGAAAAATGTGTTAATTGATGGGTGTGACATAGGAACCTGCGCTGCTGGGAGGTGGCCCAGAACCAGTTCAGCTGCTGGCTGAAGGGAAATCTCAACCCTGGGAGCAGTGGATACTCTCTTACTGTCTGAAGAGGGAGAATAACACCATTGCTGTTTACTTAGGGATTAGGAAAAAAAACCTGAGTTGGTTCATTCTTTTTTCCTTTTGAAAGAAGCAAAACAGATAATTGTTCAATAAATTAAATTCTTATTGATGATATTTCTTGCTAGAATTGCTGGGTCTAAAGCCAGCAATAAGCCCTCATTCATTTTCACTTTTACACTGAGTCTGTGCTTTATCAATTTTTTGGGTTCCCAAACACTTGTTACATTTTTTAAAGTCAAGATATGTTTATTCTCATGTTAACAATGTAGAAACTAATAAACCTCCCTCTCCCCCCCCCCCACCCCCGTATTTAATGTACTAGAAGATATTCCAATTAGCAAGTACAATCACAATATTCTTAAAGAATCTTAATTGCTTTCCAGAATCCATTTGGTTGGTTGTTTTGGGGTTGTTTTTGTCTTGGTTTGGTTTTTTTTTTGTTGGTGTTGGGTTTTTGTGTGTGTTTTGTGGTTCGCCCCCCCCCCCCCCCTTTAATTAATTAATTAATTAATTAATTTGGTCTTCATGAATGGTTTTGGAAGGGGTCTAGGTAAAGGAGTAAATATGGCAGTTCCCTGTGTCGCTATGTGTCCCGCAGTGTGCTGCATCCTTGTCCATTTTGAGAATTAATCTGTCATCAAAATGATTCTTTATCTGTGTTTATTGCAATAAATTTAGTTAAGCAACTTTTGCTCTGAAAATCAGAACATCCAGAAGGCTTCAAGTTAGAAGTGGGAAATTAGGAACAGTCAAATGATGATGGAGAAATTAATGACTTGGGTGCCTTAGCTTTTATTTATTTACTAAGTCAGCATGGAAATACGATCTCAGAAAAGTTTTGAATGTCTGAAATCTCTGAGAGAACTGAGATTGAGATGAAAAAGACTTGATTTTGTAAACTTTTTTTTTTCTTGTAGATTAGAGTATTTCTGTTGCTATTTTTTTTTTTAATAAGTGATGATAGAACACCACATAGGTTTAGTACTGTTAGGGTCTCCCTTCACTTAGAGGGGACACCTTGCAAACAATGTAATTTCTTTTGCCTGAGTTGCAAGACAGCAATTAAGCATAGCTCTCACATTGACTTTCACACAAGTTTCAAACACCTCGGAACAGGTTTAGAACCCAAAGGCTGCTTTGCATACTTGTATTTATCACTCAGCCAGAGCCTGCAATAAATTTCAGTAGCTGTAAGGTGGGAGTTGAACAACTTAATGATGTCATCACTTATTGTTACTAAACTCTCAGCTACTCGGCCTTTCCTTCTGTTAGCTAAGTGACTGAATGTCTGATTAAGCTGTTTTTACAAATAGGCCTTTCCCCCCAGTAAATCGAATTTTCTTCTGAGCAAACTAAATAGGGCTCTCGTTCACTTTTGTTCAGGGGTTCATTATATTGCAGAATATGAAAAAAACTTCACCAAGTGTAGCCAAAATGCTGCCTAAAAATTAATTGCAAGGTACTTCTAATTATTGTAGTATTACAGGTCTTTTTTCAGGTATTTCTATGCAATGGTTATCAAATCCTAGATATTGGCAATAAACAATGGGCTGAAAATTGTTAACTGGAAATATACAGTAAATCTGAAATTGAGAGGAATTAGTGAGAATCAAGACTGACTAGCAAACTATTTGCTAAAAGATAAGAAGATATGTACATAGTGCAATATTTAACTGAACCATCCTACAAGAATGAGTCCAATCAGTGCCTCATTTTTCTTAGTTTGGTTTCTGAGTTCTTGGCTGCTTGTGTTTCTCAAGAGAAGTAAATAAGTTAGTGATTATTCTTCTTTGTTATGAGGCAAGAAAGGATCTTTTTTTAATAAATAAAATTACAGAAAATTTCAGACTTGAAACTTCATCTCTCTTGCAAAGTCTGTAAACCTTTGTTGTGTAGTTTTTAAAAAATATTACTACATTCTCCAGAGCAGATTGCCTAGCAGTAATTGGAGAAATTTCTCTTTTATATATGTGCAATTGTCAATAGTCAAAACCAAGTAAAGCTTTCCCCCTCATTTTTTATTCTGCAAACCAGAATACTATTTGTGCTGAACAGTGTTTAAAGACTTAGCTCCTGTTTTAGGATCAGCCATCACCTTAAATAGCTACAGTCCCCTTACCAAGTGAAATAACAGAGTAAAAATAAACTCGTGACTCTGAAAGCGTTGATGGCTGCAGAAAGACTTTTGGTCCTTTAAATTGCAGGTTGCAGAAATGTTACACTGAATAATTTGATCCTTAAGTTGCTTTCTAAATTCTGGTTGTTTTGCATGGAACTACCTAGCTACTCAAGAGATCTTGATGTAAAGCATCATGGCTAGCTAATTAGAACTGAGTTTGGTATGAAGTAATAGCAAATCATTCTATTGAGAGAACAGGAATAAAATCTGACTGCAAGAAAACATTTGTGAAGTGTCTATTCTTCTGTAATTAGCAGTTTAGCTTTTTTTTTTCTTTGTATGTTATTGTACAGAATCTCTGATTTTGTACAGGCAGTGTCAGGTCTTGTATATCTATCAGCACACTTAATAAATACAATCCATATTTATATGTAATTTCCTGAAGCCTCACTCACTCCTTAACATTTAGTGTGCTTTGCAGTGCAACAATTCTAGGGGTCACCATGGTCAGCTGTGCCCTGAGTGGGCCAGATCAGTGTTTTGGGTGGGGAAAACCTCCTTTTGCGTATTCAGTCAGCAGCCTTAGAATAGCTTAGGAGCCAGGGATATGTCATGTAAATGAACTCAAGCAGCTCTACTACCTATTATGCTCAGAGTTTCCTTCTATTCTGAGGGGCCTCATTGGGTCTAGGAATTAGTACAGCCCTAGGGCTTCTCTATTTGATTAACCAGAGCCTGGATTTGTTAAATGCCCAGACATGCTGCAAAGTCCTTTTTCCTTCTTGGAAGCTTTTGAGTAAGGATTCAAAGGTGAAAGGGTTGGAGGTTAAAGTTCTGACCTCCTCTCCTCCAAAGCCCTTCCCTTCAAGAAGGAAACAAAATAAATCACTTAAGCATGTGCCTATCTAACTCAGCATTGCCATCTCTCATCTGTTTTGTGTTGATCTTAAGGTTTCAGCTGCATTAACTGAGATTCAAATCTTCAACTTTAAATTTAAACCAAATTTTGTAGTCCTTGTGGTTCTGGACTACAGTTTGAAAATGAGTCCAAGAAAAAATGATAGCTTTAAGAAAATACTAACCTCTTACTTTGGAATGTAGTGCTTTACTCAAGACTTCTGAATACCTGCATTTGGCAATATTGCTAGCTGAAAGCATGGGATTGCTTCCAGCAAAAGAAATGGGACTTAACATGTGTTTTATAAACTTTAGTGAGTTGGGAGCTGAGAATGGCTTATGGACAATTTTGCAAAAAAATGTGATATACTACTTACAGTACAGTTTGCTAAGTGGAAAAACAAACTGTATTTTTGCATCGTGAGCACAGTCCTTTCAACTATGTTCTTCTATTGGGGGGCTGAGATTGTCTGGAGACTTTGTTATACAGAAGATCAAATTCCTCATTGCCTTTGTGAAGCTGCTCAGTGACGGAGTGTCCTGTGGTCAGTGGTGGTCGTGGGGAACATGTCATTTTCGTTGGCTGGGAACAACATAATTAACAAAACCCATCCATAGCTACCTATTTAGGGAAAGAAGTCCTGGGATGATGATTCAGAGTTAAGCTGTGGATTTTAATATTCCTCCAAGGATTTTCTCTCGCCTGTGAGGAGGCAGTAGAGAATTGGACAAGGTGGAGTAATGGATGAGTGGAGTGCTTTGTACTTGGCAGGGTTTGCAGTCTGGGGCTGTATTTTTCCTTTCTGCAGCACACCCCTAGGGAAGATGCCTTTATGCAGTGTTCAATTATCTAAGCTGTCAGGAACATGCATATTGTCAAAATGTAGGCTTGCAGCAGATACCTGGTGATCTCTACAGATGGCCCAGGTCTCCTCATGCCTTCAGCTTCAGTACTGGATTAATCATTTAAATCATCCACCCTAAGTGGGGTGAGTTTTGGGTGTGTGTAAGACAGAGATAAATTACACAGGACAGAGCCAGCTATGGCAGTGGTAGGATTACTTTCTTGGTTTTGGTTCCTTTGGGTTCTGCCTTCCAGCCAATTAGGTACACTGCAGCAAATAAAAGAAGATTGCTTATCTCATTTCCAGAAGGTGCCAAATACATTAAGCATGTAAATATCACCTTCAGAAAGAGAAAAATCAAGATATTGTGAACGAAAGAGTAGGAAGTATCTTAGATATGTGGCTGAAGAAATGTCATAGGAAATCTGACCAGAAAAATGACCATCTGCTCAGCTTGAGTTGTCATTGTCATTTTGAGACAAAGATGAACCAAGATATTCAGTAGCTTCAGTAGGAGGTCACTGGCAGGCTTTGAGAAAATATGTGATTTGAATTAGATAGTTGTGAATTTGCTCAGCAGGGCTGTCTGGCTCACAGAAAGTAGGTTACTTAGTGGTCCACTTTATTTTAGCATGAATAAAAATAAGCAGTGCAAGTACTTGGGCTACCTTTGGGCAGAAGAGTGGAGATTTGCTATACTCCCTGCTTGTTTCCATCCAGAAGTTCCTATTACCAGCCTCCAGTATTCCTTGTAGGAAAAACTGAAAGAGATGGGCAGCACAGAGAGCAATTTGTTCTAAGCTTTCAGGAAAATTGGCAACACTCAACCTGAATCAGCATTCAAAAGTGTGGAGCTGGGGATGACCTCTATCAAAGAATAGAGTTCATAGCTGCGAGTCTAAATTTGGCCACTTTCAGGTAGATGATACAGTGAACAATGAACTTTGTGGAAGAATTGTGTGTCTGTGTGGCAGCCTTTACTGTCCCCATCAGACATTAAATAAGAGAGCAAATTCTTGCTTTACCCTCTGACTGGGCAACACAGGTTACATTGCATTGTTTTTGATTCCTCCTATGCTGGAAGCTAATCTCTTGCTTAAGTGCTCTGTAGACTTGAACTTGTGTATTTTTTTGAGATTTCGTTGTAACTTTCTTGTAATATTTTTCAAGCCATCCACTGAGTACACAAGTAAGACATCCTGGCTGCACAACCCACCCACAAGGCAGGGAATTGCACACAGTTTTTCACTGGTGAGCTTGATTCCCCTGACAGAGTGAGCTTTCCTTCCTGAATTTGTGTACAGCTCTGCCTGTGATGTGCCTTTCTCTCTCTTCTTTCCAGAAGCAGTGCAAGGTGAAAGCCAGGATGGAGAACCCTGGTAGGAGCTCATAGGCTTTTGACTTTTAAATGCCTCCTTTTATCAGTAATATGAAGGTATACTAGGTACAGACATAATAATCTTTTCCCATCTTCCACACTGATTTTGGAGGCTGTTAAATATTTGGTTACGTTTGGAAAACATTTTGACATTCTTTGCAGAATGACACCATAGAGAAGCAAAGTACCCATATTATTGCTTTATAAAGGAACCTTTAAACTAATGAGGCATTAATGAATAGACTGGTATGCTGAATCTTTCTCATGTAGGAAGGGTACAAAGTCATTTCACATAAATTGCAGCCCATTATTATAAATAGTTTGGCATGGGTTTCCCTAGAGGTGGAACTTCAAGCCAAATATACAGCAGCAGCTGTGGTGACACTTTGTGCAGAAACAATTCCAGGCATTATGCTGGAGGAGCTGGTATTGCAGGATAACAGCACATATTTAGAGCCATCTTACAGCAGCAGTTCTGCTGGTTTGTACTGAAGGTATGAAAAATATCTGTGTGTGCCTGAGATGAGCAAGATGAGTCTTCTTCCCTCTCATCGTTTCCCATTGATTTTGTACCCAGCTTAACCAACTACAATTACTGTATATAAGATCTTAATGATTGAGGAGTCTCCCTGAATTATACTTTTTAATTTTTGTTGGAAATTGTAAATTATTGCTGCAATACTCCCAGAAATATGCCTTTCCTCTCCTACATCTGACTTTTAAGGTCTGTGCTAAACTGGAAGCCATACCAAGTATTATCTGATAACTGGTGTCCAAATTCATTCCCAAGGCATATAATATATTTAGGTCCCTATGAGTTTTAGAAAGATTACACAAATTACTACAAAACTAGGCAAAAAGGACAGTCTTTTTTTTTTTTTTTAATTTTTTTTCTGTGTGTATGTGTGCCTTTGCAGCGATGCTTGCCTACATTTACACTTACATGGCTTAAAGCTTCCTACTCCACTTTTCCAACCAACCAACAAATTACCAGCCTTTGTTTGGCATGCTAACAAATCCCCATAAATCATTATGTCATAGATTTGCCTGGCTTATGCATGTCAGTCCTCCTTTCCTTTTAAAATTCCTCCTGGTTTTATCCCTGAGACCAGTTCTGTTGAGTCTTGGTACTCTGCTTGTCCTCAGCAGGATTCCACAGTGAAAATTGATTTGGGTACCTTCAGACGTTAGTGACTGGGAATGATGCCAATCAAATGCAGTACTGGTCCTCATCTGTCACAGGCAAGACGCTGGTATGCATTCCTCAAAGCAGAGGGTTTTTTCCTCCCTTGTTTCCTCACCTGAATCCCATATGTATGGAAAGTGTAGCAGACTCAGGAGAGCAGCAGTCGATGAGGAGACTGTGTATCTTACAAAGCTTAAGAAGAATATTTTCTTTCATTGTATTTTCTGCCTCGTAATAAAGGGGCTTGTAACAGCCCTTGTCCTTGTCCTGTCTTGGAACAGGACATCCTTCCTTTTCTCTGCTTTCTGGGGTGGTATCTGTGTTTCTTCTTTCCTTCATTAACCTCCCAAGACTCATGTGTGTGTCAGTGTGAATATAAGTGTTATTTCACAAGCAGGATTTGGACAGAGTAGAGATAATAGTTACTTTTTCTTCAGACTCTAGTTTTTGAGAGTATCTAACTGACAGCATTTGTTTGCTTTTTTCCCCCCTGAAATGTAGTGTTACCTTTTCTTACCTTTTCTCACCTTTTCTCACCTTTTCTCATGGTTCTTGTCTAAGAATTGCTTAGTACATTTTTTTGCATAGTTTTTTTAATGCCTACCACAGACTTTTAATAGTAACATAAGCATATTAGTTATATTCGATGCCACTTAATGGTAATACAACATCTGATTTCCAGTTAGCTTTAGTTTTGGTTTATTTGCAGACTTTAATTTCGTAGCTTCAACAAATACATGCAATTTGTGGGCTTTTCTTTGAAACTTGTGCTTTTAGGACTGAGTTTGACTCTCAGGTGTTTCCCTGGTATTTTCCCAAAATCCACTGAAACTTTTTTATTTGGAGATGAGTAAAGAATTTAGTCACCAGTCCCTATTAGCTATTTTTCTTAACTCTTTTGAGAAGATACATCTCTTTAAATTTGTTGCTTGAATAACATCTTGGGTCTTCTTTGGTGAAGTGACATCACCTGTCATTACTGGAGATTAATGTTAACATTTTATTGCTTAATCATTTTGCTTTTCAATAGATAGATTTAACATACCAACACCATGAGCAGCTAACTACCAGCTCTGCAAGAAGAGTTTATCTGCTGCTTTCAGCTGCTTTCAGCCAGGACTGTCTGGGTGTCAGAGCTCTTAGGCCACCGGAATGTCCCTGACAAGTTCCTTGTCTCTCTCACCCTTATGTTTTTTCATGTAGAGGTAATTTCACTGATAATTAAGGGTATTACACCAACATTACCTTAGGTAACTGAAATTTGATGTCAGGAAGTCTGGCAGGTACTACAGGTTGCATGTAACAGTGAAGGACAGTCTTTTTTTTTTTTTTTAAGTTGTTTTTTTTTTTGTTTTTGTTTTTGTTTTTTTTTTTTTTTTTTGTTTTTTTTTTTTGGTTTTTTTTTTTTTTTTTTGGTTTTTGTTTTTGTTTTTGTTTTTTAGGGATGGCCCTGCAGCTTGCAAATGAATAAGTCTTCGTGATGAAACCTAAATTACAGTTCCCTGTAATTACATGGGGATTTTTTTTCTCTTCTGTTTTCCATTTTCTCCTCAGATATCTGTCCTTCCAGTGACGCAGAAGTGGTTTTAAAAGTAACAGTGTGAACTAATTATATGGAAATGTGATTTCAAATAGTTTACTTGTAGTATCTTCAGCCATTTCTCATTATTTTGAGGAAAGGAGAGGGCAGCTTATGGCTTTTGATGACCAGGCATTGATTAAATGTGTAGTTGATATAGATCTCATCCTCATAACTGTTGAATAAATTGTTATTTTATCTCTTCTCACTTGTACAGAAAGATATTTTACAGGTGGTATTTGGTTTAGAGGTTGGAAATGATTTTGCCTGGTGCTGTCCTTTGTCTGCTCTTTTTATTCTTGGTATTTGTAGGACTTTGAACATAAGTGCCAAAGTGTGTATCACAAATCCAGGAGGGATTTCCAAGCCACCTGAATTCCCAGGTTGAAACATTAGCAGAAATTGCAGGAATCCCTCCCAGCTTTTGTCTTTTCTTTTAAAAACAAAATCCTACTGTTCATCTGTGCAGCTATGAATGCTTGCCTTAGAAAAATCCTGATGGTATTTGTACATTGGTTTGAGACACAAAGCAAGGGTTACACTCTGTCCACAGCTACAGAGGACAAGCTGCAGCACTGCACCTCCTGTCCGTAGCCTGTTTGTACCTGTCAACACAGCAGCAGAGGGAGGCTGGTTATTTAAATTTTTTTTAGCATCTCTCTGTGCCTTTCCTGGGCTGTTCAATGTAGCTTTGGGTGTTATTACAGAGAATTTGGCTCTGCTGACCATCCTTTCAGTCGAGGTGCCTGAGAGTGCTTTCAGCCGTACAACTGCGCTAGCACAAACAGAATTTTGGGCTTGAAAAGAAATGGTGTAATTACATGGGTGGAGGTTTGTGGTTAGGTGGTGAGTGCCTCTGACTGATGGTAATGCTGGGTACTGTGTGGGGTGGCCCTGGGTGACCTGTGAGGGGGCCCCAGCTGCAGCAGTGTGTCCCAGCCCCACGGCCTCCCATGCCAGTGTGTGTGGGACAGACTGGGAAAGATGGGTAAGGGATTAGGGACAAAAATGAGTGCACAGCCCTGAAGAGACTGCACTGGGTCCAGTGCTACTGAGGCTGTGCTAGGGAGAAAGAGAACTTGGAGCTGCTGTGGCACGGACACAGTGCTGCTCTGCTGTGGCTGTGGCAGGGACAGGACCCTACATCCAGCTTGCTCCTTGCTGAACATCTTCCACCTATGCTGAACATCCCTGTTACTCCACAGCTCTAATGAGCTACGTGCTCTGCTTGTGTGAAATAACTTCCTTCCTTTGGCCTTACTGCACTTATAAGCCTCAAGCTTTTATCCCAAACAAAGCTTGCCACTGCAAATCATTTGGGGAGGAAGATTCATTTCTTGCCTGTCACCCTGATCATGCTCTTGTGCTGTGTTGTTGATTGGCTCTAAGATTGAGGAAAAAAAAACCCCTGAATTAATAGCAAAATACTCTCTTTGATATTTTTAAGGCAGGGAAGAAAAGGGAATATGAGTTTTTGGAAAGTCCTTCTTCTGCTAGCATTGCATCCTGTGGGAAGAAGGGTTTGAGATGTGAGTCACAACAGGGGTGAGAAGGGTGGGCAGTGAGCTGCCTTTCTGGGCTGTGCTCTGTGGGAGGGAGCCAGGAGGCATCCTCTGAGGCACCAGCTCAGCTGGAAGGCTGGGGAACAGAGCTGGGAACAAAGGAGCATCAGCTTGTGCAGACAGGGAGACAGCCAGCCCATCAGTGAAGGGATTGATTTTTCCCACCAAAAGGTCTTCTTTGTGAAAAAAAAAAAAAAGAAAAAGGAAACCCAACCTCCCCCCACTTATTTAAATGTGATCTGTTTATTTTTTTTCTTATCTCACTGAAAATGTTTCATTTGTATTTTGTGGAAAACGATAGACAATTTCAGACAAAATATTTTCTTTACATGCTTTTATTTTGCTAAAACCATTTTCTGTAAGAGAGGATGTTTCTGTGCATGGTATGTGCATTTTTATGCATGTGAGGGAGCTTCATCTGTCTAGTAAGTATGAAGGCTTGAGTGCTGTTCAGCTGGCTTCTCTGTCCTTCTGCAAAGCAGGTAGAAATCATCAATAAAAGGCAGGCTGGCCAGTGCTGCTCTGCTGCTCTGGGATGACATATGTATGCAGTACTTATTGGGGTTGCATGGTTCTGACCCTCACACAAATTTGCTTCTCTTATTAGTTTTTCAGTGTCATTTGTCCTCCTGGTGTTTGTTTGTTTGTTCCTTTCCTTCCATATTCCTAACACATTATAACACACAGACTTGTCACAGAATGCTGACCACTTTTACTTCCTGGAAGTAAAGCACAAAAGAGTTCAGGATCTGCTGGAAATTGGTGCCTCTCACAAAAGGAATTTCTTTTGCCTCAAACATAGCTATGACATTTTGCTTCTCTGATAACAATGAAAGGTAATAAAGATGCAACAGCAGCCTTCAAGAAAGAGATCAGTAAAATATCATTGCTTTGAAGAAACTGGTACTTGATGGATTGTGCTGAAAGACTGAAAAGCCTTCTCATTTTAGTTCCCTACACACACAAAACCTTTTTGATTTAAAGATTTCTAAATTACTAAGAAGAAATTATTTACCTGGCCTTTCTTTTCTATTTCAAGAATACATGCCATTAAAACAGCCAAACAAAAAATCAACTGAATTATAGCTATGTCAGCTCTTCCCCTTGACATGCTTCAGAAGCCCCCAAAGACTGGCTGATATGTAAATACATTTTTAGCAAAGACATGGGTAAAAATAGAAGAGAGTCAAAGCATTAACTACTGTTGCTCAGAAACTATTGGACTAATTAATTATAAATAAGGTGACAAGGCACTACCTTGATACATGAACTCAGGTACAGCCATGGATCCCCCTAAATGGAACTTGTACCAGCTCACCTGAGATAGACACAACTGAGCCAGTCCCTATGACACCAGACTGTGAGACAGAGCTTGGTGCCCCTAAAATTAGGGACAAGTGGCTGAGTGAAGCCATAGCAACCCCTAGACAAGAGACTTGGGTGGAATCTGGATCTGTCATTTAGCCTTGCTGTAGATCAGTCTCCCATCTGTAAAATGGTAAGATTTGAGCTCTTCTTAACTAGAGTTCCCTTCTACGTTCTTCCGTTCTGCATCTCAGGATGATGCCTTGTACAAAAAGCTCCTGGTCTTGTTTGGTGCCTCTCATTATTACCATAATATTAAAAAAAAAAAAAGAAAAAGAAAAGGGAAAGTGAGATTATAACCTCAAGGTCAGCTTCTGCTGTAGTGCTCTCACCCTTTTGCACTGAAGTCTGCCAGGGTATTACTGAACACAGGATTTGGCCTTTAAGGTTTTGGTGTACAATATGCACATCTTGTGCTGAGATTAAATATGAATATGTTTAAAAGTCTGCTTTCAATCCAAATTTTGAGGGCTTGCCAAAGTAGCAGAGATTGAGATAGGATCTTTTGTACTATTAATTGAAGGCTATGCTTTTATTTCCTTTAAATATTTTTTAAAGCCTCCCTTCTGTGGTGGAAGATATCTTGCTGCTGCTTGGATTGATTCCAAATACTGTTTTCCCCTTTAGCTAGAGCTGCAGAATGTAGTCAGTTTGGTTCCTTGCTAAGTATCTTTTGTTAAATACTGGCAATTCAGCGTTGCAGTTACCTTAAGGTGAAAGGGAAACCAGATCAAGATGCTATTAACTGCCACTAGAAAGAAAACATGCCATAATGTCATATGAATTAATAACTCTAAGTAGCCTGTAAGATGCTGCTGTGGAATTAAATGCTTAACAATAATTCAAGAACGGCTTACAGAAATTTAAGAATGTGGATCATTTAGTATAGCTGAAATTATGCTCCTGGCGTATATGTATGACACATGAGAGCACTTACCTGGAAATTTATTACCCAGCTCTGAGCAAACAAAGCATGACCTACATTTGACTAAAGTCAGCTGTCTCTGGCTAATCCTATGGGCTTCTTTTTATTAATGTCACAATTGCTAATGTGGTATAACATTGTCATTACTGAATAGCACAGCGGGATAAGCTGCAGCTGTTATTTCTTTTTCTATACCTACTAACTCATTAAATTTGAGTTTTGGGGAATACAAATTGTAAAGATTATTCAAATTCTGATTGAGAAATAGGGCTACTGGGAAATTGGTGGCATATAAAGTAACACTTTGATTCAAGGATTTTGGTGCTTTTGTTATTAGGAAGATTGGAATGTTCACAATGGTTTTTTTTCTTCCTAGTATCTCAGCATTAAGGTCCAAATTAAGCCACAGGTAGAATATCAAGAAAAGTAATAGATATAGAGAAATTGTTGCACAGTGGGTACTATTCTTTCTGATGTAAAGGGAAAATTTGAAGCTTGTATAGTGAGATCATGGAACAAGTGAGTTTTATTCCAAGAGATCAGTAATACACTAATCATCCCATTATTATTTTAAATAGCATAATTTCCTCATTTAAAATACATAAAAAGTACTGGATTTTTAAGACTTTTTATCTTTAAACAGATTTTTACAGGATTGTATAGTGGACATAGAGGCATGTCTTTGGACTTTGGTATTTCCACAAAAACACACATGGCAGCAAGAACTGACTTCTTCAACAGGAAAAACTTTCCAATTTGTCTGCTTTGGGGCTTTTTCCTTTAATTATGGTAGATTTTTCTGGGAGCCTTACTCTCCTCACCCTAAGGTCTGGTTGAAAAAGTATTAAAAAATTAATAAAATCAACCTCTCCTCTCCTCTCCTCTCCTCATCTCCTCTCCTTGGTGTGGAATCAGAATGAAGCTCCTCTTTCCAAACTTATTTTTTTGAGCTACTCTCCTAAATTGTGACTGCTTGTAGCACTGTGAGCAGGAAAGAGTTTCCAAAGTGAAGTGTTGCAGGCTGGCTGCATCCCGGTGCTGCCTGTCTGGGAGGAGCACCCCACGTCCAGGGCTCTCGGGGTGGCTGGCCAGCCAGATGTGCAACCCTGGCCAAGGCTCTGCAGGAGCCTGGAGCGGGTAGGACGAGGCATGGCTGGGGCTTTCCCACACCCCAGCTATTTCCTGCTCTCTACAAAGCCCATGGAAACTGTGTCAGCCAGCAGAGAGTTAGGTCAGTGCTCAGGGGTCAGGCTGCAGGGTGGATTTTAATGGAGCTAAGCTGATGGTTGCAGCTGAGGATGTGGCCATTAATTTCCACTCTATTGTTACAGTGAATAGTTTTACAAGCTAAATTCAGTGCATGATCTATTGCTGTATCTCAAGGGGTGTAAATCCCTTGACTTTCATAGATAGACCTGGGGCAAAGCAATGGTGTTGAAGGATTAAATAAATGAAAGAGTTGAGGTTGGGGGGAAGGGGAGCTGGAGTACCCAAATATTGGTGGATGATCACGTAATTGTGGTGAGAAACACATGGTAGGTAGTTGGGCTAATCTGGAAGCATGGATGAATCTGAATTCCTCAAATCAAGATTAAAACCTCCTGTGTTCTTCAGATAAATTAGAAATAAATTATCTATTAGGCATTCATGCACTTAATTACTTTCTCTCCTCCTCCCTCCTCTGCCAACAGAAAAAAAATAACTGTGAACTTCTACATTCATGTTTAAAGTGTGATGTCAGCTGTTAGGCTGTGGCTGACCACTCCTGGGGATAGGTGGTCAGCCTACAGTGGGTGCTTTACACTCAGTACAGTAAGGAGATGGGTACTTGGTAGTGTTAATGAACCTAAAACATTGGGAAGCACTATGGAGAGGAGGGGACTTGAACTGGGATGTCATAGCTACAGAGGAGGGGTAATGTATTGAGGAATCTTTACAGATGATGGATAGAATTTGTTTGTGGGAATGCAATGTCTGTGATCTCTATGATCATTGTAAATACTGTTCTCTAGCCTGCTCAACTTTCCCTTTCTGAAACAGTATTTCCTCTTGTCTTACTCCTATGTCTTAATTGAATTGTTTTCAGATTTCCCAAAAGTGAAGTCTTTCCCCCCACCTTTTTTGTTTTACATATTTGGTCTTGTGTGAGCCTATCCTCTCCCCTTCAGCAAGCTTGATCCCAGTTGCCTCTTGATCTGCCTGTTGACTAGTTCTACAAGCTGTGACTACCACTGCAGCACTCCAGTTTTTAAAAATTGAGCTTTACAAAGGAGCCTGGGGATGATAGAGGATAGCATGGAGTGTAAGAGAGGAGGTGCTGAGGGCTCTGGTAGAACAAGGTTGGCCCAGTTCTCCACACATTCCAGTGTGAGGAATGCAGTATGCTCCTCTGCGTGTGCGTGATAGGAGGGGAGGCTGCGCAGAATGATTCATATGGGAAATATGCCATGACCACACTGAAAAAAACCCGACATCAGCTCAAATTCTGGTGGGGTTTTGTAGTGAGGAGAAATGCTTTTTACTTTTTATTAGGTGGTTTGTGGTCTATATGAATAGGCTTGAGGATTCAGCTTAGTGCTTTGTGAGCTGGTGCTCACCACAGGTGTTCCTGCAGGAGAAAGGCTTGGTGAGCTTAAGAATCCCTCCAGAGTATTACTTAGGAATGGGATAACATGTGGAAGTTCTCATTGCTTTGCTTCTGGGTAAAATGAGAACTTCATCAACATAAACACAGGATTTCTAATGCATAATACAAATAAGTGTACTCAAAATTTGTGTTAAATGTACTAAAAAGAAAAGTTAATTATTGGTTATTTTTAAACAGCAAATGCCATAGAATTTTTATTAATTAGCCACATGGTTGTGGGAATTAGCTTAAATTATTCTTAAATTATACATGAATGTTCCTTTTTTCTGTTTTGTTTTTGTTGCTATTTTAACTCTCCCCACTTCTCCCATATATCCTGCCTCATATTTTTATTGAAAATGAAGCAAGACCATTCTCATGCATCAAAAAAAAGCAATTCACTGATGGTGCTTGAACACAGAAACACACTCTGCCTCTGGATTTCCATGCTGGTCTTAGGGGAAAGAAAATAGCCTATACAGATCAGTCATGATAGGAGCAGGCCTACTGTCATCCTTTCCCCACCCGGGCTATTCCTCTCAGAGGAGTTCCTTCTCCAAAGGAGTCCTTTCTGATTAGCAGTTTGCTCCCTCTGTCTGTGAGAAATGATAAAGCAAGGGCAGCAGAAGAGCCAGTTTGAAACCATTATTTATCCTTATTGTGATTTTAGGGGAATGTGTGACTGCTTGTGAGCTGCAGATACGATCAAAGTTACTAAGAAGAGAAATCTCTGTGAGCTTTTCTTCATCTTCCTGAGAGTCAAAGCACTGACTGATCAACTTGTTTCTAGTTTGTGCAGTTCCAGACTTGAGAAAATTTGTGGATAATTGAACAATTGTCTGAAAAAGGCATGGAGTTCAATGAGCTTAGAGCTTTTGGGGAGATTGCATTCTTTTTGAATAAACAAAGAGTGAAGGCTTTAAAAATTTTATTTATTTATTTATGGACAAGATTTTCTAAAGTCTTGCTGTTTAGGGGGAGGAGGTGAATTGAGTTTAGTTCTCTCCCCTGCTACCTGCTACCCACTGTGTTAGACATTTACAAAGTCTGTGTGCCAAATGAGGAACTTTGGATATGAGCTATCCAGACAACACTGGGAAAGAGGCTGGAGGCAGATAACTCTATGTACCTGCCCCCTGAAATATGGATCTTTTGCTTCTAGGTTCCATGCAGGTATTTCAGAGAAGGCCACATTTTTTCTGCCACCTCTCCTTCCTTTCATGTGACCTAGTTGCCACTGAAACAGTTCAGATGTCCATCCTCTGCTTGCTGGTTTTCTCATGATAGTGCAGGGAAAACACCCCCAACAATTCACTAACAAGCAAATAAAACCATGCAGAAACTAAGCTTTCCATTAAGAAAAAACAGCTTCTTCAAAACAAGGTCTCAGCCCTTCCCATAATCAACCAAAATATTTACTGAGTATACACATTAAAGAACTTAATTTATGGTGTGAATAGTGACTGTGTATACAAAACCCAAGTGAACTGAAAAGTGAGCAGTTTTACCAGTGCTTGTTAGAGTGTCAATGGAAAACAAGTGTGTGAGCTAATTGAGTCATTTGTTAGCAAATGGCATTGCTGTGTAGGCGCAGGAATAGGAGAGAACACTGGCCTTCAGCACAGAATGAAACCTGTCTGAACAATATTCTGCAGCATGCAAAACAACTTGAAATGTTAAATGGTTGGGAAAAATAAACTTCCTTTGTATCTGTCTTGTACTGATGTACAAGAATCATAAGTCTTTTTCTTTTAAACAAATGCTATGTTTAATTTGAAGATACTCCTTAAAAAAAGGCAGATAGATTCTCCTTTGGCTGCAGTTAAATATAAAATCCTCTTTATAATTTATTCAAGAAATAGGCCTGCACTACATCTTGTTATTTCTAGCCTGACAAAGCAGAAGTTGTATATTTTCAACAAAATAAGATCTATTTTGCTAGATATTCCACCACAGGAAGGGCACTACTTTAATCAAGAGGCTATTTGCATTCATGTATGATTTTGTCCAAAGCTGAGTGTTTAAAACAGCTGCTCTATATCTGAACTTTGAACAGGTTTTTTGGTGAACATGCAAATTAACTGCATTGTGTTACGAAAGTACCCGTTCGTGACTAATATAAGTTACCAGAGTAATGCTGCCTTTGTTCTCCTTTCATTATCCTCTTGTCCCGTAGTGTAATATTGCATCTTTGGTAGTATTTAATTTTATGTAAGAAGAATAATGAGAGGAAAAACGCTGTGAAGAATAAAGACGTTCTTTGTTACACGCAGGAACGATGGATGCTGCTGCTTGCCACATGGAGGAGCTCGAGTATCATGTTAGGAATTACCACGAGCCTGGCAAACCCCGGCAAAGCCGGTAGGGAGAAGTAACTCCAGGGAATACCTTGGCCTCATGTCTGCCCCTGGGTGTGTGGATAAGGTTGCTGCAACCCTGCAGCAGTAATGCATAAGAGCATAATTTGTTCTGTAATAGTTCTAATACTCTTCCCTACTGGTATCACGAAGATCTCAAAACCTACTTAAACTGGTGCAAACCCTGGCTATGGCTTTTCTGTGGTTTTCTTGATATGTTTCCACAAGTCCTCCTCCTGCTACAACACGTAGAATAACTAAGAGGAGAGAGAGAAAAAAAAAAAAAAAAAAAAAAAAAAAAAAAAAAAAAAAAAAAAAAAAAAAAAAAAAAAGAGGTAAAAGTCCTTCCTACCTTACTGTGCCATACAGAACTGTAGATTTAAATAATGTAGATTCAGCTCCAAAAACTGGCTGTACCAATATAAAAGGCCATTGACCTGTGGCTATTTTTGTCTCTTTCTGACCTACAAGGAGACTTTTTTTCTTGAGTACACTTCCAGTGGAGAAGTTTATGTGAAAATTCCCTAGATAGGCTCAGGAAAATCTGTCTGTGCTAGGTAATATAACCAGCATCAGTCCTATGGCAGGTGGAACCCCTGCGCTGGCAGTGGAGATCAGGACAGTTTTTTGTCTTGGTGGATGGACCTGGGAGTGGGGCTTTGGGCTGTGCGTGTTCAGTCTGACCAGTTGGACCATCGTGACATGCACTGGCTGGGTAGGGTGTCCCTGGTTTTGCTCCCCATGGTCATGCTCTTTTATGTAGGTTGGACAGTGCATGTAAACTAAAAGCATCAGCTCTGATGAACTAGAAAAATAAGAAAAATGAGATATGCACCAGCAGGAGGGAGTGGAAGAGAGGCCAGAGGCCTCCCATGTCTTTAATTTCTTAAGGTCAGGTTTTCACTACCTGTTGGCTCATTAAACATGTTGGCTCTCAGTTTGAAGCACCAGTTTTAGGTGATCTGTGAGACTCTGCCTGAGGTGTGTGAGGAAGTGCCTGTGGGAGATGCTCACCTGTTGGGGGACACAACTGGCCACAGCGAGGTGCTGGATAAAAGGCAGGAATGGGAATGGAAAAGCAGATCAAGGACCTCATCTTCCAAAACTGCAGTCTTGTGCTGATTATTTCTGGTTAAAACCAGGATTTTACTCCTTTGCCAGTAATAAAATCACAACTCGTGGCTTTTTTTTTTTTTTCAGATTAATTCCTTCTGTAGTCAGAGTTTACTGATGAATTATTGTCAGAGTGTTACTCCTCCTCTCCTTCCCAGGAAGTATAAACATTTTTTCACAAAGTGTTACCTGCGCTGTTGATGGGGTCAGGAGCGAAACTGGCACAGCTGTAGCATCTGTCCTGTGTTGTAGGCACACATAAGCTTCTGGGGAAAGGAGGAACCACCTCAGAGTCTGTGGTGCTGCTGAACTTCTGCATTTTCCTTTTTATTGCTCCCATTGGTGGTCTCAGTTGCAGCACTGTGTGCTGAAATAGCAGAAGCCTGAAGAACTTTGGGGTTCTCCAGCCACTATTGCTTCCTGCAGCCAGCTCCTGAGGGCAACAGCAGCCTGGTGTGTCTTGCCAGAGGAAAAGGTAGTTTAAAGTAGCTATTGCTGCTTACCAGTTCATTTTAAGTTACTGTGCAGATTTTTGCTGCATGATATGCTAAAACTACAAATGTCAGTCTTCCAAAGTAGATGATTAATGTGTATTCCTCCTTGGTCAGATCAATGAAAAAAAAAAATCTAAATTTTAGCTTTTTGGATAGCCCTGAAAGACTTTGTGTTATTGTAAATCTTTGTTGGAAAAGTTAAGATAAATGATGTTGGTTGCAACCAGCCTTAAGTATACAAACAGTTTTGTTTTTACATTTGCCTCTGAACTGTGTTAAATTTCTCAACTTGTTTGACAGGGATGTCTCACCTTATTTCCTGAGATTTAAGGCACAGAAAAAAAGAGCTCATGACATTAGTGTCTGAAGCAATTCAGAAATATGACACACTTGATGGCTGCAAGGGTAGCTGCTGCAGGTTCAGCTGAAAGAGTGGCAGTAGGAAACACTTCTAGAAAGCCAAGATTTTTTTGTGAGCTAATAGATCTTTCTGGCCATGTGAGTAAGTAAAATTCACTGATAATAAGTTAATTATGATTCAAGTGTTTGTATTGAAACTAGACTTTAGAACGTGAATCCTGCAAAATCTACCTTTGTGACCTTGCCTTATTTTTTCTTACCTGCTGCAACATTAGCAAATACATTGAATAAGTTAATTTGGTTAAAGGGGTGGTAAATGCAATAACACAGCACAGGACTGGTTCTAAATTAGCAGTTATGGGTGATAAATTATTTCTGATTTGATGAGGGGACAACAAAAAAGTGTGCAGTACCAGCAATTGCACACTGCTGTACACTTTAAAAATAAATGTTATGCCATTACCTTTGTTGCTGGATTCCAGTGAAATAATAAAAAAAAATATGGAAATGTACACCTTCTTTCAATTAAAATACATGCTCTTTGTATTAAGTTGCAGCAATACACAAAGTCATACATACTGTCCAAGACATGCAAGGTAGTCCTAATTCCATAGATTTGGGGTGTTAGGAAGCTGAGGTTTGAGGTTTCCCTTACTGGAAGAGATCAAAGTGTGCAGCTGAGTAAATAGAGGGCTCCATTTCACTTGGTAGGAATTTGCATTGGTGGAATTGCATGGTGAATAGGAGAGAGGAGATTTTGACTAGGAAAGTGCCTTTTGCTTGTTTCTTGGAAGTTTAATCTAAATAAAAGAAAGAAAGCTTTCCCAGTCTAGGTCTCCTGTAAAAATGTAAGAACTTCGTAAACCCCTTCTCTCCTTAGTTCAATCATTTAAGCAGCCCACAATGATGCTGAGGTTAAAGAAGGTCTTCAGTTCCATGCTGAAGTGTTCAGCTGTGATAACTCTTGAGGGATCTTTCAATGAGCAGAGTTGTGCTGACCCTTTTGAACAAGTCATTAATGAAACAGCTTTGTGATAAATAGTAGTGTGCTAATGACCTGCTGAGGGGGTTTATAGAGAAAGGCAGTGGTCTCTTGGGGTCAGTATAGCTGGTATTGCATTTTTAGGAAGAATAAAGGTGTTAATACTGCAGTTGCCATACACAATCCATCTCAAGAAGTTAAATCTCTACTGAAAGCCCCACTACAGGGTCAATAACTTCTTTTACACTTAACTTATGCCTCCTTTCTGAGTGCTGGATAGAACTGCAGCTGTGTGCAATAGTCACTGAGCTCATGACTGTTAAAAGCCATTCTTCTGCTTCCAGAAGGATTTGCTAAGGCTTTTTTTTTTTTTTTTGTGCTCCCCAGAGGGGAGTGTGAATTCAAGGCTTTCAGTTCCTACTGTGCCAAATCTGGAGTTTTGCCTTGGGTCTCCATTCTCTGGCAGTCAAGTAGTGCTGAAGAAGGGCTGTAGTGTGGCCAGAGAGCCTTGGCATACCTGCCACTGCACTGTGCCTGCTGCAAATCTTGAACTCCAGCTGTTTCAGTGACTTTGAGAGGATTGCAGGGAAAATTCCTTCCAGCAGGTGCTGTGTGTCCATGGTACTACTTTCTAATTTCCCACTGATCTTGGTAATACAGCAGAAAAAAAGAGGCTCATATATGTATTTTTTCACTTGAAGCTGGCTTTTTGTTTTTCATTTTCTCTTTTACCCCACTTCTTCACATTCTAAAAATTAGATGTTACCTTGCTTGCAGTCTTGAAACCTGAATAATTGTAAATTTATATAGTCACTTTTCAAGGGTAAAATTGATTTTTTTCCCTCCTCAATTTCCTACTCAGCCTTTCTGTTATTTTTCAGAATGTTGGCTGTAGAAACTGAAGAAATATGAGTAAGTGTCATTAGGACTTGCCCCCTTTTTCATTTCACCTAGCAACATCTTTGCGTCCCCTCTTCTCCATCTCCAGTCTAGGACATCCCCCAGCAAAGCAAAACATTTGCAAAATATTGATATTTCAGCTATTTCAAAGGCAAAGGTAATTAAAAATACTCACACCCAGCCCAGAGGAAAGAAATACCAGGAACTGGAGACTCTGAAGGCAGTACTTTCTGCTTTTATGGCGTGGCAGTGCTCTGGGCAGAAATAGTTATGCTGCTGAAATGGCTGTGAACTTGATGGCCTCTTTTGGTGAAAACCATTTTTGTCTCTGTAGTTAAATTCTCCTCCTTTCCCTATAATTCATGTCTACATTTGATGTGGAGGAAAGATAATACTGGGGGATTTTGAAGAGAACTATGTTTATTCATGCAACTCCATGAAACAGCAGGAGTAGTCCATTTATAAGGTGGGAGAGGGAATGACCAAAATATTTTAAAATTTAAGTGTCTAAATATGGATCCTAAATAACTTATCTGACTCTCTTCAGAAGTGACCAGTGGTCTCTAGATGCTGTAGGCAGGAACATTTGAGACCTTTTCAAATACACTTTTTTTTTTTCTGATGCCATAATCCACAAATTCATGTGCCTGAGGACAGAGGGGGAAAATCCAGAAATTTAGAAGTGTTCTAAATGCCCATTCCCCAACAGACTTGCATAGAGTGTACAGTAGAAGAATAAGGAGGGTAGAGCTTTTGTATCTGCAAGGCATCAGAAGTGTATTTGATGAGCTACCCCAATATCTCCTAGGCTAGATGAGATAATACATAATTAGAATATTTTATGACCACTGGTGAAAAGTAGGAATGATAGTATTCACTAGCTGAAATATTCCACTTCCCTGCAGGCTGAAATGTGTATTAAAGTGGATGTAGTATGTGGAGTGCTAATACAATAGATGTGGATCATTGTGGAGAGAAAAGGCTTTAAAATAACTTCTCAGTCTGCAATTTTTCTCTTTGTCTGGGAACAAGATCTTGCTTTGCTCCCAGAAGTAAATCCTGTTTTAATGAAATGCCTTAGGAAAGCTACCTTTCAAGGTAGTATTCTCTGTCTCCTTCAAGAGTTTATACATACTTAGAAGGCATTCTGAAAAGTAATGTAGAGGAATTTTTAAACATTAACAAGACTCACTTTCTTTACTAATTGCTAATGGCTTTGTGTTAAACTTGTACTTTTCCACTTCAAATACATGCAGCCTTTCTTTGAGCTGAGGGAAGGTATTTGCACTTTTTTAGCATGTGGTTGAGTTCCAGCTGCCCCTTTGAAGTGCTGTTTGAGGCCATAATCCTCTGGGCAGTCTGACACAAAGCTCAGCTGGAACTGCACCAGGACGATTTGTAAGGTGGAAGCCACTGTAGCACTTTGCTTCAATATAGCAGAGAAATGGGAAAACTCTCACAGATCCAGCTGAGAGCTCACAAAATGGAAAAGTTTGCAGTCTCCCTGTCTCCTTCCAGCCATTATCAAGAACCTGCTTTACGATGTTTTTTTTTTTGTTAATTTTTTTCAAAACCTAGTCTCTTGTGTCTTTTCTGGAATAAGAGTTTTCAAGATAAACATTGTGTAGGCTGAGGGACATGCTGAAATTAGGAGGTAACAGTGCTGTATTATAGCCATTATGACTCTGCTCTTCAAATATTTCCTGCCAGCCCTTGTTCAGTCAGCTTTAGTCTTTGTGTGATTCCAGTTTGCAGAAATCCAGCTTTGTATTCCTTAAATGTTCTGTGAAAATCTCCCACTCTCCTGTCTTTTCCACTTGCTGCCTCTGAGGGTTTGGTTCTGCAAGATGTTGAATGTACTGGATATAATTAGAGTCAGGAGAAACTCTTGTGTGCATCAATTTCTGCTCAACACCAACTACTTATCATACTCCAAGCACCTTACAGGCACATAAGATAGAGTTCCAGGTGTCTCTCCACACACTTAACAGTCAGTGGTTGTTTCTCATTCCTGAAATTACACACGTACTTTACAGCACGGGGATTGAAATGCTCATCATTTTGCAGAATCACAGTCTTGAAGAATATATGTGGTTTGAAGTTTGCTGTGCCTACCCAGAAAACACTTTGTATGCTGATTATACAAAACAGGAAGCAAGCCAAGCATGTTCACAGTGGAGTAAGGGACTACAGACAGACCTATGTTTGCAAGCTGTGCCACAGCTCCCAGTCCCTGCCCTCAGCAAATTGCCTGCTACACTGAAAAGCAGTGTTAGCCCGACTCAGGACAGGAGGTTTTAGCTGATGGTATAAGCAGCTATTTTTATTGTGGAAGAAAGAGGTGTGACAAACCCAATTCTTGGTAAATATGACAGATGAACAGACTTTTACAGAGCAACAATATGTTGTGGTGTTTGATTGCTCACTGTTTGGCAGAGCCGTTCCAGGGAACCAGATGATTGCATGTGAGCTTCACCTCACTGGCTCAAAATGACTGTAATGCTCTTCTTTAATACACGGAATACTTTTGTTATATGCTGCTCCTTCAGATTTCCAATAGAAAATAATTTTTAGTGTTCCTGTGTCTACAACTTTTATAACAAGTGGTCCATAAATCCCCTCTCTAATATTGTGTAGCTCTGTAGTACTGGTGGTTTATCACAGGAATAATTTTATAACTTGTGTCACATCGGGACTCAGGTTGTAACCTGTATGCTTGTTCTAAATCTTCAGCAGTTTGTTCTGATCCAGCTCACTGCTGCACTTCTAATCCCCTCCAGAATATGCTTTAGAGTAAGTTGTGCAATGGAACTTTTGTATTTACCTTTACTGAGGTAAATTTTGTCCACTGAACAAATGTATAGAGAAATATTATGTTGTGCTTTTATGATTTTGCTCCTGAAAAGAATTTTATTCTTAACCAATGTTTCTGCTTATTGACACAACTAATTTTGATTAAAACACTGAGGTTTGCCTATCAAGAATTTGTTTGTACTTACCCTGCAAGCCCAATAAATTTTTGGTGTGGTTTTTTTTTTTTTTCTTGCTTGTTTGCTTGTTTTACAACTACATTCTAAACTGATATAAGCAAAAATGCTTCCAGAAGAAAGCAAGCTTATCACTACACAGTTTCATGGATAAGAAATACTTACATTTTTCTAAGACCTTGTCATAATGCTAGCTGGCTAAGATACAGGATATGTGTTAAGGAATGAACATTTATGGCTAGTCCAGCAGATGTGGAGTTCTTTGGCTGTCTCTCTTCACACCACCTAAGCATAATGCAGCTCCTTGTTTGCATCACATTACATGGCATTAGTACAAAGTGCCAATCTTTAAGCACAGATTTTCATCCTTTCTGATAACAGAAAGAGAAGATAACTTTCCTTCCAAAGCATTTTCTATCTCTGCACCAGTCAATTGCAAAGCTTCTCAAGGGACATCTCTTTTGTAATCTTAATGCACTCCTTGTACATCCCAGACTCTTGATACATAATCTTTTAAACTGCACAAAGAGCTCTGCTCAGTGATACTAAGTTTTCTACAAAGATGAGTCATATTTATTGCACTGGGCATATTTTAACTACTTATTCTATATATCTGTCTAAACTGATGTAGGTAAAATAGGCTGTTACTACAGACAGCCTTAAATCTGGCATTCTTTCAAGGCCTGGAGCAATCAGCTATTGCTGGTGCAGAGTCATGGAATGAATTTTAAAGTAATCAGTTTATGCCAAGTCTTTCTTAATGTACTTGCAGGTCTAGTGGCAACAGGAAAGAAAAAGATAGTGATAGCTCATCTGGGAATGATTCTATTTTGTTAATAATCTGCAGCTATACAGCAAAGTGTACTGTGAGCAGGAGAGGTCTCTAGAGGTTTGCTGTGTTTTTTTAAATCTTGAAAGGCACAACTTTCTTGTCACTGACAAGGCTTAACATCAGAGAGTTGATTCAAAAAAATGTGGCATTTATCTTAATTTTGCTCTTTTCAACTTCAGTGACACCATTTTGCCACTGAGTGGGAGTAAGATTAGAATAGTGCTGAACATCTTTGACAGATATTTTCAAGTTGGCAATTTTCTGGAATTGCAAAGAACTTTACCTGCTTGGTGCATAGAAATCATACACTTCAGACTAAGTCTTGGGTGTTCAATGCAGCCATAGAAAATTTCAGAAAATCTGGAGCAAAGACTTTATAGACATTTCTCTTCTCCAGCTGTAGCGAAAAAAAATATTTTTGTATGTATGCATGTGTGTGTCCTCTTTAGGTAAACATATACAGAGGTAGAACTTAGCTGAGGTTATGGTGTGGTGAAAATTTTGAAGTATTGTTTTGTTGTTTTTTCTCTGACAAAATTGTACATAGACATTTAGCCCTGGTTGGGGAGCATTGATCTAGAACTGTTGCTTCCTCTAAATAAAAAAAAATAAACCCATTCATTTAAAGACAGCGTCACTAGGCAGACTTTTAAAAATATTTTTTTAGTAAAGCTGCCTACATTCCAACTTCTGATTTAGAGGCAAGATTGTCTTTTGATACTGGAGTACTTAGTGTGCTGTCACAGGTCATAGTTATTGGTTTTTGTTTTATCTTTCTCTGCTGCTGCCATTTCTCTCCCTTTCTGCCCAAATTGAGATCCACAGGCCATTCAGCAGGAATGGGTCTAGATTAACATTTCTGTCAGTCTGGAAGTCCTGTGTTCTGGTACTCTGTCCTTCTGTGGGTTTGAGAGTCGCTTCTGGTGCCTCCTGATAACATTGCAGGGCCCAGGGCTTCTTGCCAAGGCTATCTCTAAAGATATTTGGCAACTTCCATGAGAAACTGATGAAACTTGAATGATTTTCTGTTATTTGACTTGGATGGGATGAGTTGCTAAGGTCAGCTATGGCCCTTTCCCAGAGGTTTCAAGCCACTAGGATTTCAGGGTTGAGCAGTAAGGGAAGCAGCAAGCCCTGAGCCCTGAGTGATGCTCCTGTTTGTGCTGTGCTGACCAACACATGTTCCTGCAGCTTTGCAGAAAGGGAAAAGGAGAAAAGATTCTCTGAGCATAAGCCCCTTCTCTACACCACCTGAAAACAGAACTGGGGGAAGTAGTGGGGGTTTCCTTCTGTCCTCTGTGAAGGAAAGTTTCTAAAATAGGATTTCAAAGATACAATATAGAAAGTTTGGGGGAGTGCTGATTGCTACCTCTAAGACACCTGTAAAGCAAGTGAGTTAACTGGGGCAGACACTTCCAGTAGGAACCTAATCTCACTTTAATATAGCTGTGTGCCCACAAAACAGGATTTTGCTCTCTTCTGTAGAAGTTTTTATGTGACTGTGAGCTTATGAAAGTCCTATTATCAGAGATGTTGAAAATTCAAGAATTTTGGAAGTTGTTAGGTTCTTTAGGCAATACCTCCAACACCATCTAAATTGGTAACAGTGTTTGTATCTTTTTGTTTACTAGCAGATTACAAAAAAATCATCAAACAAACAAAACCCCCACCCCATAACAAAAAAAAAAAAAACAAACCCCAAAGCCCACAAATTCGGAGACTGATTTTGCTTAAAAAAAAAAAAAAAAAAAGGGAAAAGCAGGAAGGAATTCAAACTGCAATGAAGAACTGTTTAAATAATCCTATAACTATAAAGTCTTCTGTCAGAGTAGCAGATGTTATAGCATACTACCCCTCCCCCATTTTTTAATGGAATGTGGAAGTGTGGGACACTCTCATTTGAAGGAGCTAGACACAGGAGTATAGATCTTTGTTTCAGGGAATTTGAGAATGTGTCAGACATCTCTAAGAGGTCTTTGAAGTATACTGCTAAGCTTTGTACTTGAAAGAATTAAAGGATGCTGTATAGCTTTGTGTGAAAGAGATCTTCAAAGCACACTAAGAAGTAGTGAAAGATCTGCAGTTACTAAATTTACAGTAAAGAACCATAGTAAGTCTTCCTTTTTATGTGTAATAGCAACATGATATTTATGGGTAAGGCACAAAAGATGGTGACTGAATGGATCAGTCAATGGGATATACGGAATTTTGTATCACTTAGTGTTTGAAATCCATCAAATGGTGATGAAAGAGCCATGACTGCTCAAGGTGCTGAGTTAAGTGTGTTGCTATGGTGTTCTACATTAAATGGTTTCTGCTCTTTAAAATTTCTGTGTATTTAGTTGAGCCTTGATTTTCACAATGACAGCTGTGTTTTCATGTTAAGCTATTAGAAATCTGCTAGATTGTTGGGCACTGATCATACTACTGAGCTGCAGCCTACACTGAGGTTTTTTGTGTTAAGGATATTTTTGTTATATTTCAAGAAAATTTCTCAAAAGATGGGGTGAGAGAGAGAAATCCAGGAGATTATGTGTTGTAGGAAGAAGCTGAGAAGTGTAAAAGAACACAGGACCTTAGGGTAAAAGTTTAAGCCCTTAACTCCTCTAAGTTTGGCACAGATCATCAGTCACATGCTTGGTGCCAGTTGCATGCAACAGTTGAAGTTTTTTAGCTTTTTCTCATTTTTTTCTCTGTTTAGGACCTGTATAAGGATGAATATAATGATGTTGTTTGAACGGAATTAAGAGTTATCTTCAGTTCAGAGGACCACGAATCCCTGGAGACATGAGCCGGTGGGATGATGGCCTTTGACTTGCTTTGGCTGAATTTGGATTCTGAAAGCTGTGTCTGACAGGCAGACTGGCACAAAATAAACTAGGCTGTAAACTTATAGTGTACTATCTACTCCATGCTAATTGCTTTTTACACATTTTCGTATATCTGAGGGAAGTGATGCCTTCCAGAGGGACCTTGAGAAGGCTTGAGAAATGGGTCAATGTGAACATCATGAAGTTCTACAAAGCCAAGTCCTGCACATGCACTGGAGCAATCCCCAATATCAGTGGAGTAGAGAGGGGTGAATGGGCTGGGAGCAGCTGTGAGGAGGACTTGGGAATACTCGTGCATTCACAAACACACATTGGATATGAGGTGGCAGTGTGTGTTTGCAGCCCAGAATGCCAGCTGTGTCGTAGGCTGCCGCAAAAGCAGCAGGATCAGCAGCGTGAGGGAGATGAGATGGTTCTTCCTCTCTGCTCTGCTCTCATGAGGCCCCACCTGGAGCACTGCATCAGCTCTGGGTCCCCCAGCATAAGAAGGGTGTGGATCTCTTAGAGTGCCACAAAAATAATCAAAGGACTGAAACACGTCTCCTATGCAGACAGACTTAGAGAGTTGGGGCTCTTTGGAGAGGACAAGGCTCCAGGAAGATTTTGTTGTGGCTTTCAGTACTTAAAGAGGAGATGGAGAGAGACACTGAAAAATGTTGCCCAGAGAAGCTGTGAATCCCTGGGAGTGCTTTGGTTGGATGGGGCTTTGGGCAATATGGTCTAGTGGAAGGTAATTCTGCCCATGGCAGGGGATTTGGACCGGGCAATCTCTGAAGGTCCCTTTCAACCCAAAGTATTCTATGACTCTGTATTCTTCTATATTAGGTGTATCTTTCTTTTTGTTGGAAGTCGGATAATCCATGTTGCACAAAAGAATCCTTTGTTTCTGTGTAAGTAGCAACTAATGCACACTTATTTAATTCCCTGTATCCATGGCTTTTAAGCTTATCCTAAGAAAGATGATGCTTGAAAGTATTTACAAAAAAAAGTGAGTGTAGACAGGAGAAGCTGGCTGGTGCAAGGACTGGATTAGGGAATGGGGCAGGTAGGGCTAACACACTGGTCAAAGACACTGACATGGTAAGAATCAGTGACTGAGAGCAGAGGAAAGCCATGACTCGTGGGGGCTAACAGCTGACCCAGGGAGGAAATTTGCTACACCAACCTACTATGCATTAACTTTGCAATCTAAAGAAGCCTTAAATGACTGAAGGAAAACCATGTACCCAGAGAAACTGTTTAGAGCATCATTCTTCCAGATTATAAATTGGGAGAGCTAGTTTTATAATCTTGATTTTTGAAAAACTTCAAGAAATGAAATCACCCCCATTTTTGCTACTTCTCCAAATGAGAGCAGTATGTCATCAACTAAATCAATGTAAATGAGTGCTGATTCCAGTTTTTTTCTCACTTAGCTATGGAAAGTATTGAATGTTTCTTCGGTGATGTTTTATTCAAAATTTATTCAAAACCAGCTGGAAAGAAGAAGGGAAAAACTGGCTCCAGAGATTCACTGTCAGCTGTGCCATACATCTCCAGAGACTGCTGTATCTTTCTTTGGGATCTTTGTTCTATACATAGCTTCTGAGGGCTGTCTACATGCTCATTATTCTACTGCCTTGATGCTTTTGTGTGTTTATGAGATGAAGGAATGGCTAAAGTCAGGATTGGACTCTGTGGTTTGTCAGGTGGCACTGCTAAATCTTGGCATAAGATCACACTTCCTTTTTTAAAGATGAGATAATCCAGCAGTGCCGATGTCTCTTTAAATATAGAAAGAAAGATGAGGAGTCCATAAGATCTTACATGGTCTCCTCTTATATTTTGAAATAAATACCATACCAAAACCATTAAGTGAGGCACAGCTGTAATTTAATACACTTTTACTGAGCAAGTACTTTCAAAAGTATCCATTGGAGGACAGCAGAACACTATGAATCAAGGAGGTATGGTGTTTCTTCTTAAAAGAAAGGCCACATTTCTCATTCAAAAAGAAAAATTAAAGTAGAACATTTTTGTTTACATAACATGGTTTGGAAATCCATTATTACTTGACAGTTTTTCTCTGTCTCTCACACCTTCTATAGCTCCATTACTGCTTTGTTTTTGTTTTTGAAAGCAGTGGCATGTACTCGCTCCCTGGATGCTTGTATAATCACTTGTTCCAATTTTAAATAATTCTCAGATGGGCTTGAGTTTTTCTGTTCATTTTTAAAAAATTATTTTTAGTTTTTCAGCTTTTAGTCCTTTGCAAGTCTTACATTAGCTTTTTACCTCATTTATGTTTATAATTATTACCATCCTTCCATCCTTTTGCTTACATCTCACAGAAAAGGTGCTGAAAATGAGTAGCCAATCATTAGTAATGGAACTGAGATAGAAGTCAAAAAACTAGTGCTGGACTGAAGAATACTTTTGACTCAGCATGGTTCTTTGGGAATGGAAGAAAAAATACTTCAGGTTTTGATTCAATCTAACACAAATAAACTCTCATCTACCCTCTCAATGTCAGCATTCTACTCCTTTCTGCTCACATCCATTGCACTCAAAATTGCAGCTGCTGAAATTATTTTTGTCCTCTGTCATTCAGAGGTTAGAAGATAACTGCGTTGTATTCAAGATTTTATTTTCTTTCTTTTTTTCCCCTTCTCTTTACTTCTAAGGTCTCTCACAGTCTTGAACTTTTCTATAAGTTGTATCCACATCTGTGATAGTGAACTCAAATTTCGTCCCAACTTTCATGCCAGACCATCTTCTCCTTTTAAAGCAATATTTCCTTTCCACTTGAAACACGCTGGTAGTAGGATGGGAAGGATTGCCTTGAGACTTTCTCGTGGACTTGGTGTTTAAACACAAAACCCTTACTTATATCTTGCTTAATATCTGACTTCCATGTGAGGCTATTTGGAAGACTAATGTACAAGTGAATGTTCAGTGGGGGTACTGGAAGAGGAAGGAAGAGAGACAGGAGTTGTGGGGGGATGGCGCCTGCTTTCTGGTTCTGCCACTCTGGTAACTTTGTGGTCCCTTTGCTGTCACAAAGGGATTTTTATGTTTCCTGTTGCAGAATGTGTAAAGTACATTGTGCTGTTGCTTTTACATTAATTTCACAAAACTCTGCATAAAGTATTTATTCAGTGGCTGATAATGCAATAGTAATTTCCAAAGAGGAAAATAGTACATTAAATGCTTTTTGCAAATAATTCAGCTGAATTTGGCATTTTGCTCCTTATTTTTACATAGGGTCAAGCTCTAGAGCAGTATCTTTACACTTTGGTGACCTTTATACAACTTCAGCTTCAGTTCTCTGTTTAGTTTAAAGGAAAAACTAATGCTTTACAAAGTTCAGAAATCAGTATATGTACACACATAGAAAAACCATGATCACACATGACATTTCCATTTTATTGCACCCAAATTTAACTCTGGACAATGAGCTTGGGTTAATGTTTTGTGTTTCCCTTTCCCTGTTACATTGTGTGTGGTGTTGTCTCTCTACATTTGTGTGCAAAGCTTGTCCATTGTATTTAGTTTATTTAAAATGCAATCTCATGGTGAAAAATAAGTATTTATGTGGGGGGATTTTCTAAGAAGGTGGCTTCACAGTGATGTCTGATTAATTTATTCCTATCCCCTACTGTTACTCTCCTCAAGTGATTTCCAGATGCATACTCTAGGTATCAAAACATGTGATAATAAATGGGATCAGATAATTAGTCAAAATCTGCTATTATTTAGTAAGAGGGACTATCTCTACCTTATTCTGGACAGTGTGGTGCCACACCATCTTCTGCAATCTTACAGGGACAGCCTGCTAGGAAAGCTATTTGTCACAAGTCGTTTGCATGATGTTTATTGTGCAAAGGAGGAGGGTGAATGGATTGCCTTTGTGCTACTGAACCCCTCTGTGTGTAAGCAAAACAGGGAAATCCCTAAGACTTAACCTACAGTTCTGCCTATAATGGGCCAGGCTCCTCCCCTGCTACTTGCATCACGGGTTGCCTTTCTTGTCTGATTGCCTTTCTGGTTTCCCTGCCCTCAGCAATCTTTAACATTGTTCAGGTATATCAGCACAGCCCAACACTTCCAGTTAAGCAGTTCACATTTAAGAAGAATTATGAATTGGATAATATCAAATTGAAGCCCAAAAATTCTAAATGAATCACGTCTGAAGTGATTAGAAGTCCCTAAAAGGCTCCTATAATGTGATATTTGGGATTTAAAAATTTGTCATGGTTCCAAGTTTATGTGACTGTTTTCTCTGAGGAGTTACTTAAGCTCTACCTTTGATGATTATAATTATTATCCAAATTGCATAATATCATAAAATTGTTGCAGCTTTCAGAGGCCTTTCACCTCTATTATGGCAGCTCCAGTTCTTGCTTAACAGCAATTCATCAGGTACAAATCTTATGTGTGTTGAAGCTCACTGATGAAATTGAATTTTGTCTTTACATTGATGATAAATTGCTAATGAATTCAATATAAGCACCCTGTAGAAAAGTGATGACTGTCCCTGGCTCGCCACTTCTAGCCATGGACATTAATATTCAAAATGACCAAGGACTTCTGTTAAAATTAAAGGCTATTTGATTCTAATAAATGTCTGCATTTGTGGTCTATATTGTGATTGGTTTGAGTCTATACTAACCTACCATACCCAAATTTCTTTTGCTTATGCATCAGGGGTTCCTGGTATGGATTTTTTTTTTAACTAGATATAATTAGATTAATATGAAGAGCTGTACTGTCATTTGCAAAAGATCAGGTGGGTACCCAGAGCTGAACTGAATGCATCTCCAGGACAGTACTGTGAGGCTTAGCTGGCAAGAGCCTACTTACATAAGACAGGAAGTTTCTCTCACTGGAACTTTTTACAGATTACAGTGGCCAAAACTTACAAGGATCCTTGGAAACGTGGAGTGCTCTTTTCTCCTTGCTGTTATTTTCCCAGTTCTAAAATAATGAAGGGTGTGTTTTATATAACAATCTCTTGTTTCAAAGTACAACGACATAGCCTGGGATGAGGGACTTAGAATTGTCCAGAGGACAAAAAACTGCCTTATTTTCATCAAATCAATGGAAGATTAGAAAAGTTTTTGAATTTTTGAAAGAAATTCCTGTTCCATTAACACTTCTGCCACATAATCAGAAAGAGATTGAATCTTTTGTGCCGCCTATTCTCTCTAGGAAGCTAGACCCTATACTGCCTAAAGACCCACCTTCTAACATTCATCCCAAATTTATTTATAGCTAGTTTCCTACCTGCTTATTCTTGCTCCACTTTGAACTTGAATTTGGACACAAAACTTCTCCCCTAGGGGTTTCTCTACCACTATACTTCAGGATAGCAATGCACTTCCTCAGTCTGTTTTGCCAGGTATTGTCTCAGAAAAAGAAAGATGCTACTTCAAGTTCTGATTGTGTGCCCCATCTGAGGAGAGAATGCACACAGCAAAATCGATGTCATGGTTCCTGTCAGGGGTCAGAATGACCTTTTCTCTCTGCTGTCACCTTTGGAGCTCAGATCTTTAGTGCTGGTCCTCAGAAGAAGCATTCTGCTGGGGGGTAAATTAAATGGTCCTGGAGCAAACTGCAGCACTACTGAGGAATGGACTTCTGGAAACCTGTAAACTGAAGAGTCACGAAAATTTTCTGCTGCAGGCTTTGTACTGATTTTTAGGTGCAATGAGCCATCATGAAACTGTTTGAAGGTGACTGATTCAAGCGTGTGGACCTTGGAGCAGGCTCCGTTGACACTGAATCTAATGAAGTGTACAAAGCTGCTTGTCAGATAAGAGAAAAGAGGAATCCAGCCTTCCGGAAAGGGGACAGAGAAAGTGTTGGGGGATGGGATTAATTGATGAAATGCTTATTATGAGAGTTATGGGTAGTTAGATTAATGCTATCCTAAGTACAAAAACACAACCAAAAAAGAAGTCCATGGTAATTCCTTAAGGAGCAATTTTGCCACTTTTTCCTGCCTTCCTTGAGTTACAGTTTAACTATACAATCTTGTCTTCACTGTAGAACTAATTCAGAGGAAGAAAGTGATTGTGTTCAGAGGTCTGAGTGGACTTCTAGCTTCAGCCATGGGCCTCTCGGTTTTATTCCAAAATGAAGGTCTGTGGTCTGGAAAGAATTATTCTCGATTTACTTATAACTCCTTTCTGCGTAAGCAAACCGTCACTGCTGTCAGATACTTTTTGCATCTGGAGTATTTGTATCTGGATAATCAAGAATTCAAACTATTTTATAATTTATTATAATAATTAATTAATTAGAAGCAAATCTTACTGTTTCATGCAGTGGCAATGAAACTGGCTTAATGGTTGTGAAATTGGACTATTTCTGGTCTCAAACAACTGGACAGTGGAAAAGTGGAGACAGAAAGCAAGTAAGCATGAGGTTTTGCTATTGCTCCCAGACAGCATACTCTGATACAAGAAGACAGTGAGGAAAACATATTTATTGTTACTTACTGCTTACCACAAAATCTTACCAGCTGTGCTTTGGGCATGTCAGAGCTGGATTTCAGAATTTTCCCTGTTTTCTGCAGTGGTTTTTGCTCTCCTCTTGCCTGGAGACCTGTTCCTTTCCTCCTGCTCCTCTGTTCTTTCTGCAGGAGCCAGGGGCATGGGGAAACTGGTGATTTTCTGCCCTGCTGCTGCTACAGTGAGTGAGACTGAGCTTCCCTTTTGTGACAGGCTAACAAAATCCAAGCAATATTGGTTGTCATAGGTAACTGCAATGAAAGCTTGTTTTCGAGTGTTTTGGGTTTTTTTGTTTTTTTGTTTTTTTTTTTTTTTTTTTTTTTTTTTTTTTTTTTTTTGCTTAGCTGAGGCATGCTGGAAGGCTTTCTTTCAGTAGGAATAAAAAAAAACCCGCTTCAGAGATAACTTAGTGCTTGCAAGGGACTGCACCTGATGCCACTCCATTGTTGTCACCACTATCCTTAGAATTTTTTGCTGGTGGGACTTTTTACTCAAGATCTCTACCCAAAGATAAGTGCCCTAATCAAAAACATGACAAGTTTTAAATACTAATCGTCAATCTTCTCTTTAATTATAATTTTTATTCTGATACTTGTTTCTTGCTATTATTGTATTTCTCAATGACCAACATCAGCTGACAATATAAAGTCATGGTCTAACTTTGTGGATTTCCATCCTGACTGAAGAAATTTCAATTTAACCTTTCAGGCTGAATTCTCCTTCATTAGGTTGGAGTCTCTTATTAACTTACAGACCCTTTCTTTCATTCAATTTTCTTTAATTAAACTTGTTTCTATTATACGAACAAGAATAGATTTTGATTTATGGAAAGCTTTGTGCAATGAGGAGTTAATGTTCCCATTGTCCTTTCCTACCACTTGCAGTCCCAGTGTGAATCAGTAGTTAGGAAGTGAAGATGATAACCTGAATGCATTATGCTGGTAGTTTTGTGGGAGTAGTCAGGTACAGCTTAAAGTTGCTTTGAAATTATTCAAGATAGACCTTAAAACTTACAGAGTTATTGTAATGCATTTAATTAGTATTTAAAACAAGATCTACATTTGCATGCTTCCTTTTGGTATGTAAGTGTGCACACCATCTGATAAGCTAGAATTGTGGAAGGTCATCTAGAGGAAGAATAGAATAAAATTTTCCCTGTCTGTGAAAACATCTGCTGATCTAAAATAAAAAATGGGAGGAGGGAGGAAGAGAGTGGAATGAACTAGAAATTCTAACAGGGACATGGGTTGCTTACAGATAAGTATAAAGCAGAACTGGGGAACTGGATAACTGCAGCTGATGATCATTGACTTAGATTCATTTGGGGATACCAATTACCTACTCTTAACTGGCAGTGAAAATATAAGATGTCAGTGTGCACTTCTTTCAGTCCTTGTGACCCTGCTGAAGCTCATTTTTTTAGTCAGAGATGGTTGTGATGGGGTGGGGAATAAGTTTCAAACCAATTAATTTTGTGACTGAGTATTGTAGGAGTAACTTGGCTCTTAGAGAGGCTGCCAGTTCACCCTGGGTGGTTTCAGTGGTGAATTTTCTGACCCTGGTGTTCATGCTCCCTGTGCCAGTGCAGCCAGAGAATGATGGTGCTGTAGAAAATGGGCCACAATTTGAGGCATCTTATCTGTGCTTGGTTTGGACCAGGTGGTACAAAAAAATTCCGTATTTTAAGGCCCATTTTTCTTATTTTTATTGCTTGGGACCTGTGAAGGCCTCTATTATTTAAAGCAGTGATTCTCCATGAAGCCTTGCTTGGCCACAATGCCACCCAAAAATGGAATGGGTATGAGATGCTCTCACATTATTTCCAAATACAGCACTACCAGCAGTCTGACACGGGGAATTTCTGTGGGTAACCTTGTGTAAACCAGTAATATGAATCCAAAACCTGCTATATTTTTTGGAGTTCAGAAAAATACCAGGAAAAGAAATCCTGTTCACTGAAGGCCCAACAGTGAGCTGTGCTGAACTTCGCTGTTCCCCTGAGCCTGAGGGTCAGCATCTCTCAGAAACAGAGGCTGAGCTGCCACCCTCATTGGTGTTTTGCTCAGGTTTATTTTTCATTCTTGCAATTAGGACCTTCTGATCCCTTTGAGAATGCATAATTGAAAGCTGTTAGCAGAGTATTTGTGATGGACGTGTATTTTGGCCAGCTTCCTAGATTCCTTTTTTCTTCTCATACCAGGAAGAGATTAAATACAGCCATATACTTGCACTGCATAGCACCCTTATTTTCTGTTTTTTTGTGAAGACCAGAGGTCAATACACACCCAGTGTAAACCTCTAAATACATTTAATGTAAGTAAACTGATAATATTTGTTTGAATAATTTGAATCAAGTAAATATGAGTACATCTATTAAAGTCTTTCACGTAGGTTTATACTGACCACTCAGTTTTTGTTTCTCTATAACTAGATTGCATGGATTAATTTCCTCTAAATTTGACCAAGCTAAGTGCTAGATTATACTATGGGCTTGAACTTTGCTTTCTGTAAACAGCTTGTAAAACATTTAGGAATAGTAGCATTATGGTGACATTAAAAAACAAAAATGTAGATCAGCCAATTTCATACAGACAGCTCTCTTTATCTAATAAAAATTCATGAATAGTCATAAATCGCCTGTACCCTTGCTTTCATGGGGAAATAAACAATAGTGTTTGCGTGTTTATCTCTGAAGCAGCATCTGCAGCATGTTTGTCATTAATATAAGAAAACAAGAAGAGAAGCAAAGCTGTCATGCATTTGCAAAGATGGTGTTTTTATATTGGTGTCCTAATGCTGTTATTGACATTGGGTATCAATAGCAGAAGCTCTGTCACAGAGACAATTTTAAATGTATGTAAAGAGGCTAATATTCATCTTTCTTTAATTAACTTCATTTTGCTTCCTGGAAAATACAGTAGGATATAATAGACCATGTGGACCCTGCTTAAGGAGACAGAAGACATGGCAGAAGTCCCTTTAACAATATCTATTTTATTATAAATCTAATAGCATTTAAAACTGAAGAGAAGCCTCCTCAGGAAAAGCACCTCTGGGACTGTAGATTATGTAGATGACCACCACCATGGGCTCCCAGCTGGCTGTTTGTGGGCAGCCCCCATAGTGTGGTATGGCAGTATGGTGTGCCCCAAACCCCTCCTCCTGTACCCACCCTGGCTCCTGCCTCTGCTGCTTCCCTGTCTCTCAAGGAATGCTGCTGCCATTGCACTTCCCCTGCAGGCTTTGCTCCATCTGCTAGACTGAGCCTGAAAGGACCCACTGTGGCTGAGATGTGGGCAAGCATCCCTTATCCTCTCAGACCTCCCTGTGGTTTCAGGCTGGGAGGACAATGGAGCAGACCCTGCCCAGATTGCACATGAGACTGTCAGCACTGGTGGGGCAGCGTGTCCTGCAAGGCTGCCTTGGGTAGGTGTCCTTCAGGGGACAGCTTCAGTGAGAACAGCCTTGCTCACCAACACCACATAAATCATGATGGACTGTAAAGGCTTTTTTTGAGGAGGCAAGCCATGGTGAGCTGGACCTTCAGGAAAAGTGGGCTGCTGCTTCAGATACACTATCCAGCCTTCTCTGTCAGTCTGCTAATAATTATGCTTAAATATATATAGTATACTTATAATAATGGCAAAATTAATGTTTTGCTTGATGGTGTATATGTAAAGCACATATAATTTAGAAGGGTAATTTATGTACACTTGTGGGATTATAGCATGGGGTTTGTTCTGCAGATCTCAGGAAATTCACTGTATTTGAACACAGTTGATTGGTGATGTTTTGTGAGGCTGTGATGCCTAGACGTACTGACAGCCATGCTGAGGGCACGACTGCTTGCTCAGCAGACATCTTGTATGGAGCAGCCTTTGGGTTGGATCTTCCTCTTGAGCACAAGAGACCAGAGCATTGGGGAAGGCCTCTGTGAAATTTCTATATCTCTTTTGTTTCCAGATGTATCCTAAGAGGGGATTGGTATGTCTATAAGGACTACTTTGGTGTAGTGATGTTCTTTCTTAGCCTTCATGTGTCAGTACCTCCCCCAATTATCCCCTTTATTGTATACACAAAAGTGTCAACCTTAAAGTACTCCTCTTGAGAATGTACAAAGATAGCTGTAATTTGTCAACAGTTTTAAAATCTCCAAGCAACTGTCTCCCTTTCCATCACATTCACTGTAGTTGTTGTTCTGCAAAATGACTTGAGCTTTTACATACAGGGGTGTGTGAATGAAATTCTTACAGTTAGTTATCTTGGCTTACTTTCTGCATGGAGAAGGAATTAATTTCTAATTGTAAAATGAAGTGTCTGTATATATAAGATGAAAAAAAAAAAGAAGAACTGTTTAATTTGTTTATTGTGCCAGGCTATCCCCACTCAGTTATCACTCATGTACATTTAAGTTCACGTTGGTGTGGCTGGTGGCTCTATGACACTATAAGTCTTACACTGTTTGATTCCTAAGAAGTCAGTTCAATAACCACAACGAGGATGGATTTTTTTGTTTGTGTTACAAACCTGTCAAGTAAAAGGATATTTTTCTAAGCAATTGCTCCCCAGGAGAAGCAGAAAGGCGGAAAAACGGCATTTGGTCTGACCTTGTGCTATTGAGCCAGGACAATATACTGCAGAAGAAAAGCTGTCAGCAGCCTATTGTGGCAAATCCTTGCTGCTCCTCAGGGCCTCACACCAATGAAAATCTGTGCCAAACAGATAACTTGCTTTCTAATCTCCCTGTTTGGCTTATTCTTATTTATATCTGTGGCCAACTATAAAATATACTGTGCCTGAAAAGACTCAGAGTGGATGTGCTTAGACCTGTCCGTGAACCCTTCCTCCATAACCTGAGCCAGACTGCAGCTAAGATAAAACTATCTGTATGTCTGTTCTTGGTGACAGGGGCACATTTCCCTTCCTGCTACATTGCACCTGGCTGAAGATCATCTTGAGTTATTCTGGAAGGACCCTGATATGTGGTTCCAGAAGAATTTGGCTCTTTAGTGCTTGTTTACTCTGCTTCTGTCTTCTGTTGCTGTGAAATACCAAACTGGTAAGGGCAGCTTGATTAACTACTTGCTCCTCTGTGCCAATCTTGGGCAGCAATTGTTGTTAGAAATGTGAACTTCTATTACTCTGGTAGATGTTTCTGCTATGAAGCCCAGAGGAGAATTTTCCCTGTCATTTCCTCTCCTCTCTTCCTCGTCCCCAGGCTTTTATAAGCAAATACCATGAGAGCTTAACTCCATCACTTCATCCTTCAATAGCAGTGAGCTTCCTGTCTGATCAGGTAATGGGAGATTTTTTTTTCCCCTCCAAAATGAAGACGTTGGAAAATTTAACTGCTCAATACTTCATGCTGAAGTTTTTCATGTGTCTGAGTGCTCTTTGGATAGATGGTTATGTTTATACTGTTTTAGTCCTCATTGTGTGTGTAATGCATTATGTAGGCAGTCATTTGGTAGACAAAAAATAAATTCTAGGAAGGCAATGTACTGTTAGAGTTCATACTACAGTTTCTGATGTTATATTTAAAACCTGATGGTTATGCTTTTCTACATAATAATTTTTTGACTTCTTAACCCAATGCAGTTCAAAGCAACTAGGAACTGTGCAAATGGCTTTTCTTTACCACACTCCCTCACACACTGTTTCCAAAATACACTAAAGATGTTATTTTCACTTCCTCTACCTAAAGTTAAACGTGTTTGTGCTGTGCTGAATCAAGGATTTTAAGGCTCTCAACTTGATATACATGAAGCAGCACTTCCAGTACATAAAATTTTGAAAGAGTACTTAGTATTTACCAGGAAAGATTGATTGGTTCATTGGAAATGAAGTGAAGAAGTTGACTAAGTTACTTGGCATGAAGAAGAGAAGCTATATAAGCATATGTATGTGGAGTTTTTTTTCAAATAAATCTCCCTCCTAAACTGAAATCAGCCTGCTGTAGTTTCTTCCCAGGGCTATGTGACCAGTCTCCACATAAAAGCCACAACGAAATGAGGTTTGTGACCGCTGTGGCTCTATTAGTCTCAGTTCTGTTGGAAAATTAGGTACATGGCTGATCACTAATTCTTTTCCTAATGCTGTTATTTGTTTTCCCTGCTCCTCTTCCATCCTTTTTTTCTTATTAAGAAAAGGTACATTTTATAAAGTAAGTGTTTCTTGTATTATCTCTCAAGGAAAAGCCCATCTGTTTAACAAGCTTTATCAGATACATTGTTCAGTACTCCTTACTACTTGAGCAAAGATGATTAGTTGGCATGTACATGAGATAAAAATCAAAGTGTTTAGGACATGAGCTATAGAAGAAACAGAGAGAAAAATGTAGCATGAGGGGTTAATTTTTTTCTTAATCTCAACATTAATGAGCATTTAATGTGACTGTATTATCTCTAAAGAATAGGAACATAATGAGATAGTAAATTGGCGTGTCGAGAATTTTCTGAAGCAGAGCAATCTTTGTAACCAACTTGACTTCAGGCAAAATAGCCAAATTGCTGCCTTTTGACAGTGGATTATAATATATCAGCCAGTGATATAAAATATCTTAGGCCCTGGGAACTATCTCTACAGGTTAGGTGCAAATGCAATCTTGAGCTTGGGAACAGGGAAAGAGTTGAGGGCCATTTAGTGTTGTGCAGGTCATGTGCCTGGACCAAACTTAGTGTTTCCAAGTAAATACACACCCTATTTCTGCCCCATCATTTACACTGTGGAGCTGAAAAGAAAAATCCTGATTGTACCTGCCCACAGGAGATTGTACCAGCTCACAGGAATGGAGCAGATAATGGAGGAAAATCCTGTGTGTAATTTTGTTGAAAGTTCTCCTCATAGCCAGCTTTTTAATCTTTCCTCACCTCCTCCAAGGGAGGAACATATGTTTCTATTTCTGATAATAGCCACAGTCCATAACAGCCCCTGTTATGAAGGTCTAGGCAGAATTATTAAAGTAAAAGGTCTTAAAAAGTCACTCTGGTTGGCTACCAAAAAGAAAAAAAAATATTCAATCAGTCTTCAAGCATTCACATAAAGCAGTGACACTGATAGTGACACTTCAGCTGATTAAAGAGATTGAGTTTTAATGGTTAGAATACAAGTGTTTCCCCCCTCCCTCCCCTTCTAAATTAGTCAGGGGGCTACACTTATGCAGGATGGAACTCGTTGCCATGACTGGAGTTATCAACAGCTCTGGATGGGGAGATTATTTTCCAGGCAGGAGACGGACATACTTATGACATCACTCAGGCCAGACCTGCCTGCTGCGTTTGAGCCCAAATGGAGCCCTGGGTAGTGGGCAGGGCATGTGCAGGTGGTGGCCTCAGTTGGGGCCTCTCAGAGCAATCATAGCCTACAGACATCCTCAGGTGCTTGGATTTAAATTGTATTTAGTGGCAGGGAGGTTTGTATTGTGGAAAGATTCTGGTTAGACTGTTCTTTACTCCTGTGCATGCTGCAGACGTGGGGAAATGCAGGGAATAGCTATAGTTCCCTGTGGATTTGTTCCAGTTATCTTCAAAGGCAGAATGTGGTGGAGCCAGCCACTTGAGCTCCTCAGGTAATAGTAACAACCTTGTTTGTGTTTTAAGTGTAGCACTGTGTGGTGAAAACCTGTCCCCCTATGTGTCCATGGGGACAGTGGGAAGTCAAGCTTAAGAGTGACCTTGTGAAACGGCTTTGCTCTGATAATTCCTTACCTGGCACAGAAAAGCAGCTGGAATACACATGAGGAAAGTTGTGCTTGATTGTACAAGTAGGAGCTTTCAAAACTCATCCAGAACTTTCACCTTGCTGAGTAGCTCCAATAAGGACACTGAAGCAGAGCACATAAATTTTAGTGAACGTGATGTAGTCAAGCTGAAAAAGTAATTTTTCTTTAAGTCAATAGTGTAATATCCAGGATTTAGCACGTGCAGATGCAGTATTAAAGTTCAGCAAAAGTAGTTTCAGTGACCTTGAAAATGGGCCATTCTATGGTAAAGATATAAGCAGCACTGTCTGAAATGACCTGCAGAGTCAGCATATGTGTGGAAGCTGTTGGATACAGCTTTCAGCTCTATAATGTACTTAGAAGTCTAATCAATAAGCCTGACTTTGGGAAATACAATCTTTTTCTCCTCCCTTTGCAATAATTATGATTTATATTCCCTTTCAAATCAGTTGAAAAATACCTTTCCTATATTCCAAAGCTTTGAATTAGTAGGTACAAGGCAACTATTTTCTTGTTGTTCCACTATTGAAAACTTTCAGATAAATATTTTCAGTGTAGGTACATCTGTGCTAAGCCCTTCCTCCCTTCTTCCGTCTCCCCCCCCCCCCCCCCCCCCCCAAGTATTTCCCTAGGGCTTGACTTAAAAACATTCTAAGGAAAAAAGAAAAATAAATCCCAACACATGATGAGGTCTTGTTCAAAATCTGATGTTTGCAAACAAAGACTGAGGATAAAAATACATGTCAGAGGCTAACTTCTTTAATGCTGATATAGATGAAAACAGACATGGGGAAACTTGGGTTTGCATGAGGTCTCTCAAAGGCAATGAGAGCCTCTTGGCAATTGTTTGCAGCTAGTGCATTGGAGGTTAATGTGTTTCGTGTTTGCTCCTCATGATGCTTTAACAGGCCAGCTCAGGTGCTACACAGCTTTGTAGGGATTCCTAGCCAGGAGCTGCACACAATCACAGCATTATGAGTGACTTGGAAAGCTTTCAAGCTTTTCCAAAGCTTTCTACTAATGATTGCAATTGCATTGTGTTCCTGTGGGCAAATAGGCTGTTGCAGGACCCCATTGCAGGCTGATTACTACCATTCCCACTGTGTTAATTGCTGAAAAGCCTCCTGAGGTTTTAATGGGAATCCTTGCAGAGTAAAGTGCTAGCTAGGTGAAGAAAGGAGGCAGCCCTCTGGTAAGATCCATCGTTTTCAGCACAGGATAGAGAAATGTAGGGATAACTCACTTTCTCCTCATTTTGCAAAAGGTTGACTCATGAGAGGAGGAAGAGGAGAAACAACTCATACAGGGCTTGGGGATTTGGTAGACCCTGGGTGCTGCTGCAGTTGTTCATGCAGTTATCATATCTGTCTGACCCTATATCAGTGAGTGTCAGTTGTTAATATTTTATCTCAAGAAAGTTTCTGATCATGACAATGTAATATTTCCCCTGTTTTGAGATTACTCAGCCATTTTAACCTTAAAAAAAGAAGGCAACAAACAGATCTACTTGGGAGAAAATCTTCAATGTGGGAAATCTTAACACTGGTCTCAGCTTTTCGTAGGTCTTCCTTTTGTTTTTCTTTGAAAGTTCTTCAAAATGCTGAAGGTATTTGGTGTCTATATCTGTCAGTTCTGCTGGGTCTTTGGATTTTTTTCCCCTGAATTTACTTTTCTGGTGAGCTTTTATTAATATGTAAATTCATGTGCATACAGATCATCAGTGTCTGGCTTCTCAAAGTGATAAAATTGGCCTTTTTTTTGTACCTATTTTAAACTTAGTTCTTGGATGTTTTCTCCTCTTTTATTTTAAACAAAAGAAATTATTCGTATCATACATTTTTTTTCCTGAGTAGACCATAAGGGATCTTCTGTTTATTAATGCAAACATCTGGAAAACACTTCAGAAGTTCTTTATGTTAATTTCCTTAACAAGGTCCATATTTTAAGAACAAGTTATGCATTGTGAAACAGTTTCTGAGTGAGTATCCACAGCACTCTGTTATCTTCTGAGATAGGCATTGCTAGTCTCTTGGTGGTAACTGGAAAACAATCATCTTGGAAATGTCAAAGTCTTGATGCAGATTCCTAAACTTTCTGGAACAAATTCTGCACTCTGTTTTAAGTATGTCTGGAGTCATTGGATTTGTGCTGGTGTAGCAACCAGATATGACTGTCTCAGGGCCAGCTGGAACTTGTGTGCAGCCTGATTTATTAGCGGTCATATTAGTAGTAGACTTCATTATGGATCAAACAGTAAGATATTTCTAAACTATTTTGCACATGATTTTGTTAGTGTGCAGCATGAGTTCTCCCAGAGAGTGCGGACCTGGAGATTAAACTACAATGTTCCAGCGTTATCATTGGAGAGATTTACTTTGGCTGGGCAGCCTTACTTCAGAGCAGTGATACAAAACACTGCATGTGTATGTCTGAAGCTCAGGGCTGGATGTCTGCAACTTACATAAGTCCTGTTCACAGGCTATTTGAAAACTTTTCAAATTCAAAGTTTTTTGCTTTGGTTTTTCTGTGGCTGCTGTCAGCTTGTTTCAAATGGTAATTTTCCTTGGAGAGGAGGACTGTGTCTTTTCATGTCTAGGTCAGGGCTCTGAGAGCAGTGACTCTCAACTGTACCCTACTCTTTCTTCTCAAGAGTCATGCCATTTTAGTGAGTCAGGATAATGGTTGCTTTCCTTCAGGATCTAAGGAGGATGGAGTGATGCAGCAACCTGTGGTCCTATTTGTGTTTTGGATTTATTTATGAATACAAAAATAAAAACCAGTTTCTATTAAGTTCTATGGCATTTATTAAATGGTCATTTTTGCTTGTGGATGTGTGGGTGTCTGGAAAGACTTACTGGTGTGTTGCTACTTGGATACTGAAGACAGGCTCTTGTGAGAGCCTGCCAGATATGCTGCTGGGGTCTGCAGGTGTTTCATGCTGTGGATAGGAGAAACATAATACACAACTCTATGTAAATGCTGTTAGTATTATCAGAAAAACCTAGCACCTACAGCAGCCTTTAAAAGGGGCTGTGTTCTGCGGGATTTTTTTTTTTTTTTTGGGTACAATCCATGAATATGGATGGATGAACCCCAGACCTAGTAATGAGATGCAGAGCCTTTCAGTATGAGAACATTGCTTTGGAGATGTGGTTATGAAGCCAGTTATTACCTAGTGTAAGCTTTGCTGCTGTGAAGGGACCTTCCTCAACACAGGTTTTATAATAAGCTCCTTCTTTGGTCCTATATGGCTTTGTGTTCAAGCTACAGTTATTCATGTTTGAAAATGATGATGTGTTCAGTAGGAAATAAATCTGTCTCTGGAGATAGCTGTCTTCATCATCTAATATTAGAGGGATCATAACTACTGGGGTCTGGAAGGCAAAAGAGGAAATGAACTTTTAATGTGAGTGGTGTTAAATTTTACAGGGGAACTTAGGCAAGTTATTTTTAAAAAGAAAGCCAAATCTCCTTTTGGGTTTTGTTTCTTGTACATGCTGAAATATCACTGCTGAGTGGTGACCAAGTCTCATTTTACTGTGGTTTGACAAGATTGAAATCCAAGAAAAGAAGAATAGTTATTTTAAAATGAGTATTTAAAACAAATCTGATGCACATAGCTTGCACTTTAAAAAGAACCTACTTAGATTTCTTCATTAAATCTAAGGAATCTTAGATTCCTTCCTTGCTGTATTCTTACATACTATTTTTCTATCAACAGTGCTCAGTAATTTATAATACAGGCAAATGTCATAATTCTGTTTTACAAATGGGGATCCCAAGGTGTAGGGAAGAAAAGGTGCTTTCCTTGATGCCAATAAGAAGAGCAGTATCTAGTGTGATTGCAGGCTCTAAATCTGTCACATCCATGTGAAATGCTCTGCTAGGATTTTATGCTGTAAGTGTAAAAATGAGATCTTAAAATCAGGTGTGTTCCATCTATTGTGAGGAAAAAATAAAAGTCATTCTCTTAGAGCTAAAATGTACCTCTTACCTTCCCCTGAAACCTGTATTTGTTTTTAATAGACGTTATCTCACTTGTATTTAACAGTATAAAGTGCTGTAACTGCGATTACCCACCTCACAGAACGTAAACATTCACTTAGTTTGATTGGCATTAAACATCTTGATTTGTGCAAAACAGGTTTATCACCAGCTTTGGACTAAAAGTCTGCAAGTGAACTCCTCTTGTTTGAAAGTGATTGAGGAAGGCATTGCATAATAGGTAGACCAAGTGTTACTCTTTTTTTTTCATGGCTGTAGAATGTGTCCTATCTCATAAGATCAACAGGATCATTTCAAGAAATCTAGCCCAAGTTTTTTAACTCTGAAGAATCTTTACTGGCTTAATGGTAGTTGGCAATGTTTTCCTGATGCTTGTGAATTCCAGGGTCTTACATTTTTAATGAAGAGGAAGTCCTGAAGGTTACAGGACTGTATTTTTCAAGCAGGGAATTTTGCAGCTAAATATTTTCTAAGTTCTCTGCGCAGGAATCTTAGTTAGTGAAGGTGTAAGCTAAGATAAATTAACTTTGTCAATAAAAATATACTTTGGACCTATAAATACTTACTGGTAGATATGCTTTGTATGGGTAAATAATATTGATGATTGCTTCAGAGATCCTTGCAAGCTTATGGAGCTCTTTTACAGAACTAAATCTAAAATGGCCGTGGAGGAACCTAGGGGTTGGTCTAGTTTTAGACATGAGACTTATTTCTGTGGATTCTCTGAGAAATTCAAGGGTGTTGCTTTCAACTGAGCCAGGAAAACACCTTTGTTCCAAAGCTAGAATGGACATGACAGCCTGAGCTCTACCCAAGATGCAGATATACCTCTTGATGTGTTACTCCCATTGTATCTGGTAGGCCAGTATGAAAGGCTGATGTGAAGGCTGGTGTAGATCAGAAGAAATAGAAATGCTCGTATTCTTTGGATCATGTCAGTAGTACACAGTGTTACAAGGAGAGGAAATTTTAAAGGCTGGTCACGTTTGCTGTTTGACTACTGAATCAATTTTAGCAGTCAAACCAGTGTTGTCTCCATTTGGTGTTGGGTAGGTTCTTTAACAAGCAAACCCTGTGCAGTACAGAGTGTGAAAGCCAGATATGAAAGGCTGGAGGTGTGCTCTTAAAGAGATCTGCTTGCTTTTGGAACAGCAGAATGGGAAGCATCAACAGAAAAAGAGTGCATAACTAACAATTTATTTTCTTGACCATGTGGGTTATAATATGTCTTTTTTTGATCCACCTTTGAGACACTGAGGCATTTGGGAGTCCTCCTTTGCATGACTATTCATTTGCAGTGAATAAGTGCTTGAGTCCTTTGTGCTTTATTGCAAATATGGATATTAGGTCATGAAAAATAGTGGCCTGCTTATAATTAATTTACTTCCATTTATCAGAGACTTGAAACTGAACAATGTTTTATGGCACAGAACAGTAGTTGGCCACAACACTACTGAAACTTCTGTGAACACAGGATCTGGCTCAGTGCCCCCAGCTGCCTGTGAATAAAAAATTAGATTAATATTGTCCAACCCTTTCCTTCTGCATGCTATTCAAGAGAAATATTTTGGCCCCTAGTATCACTTAGCCAATTTGCCAAATGCTTGGTTTTTAGCATAGTGTCATTGAAGTATATATGAGGTTTTTGTTATCTTAATTCTTCCAAATTAGTCCATGTTATTCCACTCAGTAAAAGAGGGTTCAGTTTTCAGTACTGTAGTGTTCTGTCAGTGAAAGGCCAGGAACTCCTGATTTGAAAAAAAAGACCTTAAATAGAAGTGAACGTAATCTCTCTTTTGTTGAGAGTGTTGTGTTCTAACAGGCCGTGTAAAACTTGTTCATTTTCATGCATTGCTTTTTGTCTAAGGTGTCTAATCTAACAGTTTTGATTTCAGTAACTGAAAGATGCTCAAAAATCTTATGTGCAGACCTCTGACTTTGCTGCTTTTGAGATCATTCTCTCTGAGTTGCTTTTGCTTTGTGGCAGCAAGTGCCCTTTAGCTGAACTCCACTGTATGTTCTCTGCATCGAGCCACCACCACTGCTGAGCTTCCTATCTGTTGATCTTGTGCCACTGCCAGGCAGTAGGACACCCTCTCCCACTGAGAGTTACTCAGCAGCTTCTCTCTGCCAATTCAGTTACTCTCTGCCTTTAGGTGCATCTGTTGTGGCTCTGCAGTAGCTGGGAAACAGCAAGGATCAGTTTCCTTTTGCCTCTGTCACCACTGACTATAGCACTGGTCCCTCAGACTTTCTTGGCTGCTGTTTTGCTGTCAGATTTTATTGCTTATCATGATTTTTTTAAAAGACACTTAAATAGCAAAAAACAGAGCAAAAAAAAAAAAAGGCGGCAAGAAAAATGGGTAAATATGTGGAGGGTCAAAGCATGCAGGAAAAAGAGGGAAAAAAAAAGATTAGATGAGTTCAGAAAAAGAGAGGTGTGTGTGGATGACTAATATTTCACTGTGCTTCATGATCTCCTTTCTCATCCTGAATATGTCAAAGGGCTGACTATAATTAGATACAGCCTCTTCCTGGGTAGCTGAGTGAGCCTTGTAAATATGAGGATCTCTCCTTTAGTTACATATTCCTTTCTAAATGACTGATTAGACAGAATTATTTAATCCTGAATGAGGAAGATAAAAGCATTTTGTTTAAAAAACAAAAATGCTCCACCTTACTTCTTCCATTCTACAATAGGACCATGGTCCCTTTCATCTTACACAATATGTATTCACGCAAATTAATCATGCTGTACACTGAACACACCCAGTGGTCAAAGTTAGGTCTGCATGGGAAAAACCTGGGTGTTTTCTGGTGTCTAAGACATTGGCTGGTAGTTTTTTTTTTAAATTATTAAGTGAAATTTTAATTGATCTAATAGAGTAGATCCAGTTGGATGAGACCTACAATGGTCAACAGGTCCAATGGCCTGACCTGTTTCAGAGCTAAGTTAAAGCACAGTACTACAGTAATTTTCTCAATGCCTCTTAAACACTGACTGACATGGGGCATCAACCACCTCTCTAGAAAACCTGTTCCAGTGTTTGACCACCCTCTCAGTAAATGACTGCTTCCTCATGTTCAGTCTGAATTTCTCCTGGTGCAGATTTGAGCCATTCCCATGTGTCCTATCAGCTACTCTCTCCCCTTTCCCTCCTTGAGAAGCTGCAGAGAGCAATGAGGTTGCCCCTTGGCCTCCAACTCTCCAAACTAGACAATCCCAAAGTCCTCAGCTGCTTCTCACTGGACATCCCTTTTGGTCCTGTCAACAGCTTTGTTACCACCTCTGGATGCATCCAAGGACCTTTACATCCTTCTCTAGTTGTGGACCCGGGACTGCATTCAGTGTCCATGGTGAGGCCTCACCAATGCTGAATGCAGTGGGATGGTCACCTCTGACTGGCTGCTGATGCCGTGTCTGATGCACCCCAGGATGGGGTTTGCCTGCCGGCATTCCCAGACCCTTTCCTGCAGGGCTACTCTCCAGCCACTCATCTCCCTGTTTGTACTTGTACCCTGCGCTACTGTCCCAGGTGCAGAATCCAGCATTTGCACTAGTTAAAATTCATACTGTTAATGATTATCCAAATCTCTCTATATCCCTCTGCAAGGCATGTTGTTCCTCCAGGGACTCAACAGCACTTCCCATTTTACCATCACAGGAGTCTCACCAAGTGTGCACTGTGTCATTAGTCATACTTTGGAATGCATACAGCTGAGGAAAGGAGGTGCACTTGTGAAATGCAACTATAAATGTAATACTTGCATTTTTTTAATTGTTTTTTTTTTTTCATGTCCTAAATGCTGGTGCAATACTTCGGGCTTAGTTTGCCATATTTTGAGGTTTTTTCAGTAATTTTTCAGTAATCTAGGTTTAGGATTATCTACTTGGAACTGGAAATACTTAAGCTTTATAAGGAATCATGTTACACAGAGATTGGCATCCTTACTGTTTGCTGAAACTGGCAAAACATGAAGTTTAGAGTCTGGTGCACAACTGTTTATTAATTTAGTTTGAAGCATATAGGTAAATGTGAAGTATGATATTTCTACCTGTTGAATTCTAAGGAGGTGTCAAACGTGATTGGAATAAATCTGATGCAAAGGTTTGTTTACACAGGTGTTTCACTAGACATCACTGGAGGGTGAGGAGGAATAAAGTCGATGTCATCAAGTCCTTGCTGGAAAAATCTCTTTTTTTTTTTGATCAGGAGAAATAGTACATTCTTGAAAAATGCTCAGGAGAAAATCCAGTAACATTTGTGTTCCTTGTTTTATTTGGAGAACACTGGAACCTTTTCTTTTAAATTGTGTTTTCATGATATGTTGCACAAAAAATTTTGTTTTGCATTATGTAATAATCTTCAGTTGAAGTAACTATGGGAATTTGCATGCTTTCTTGACTAAAATTAAAAAAAAATATTTTGGTAATTCCTCTCATTAAAAAAAATGTATATTTTAATCTTCCTTGAAGAGGTATAAGTGGATTAATTCTGAGTTTTGTACCTGCTATACTCAGTTTAAAACAAAGATTTCAATTAAATTTGAACTCCCTGGCAGTGAGAGTGGCAAAGAGGCTTGGCTCGCTCAGTTTGACATTGTTGGTTATTGGTTTGTTTAAAGATTAAAAGATAATTGAAAGCTGATCTTTTCTTTAGCAGCAGCGTCAAACATCTACAAGCTTGCTGTTTTGCTTTAGATGAGCTTAACAATTCATTTTCTTTCTTTTATTAATTTGCTAATGAACAAAATTAATGGATATAGCCAAGCTCATAGCATGTACTAACGGATTTTTAGTTGACTTTGAGTTTTTAAATTTTAATTGTATAACTTCTAATATTTGAGGTCATGAAGCATTTCACGGACACTGATTTACTTGTTGATTAAAGAAAGACAGCAAAGCTGTCTGTAATGTAATTTGTAGCTTGCTGTTCAGGAAGATGCTCTTCTGAAGACCTTTGTCTTGAGTGTAGCTGTAGCTCTGTTCTGCTCTCTGAAGAGAGGAGACACTCATTGTCCCTTCTAGACTGCCAGTGAGCTTTCTGGGACCATCTGTCAAATATTTTCATCTTTTAACATCCTGAACTCTTGCAGATTTGAGGCATAAACTGAAGGGATTGGCAAGTGTGTTGGAAGGGGCAGGATGTTAAAGGATAACAGATCTTTTCCTCATACCTACTTTGTAGATTTGGGCAAAAAGGATTTTGTAGCACACAGCTGCCCAAGCTTAATCGTCCTTCAACAAGGTCATTTGCTCTGCTCCTGCTGGACTGATGGCAGCTGCTTCTCCTCCCCTGGAGAAGGGATGCAGCTGAAACTGAGATGAAAGGTGCCTCTTAAGCTGTTCCTCCTCTTGATACAGGTTCATGAGAGTCTGACTTGACTCACCTGGAAAGGCATCCCATAACAAACCCATAACAACCAGTGTTATCTGAGATAGGGCAGAAGTGTTGGAGCTCAAAGACTGCTAAATGGACTCTCTTTAAACAAGGGCTCCTTCTTTTCACTGCCTCCAACTCACTGTTGAGTTCCTTTCCCAATGGGATAAAATTTCTTCTGTGTAACTTTACAAAGAACTCGTTTTCTTTTGGAAATGTGTGATTCTCGAACCTGCAAAGGTTCTGGCAAGAGATGGACTTTTTTTGTTTGCCCCAAATAATTTGAGCTTCATAATTTAGCTAATATTACTTCTTATTGGTTTTATTTCTTGTTAAAACCAAAAAGTAGAAGTCAAAAGTAGAAAAATGCAGCCAGGTTTAACTCTGTCTATGCATTGCTAAACATCTTCCTCCAGGAAGAAGGTACACATGTTCTTTATAGATATGTATTTGTTTCAGAAGTCTTTATCTATTTCAGGTGTTAAAGGGTATAGACACATTTAATAGGTAGTTTTCCTTGAGAGTGACTGAGTTAAAGTGAAGAACAGGCTCAGTTTCTTTTAGTCTGGAAATTTGGATTTGATTATGGATGTTGTGCTCAAGACATGTAGCTAATTTTTTGTCATACAAGCCATTAAACATTCTAATACAGATGGATTTGCAAATAACTATTTATAACACCATGCTGACAAGTATTTGCTTAATTCCTTGAATGGTAAGTTTTTTCCCCAAATTTATCTTTTAGAGTAAGCAAAAATCCTTTCTGGAGCTGTTCTTCAGACAGAGTCTGTGCCTTACATAAAGCAAAATTAGCCATTTCTTGGGAGCTGTCTTATTAACAAAGTAAAACATCTCAGATGTTCTCTTGGCTACAACTGGGATTGCCCCTGCTGGAACTCCTATGCTTCTGCTAGGAATATATGACTAACAGTTGAAACATGCAGGAACTTAAACTGCCCAAGAAAACTATTCAACATTTTCCAGTTATGTAGACATTTTACACACAAAAAAACCCCAAAAACAAAAAAAAAAACCACCCAAAAACCAGCCAACCAACCAAACAAACAAAAAAAAAACCACCAAAAAAAACCCCCGAACCCATCTGAAGATTTGTAGTCCAAAGGTGGCCATATATTTACGGAGGGGAAGGGAGGATTTTGTTTTTGAAAGTAATGGGTTCTTTGAAGACTCTCTAATTTTACGTGTTTCTTTGGTAATGTGTCTCTGAACCACTACTTTTCTAAAGTGGCTTGCCTATCTTACCTGAAGGTGTGGATTTCATGTAAATGATCAGTACTCTCCAGGACAATAAATACTTTGTAGTGATGAGCCCTACAGAAAAGTATAAAGTTGTGTTTTTTTTTTTTTTTTTTTTTGTTTAACCCCTAAAAACACCCCCTATTCTAACAGCTAATTTCTGCATAGGTATTTTTTTCCACCTGAGCAACCTAAATACAATGATGGAAACACTTCATTGTATTTAGGGAAAAAGGTATTTAGTTTCTGGCTGGTAAAATACAAGATACAGTGGGATTTAAACAGTTTTACTTTGAAAATATGCTGCAGAAATGGTTCATTGGTGTAGAGCATTACTACTAACTTTCTTTATACATTACCTTGAAAAATGATGATTTTATTGGTTTGGCATGCTTGAGAACATAAAATACTTGAATTAAAAAATATGAGAGTGAAAGAAGATATCAAAGGTGTATATATCTCACTTTAGCTGGCCAAACTTCTTGTGGATTGGAGGGCTTCCAGTTCCTGAGGTTTAGGGAAAGAATATGAGAGTAGGCAGGCATAAAGTGAAGCTTTTCCCACTCCGTCAATTGCTTTCAGCAATCTGTGGCTTAGGGACTCACCAAGTCAAAGGTTGTATCCATTTCTCCACATTTAATAGTTCTTGTAGGACTTTGTAACCTGAAGCTGTCTAAAAGGAAAGCTGCCCTAAAACTAACCCAAAGGCAAACAGCAGATAGCAACAGGCTTTACTCTGCTTTTCTTCCTTTTTCAAAAGCATGATATTCTGTTTTGTAACTGGATGATTTTTGCAGCAAAAGCAGGATTGACATTTCCTTCAAAGAGGAGCTGCAAAACTGCATCATCCAACCATGAAAAATGGCCAGTCTGAGATTGAGGGATGAGATGCTTTTGCTCAGACAGGCTACTATTATTTGCAGAGTAGTTCTTGCTGCAAGGAAATGGGTGTTCTCAGATGAGAGAATTGGTGTGAAAGTGTTGCTTATTGCCTTTCTAAAGAACTTATGCTCTCTGCCTCTCTAACTCAAGTTCAGGGCAAGCTCTATTTAATCCTGTTTATAATTTTGTCCCTCTAGATTTCTGGTTATGTACATTTTATTGAATTAGTGCTTCTTGAGGGAAATACTGTCTGTTTAATGGGCTTAATCAATTTTCTTGACAAAAATAATGCTCAAGCAATCTTATAAATACTGTAAGGCAAGTGCGTGTAGTTGCACACTTATCCTCTAATGTAGGATGATGACCCTGTTAAAGGTTTTTCTAGGAAGTGTATTCAAATTCCTACTGTTTAATTCAAAGTGCTTTTTACTAACAGCTGCAAACTTAAAATGCACTAAAAATATTAGTGCAAAAAGAAAATTAAGTAAATGATGACTAAGGGGTATTAGGTATTTAAACCCACTAAAACTTAATAGAATTTAATTTGTTGAGAATTCTTAGCCCTGTTTCTTAAGATCAGGCTTTTATCCAAGAATGGGCAAGATTGCCCAGAAGTAGTCCTTCTAGATGGAATTTCTTTTGATAACTTACAAGCAAGAGAGAGAAACTCTGGTTTGTGAAATCCTGAAACTGCATTTCTGCCTCTTTTATCAAAACAAACCATTGGTTAAAAAAAAAAAAAAAAAAAAAAAAAGAAGCCAGATGATAGAAGTTTGTGTAACTATCCTAGTTTATAACCAGGGGATGATTAATTGGGTAGGAAAATCAGGAAGCCAACCCCCTGGAAAAGCAACATCTACTGTGAGTACCATGCTGCAGAGTATGTGTGAAGTGCTTAGAAGTAATGTAAGTGGAGTCTCAGGTTCTGGTTTCTTTCCTTCAAGGCTGCCCTGGCCATTATGTGCCTGCCAAATGCCATTTCTCCATTTACTTGATTTCCAGTCTGTGAAGTCTTTAAGGCCAAATGCTCCAGGTGATGAATGGGGAACAAAAATCTCTCTTGGTAGTTGTTCAGCAACTTCATCCAAATCACCTCAGAGACACAACTCCATATTACCTTCTGCTTTTCCATTCTGTTCTGTCCCTGCCCAGTGCAAGTGCCCGAGTGCTGCTGAGATTTGTCACTTTTGGTCATGGTCGTGGTAGTGTGGCATCTGGTGATGGGCACTGCTCTTCCCCTGCCCTCCTGCAATCAAGGGCTGTGTCTCATAAGCTGGATATAGGAAAACTTTGTCACTGTTTTGAAAGGACTGCTGGCTTGAGCAAGGAGGATTTCCTGTTCATTTCAAAAAGTAACTGTAAGTAAGGAGCATAGACCTGGTGCTGCTTAATGTGCTGTGGGTAACACTATTTTCTTCCACTTCTAAGTGAAAATTTTTGTTAATTGTTTTTTTATTTTTTCAGAATAATTTCATACCATTGTCCTATTCTGTAAACACTTCAGTGAAATGTTTCAGTGGACTCAATGTTTTTGTAAATTTATAATGTTTTCTGTAAGTTTATATTATCAGATTAATAAGCAAGTCACATAATGTTATTACTTGCAGGATAAGGCAAACAAATTTAGACACCAAAGGTCAATTTTCCCTTTCTTTTACTGTAAATATTTCCACTACTATCATATGTGTAAATATGTTTGAGTAATACCAAAAGAGGAAATTTAACTTGATTGTGGTTTACTCCCTTCACTTCCATCCAGTAGCGCTCTTTATACAGGGTCTCCTCTAGTTTCTACTAAGCTATCAACAGTTTAGCCATGAACAATTTTCTTAGCTTTCTGCATTGGAGATAGTGTCCAGGGCAGTATTTCAGGTCAAGTGATTTATCTGATCTATTCCACCAGCAACCTTATCTCAGATAGAGCTTTATCTTCTTTCAGTGTTGCCTTCAGAGTCAGATACTCAATACAGACAATGAATAGGAATTCTCACGTTCTTATACAGAAAGTCTCACTTTTCCCCACTACCTAATTAAAAATCTGCTTCTGAGTGTTTGAATCTTAAACATGAGGCAGAGGTGAAAAGAATGCAAATAGATTTAGGAAAAATCTAGTGTTAAGTCTTCTAGATAATTAAACTTATAGTACAATTAAGTGCCTTGGCCTAAAATATCAAATTCTTATTCTATGTGAGTTGGGATTTTTTAACTTCCAAAAAAGCTCTCAACTTTTGACCCAGATATATGGGCTGACCTGACTTAAGAAGGAAGTTTTAAATGAAATACATTGCTTTTAAAAACTTAAAAGGTAGGGAACTTAGGTTTAATAGTTTACTGATGTAGTATTTTTAATTAAAGACAAAATATGCTAAGGACAGACTTTTTGGTGAACTGAATGGCAGAATGAGAATCTAACAGAGAAGAAAAATTTTTTCTTTTATGAAGAGTGCTGTTCTGAAGGAATGGTTACACACACCTACTAAAATTCAGCAGTTGTATGTCAGTCAGTGACCATATAGCTACTGGAAGTGTATGGACAAACCAGAGACATAAAACCCCAGATGAAATTTATTAGCCACTGAAAAGTAATTTCTGCAAATGAGAAAAGGCATTTATCTTTGTTTAAATCACTCTAGTCTCCAGCAGGATTTTGTTTGAATCTCACTGTGTTGTCTTAAAACAATCTCAGGAGGAGAATTTAGTTGCTTCAGTATAGATTCCTAAAGAGAAATGGTTATCCCTTAATAGATATTATTCTTGCATGACACGAAATATGGTACTTCATTTGCATGGTTGTGTGATTTGATCCTTTGAAATACCAGAACATTAATTGTCATATATGCTGTATAGCACTATATTGGTCATTGAAATAGATATCATTAGAATTCTTTGCTCTCAGTCTTTTCTTAACTAGTGTAACAGCCCATGGCTTGCTTATTTCTCTTGGCTTTGATGGTGTTCATGATGCCATTGGGTTCTTGGAGGCTCTCCTTGTGTCATTAGAGCATGCCTGAGGGCATACTCCCAACCTGCATACAGGCCTGGCTATAGAGCAAAGATTATCCACACAAAATAACTGCTCTAGTGTTGATGATTCCTCTCCGTGTGTGGAGACACGAGGCTTGACTCCATTTCAGAAGGCTGATTTATTATGTTAAATATTATATTAAAATGCTACATTAAAGCTATACTAAAAAAAACAGAGAGATCAGAAGGCTACAACAAGAACAGAATAGAATAGAATAACAAAAATCCTGTGACTGCTCACAGCCTTGGCACAGGTGGCTGTGATTGGGCATCAATGGAAAACAATCCACATGGACCAATCACAGATGCACCTGTTGCATTCCACAGCAGCAGATAGTAATTGTTTACATTTCTCTCCTGAGGCTTCTCAGGAGAGGAAAAATCCCAGCAAAGGATTTTCCATATTATCATGGCTACACTCTAGTATTTTCTAACCAATTTTAAAGTGCTCTAGCTCTTTAGACACGCTACAGGACTTTGTTGTCATGAAACTTTTCCCAAGCTTTTCATAGAAACCTTCAGAAATAATTTTGTATTCTTTTGCCTCTAGGCTAAGTGCCTTGCTATCTACAGAATGCCAGGAAAGACTGTTGATTTCATACTTTCGCATCTCAAACATGCACTGTGTCTATTTTTGAAACATCTATGCCTCAAATTCGGAATGTTTCTAGATATTACACACATGTGTATTAAAGCAAAAAACATCCTCGCTTCTGGATGTGCCATGTGTATGGTTTCCACAGTGGATTAGCCCAGTTTCAATTTAATTTTTTATAATTTGAGTCCTGATGATCCAAACACATGTAACTGTATCACATGTTCTAGGACAAAGTTGTTTCTACTTATGCAGTTATGGGACTTCTGGCCAAAACATGATTTTGGGAAATTTTACTCTGTGGAAATTCCCTAGAGGGATTACTTGGTTTCTGGGAAAACAAACAAACAAACCTCTCAAAAATGGGAGTAGACAAATTGTTCTACTCTAACTCTGCTTTGCCTGTTTGGCTGAGATCACAGATAAAGACAGAAAGGATGGTCATGAGTTGTGTGAGCTTTTTAAAACCAAAAACATTTTAGCACCACTGCATTGCTATATTTTCAAAAAAGTTTGAAGACTGATTTTTAAAATATTTTTGTTTTTCTTAACATGTTTTCAATTAAGTCCTCCAATTAGTATTACCTGGGGTTATGTTGTTACAGATGTGTGTGGTTTGGATTTTTGTGTTGGTTTTTGTGCAGAAGAGCTAGTCAGCTGTGTTTTCAGGAATTGGCCTTTATGTGGTCAACAGATTTTTCTGGGTAGAGATAACTGAAGAAGCTGATATCACACACACAAAGTCTTCTTTGTTTGGAAACCTCATGCTATATTACTTTGGACGCCTTTATTTTGCTTTCTTTTCCCAAAAGCGATTTTACACATTCTGAATATTTCGAGATTTTTAGTTAGTGGCTGGTCTGAAGACGCAATTTCTTCCACAGTAAAGTTGCTTCTTAAGTTTTTTCCTTATTTGTTCTTCTGACTCTGGGTTGGAGAGTATTAATTAGGAGTAACTTCACTTAATTTGTTTTCCATTAACTCATTTGTTCAACCTTTATCTCTAGTTTTATTAGTAGTTTAAGTTTCCCTTTGTTTCCATCCCACAAAAGCTTGGGAAAGATTTCTTCTCCCCTTACCCCTTGTTTCTGCTTGAGCTTTTGTCTCTGAAATAATGTTTTTCTCTAGACTGCAGTAATTTATTAAGCCTTCATTATCGAGCTCCCTTTACAATTTTAAAATAAAATGTGGACAACTTAAAATCATTGGCCCAGTAATTGTTTCTGCTTAGCACTAGGCATGACAATTGGCCTGCCATACCATATGTCCTGCTCAGTCTACACACTGCCTGGCTAGCCTTGTGTCCATGATCAGTAATTCAAGGAACAAAGTGGTAGTGTTGAGCCCATGGTCTACAGATATCAAGTTTGGCCAGTGGAACGTGGTTTAGTACTTGAGCTTTAGTTTTAATGTAATAAACAGCAGTTTACACGTGTGAAAATAGCACTATTACCATTGTTGATAACAGACATAAATGAAATCCACAAACAGGAGGCAATTTTTCATCCTTCCTCCCATCTCTACCATCTCCTGTAAAGAGCAGATATCCTTTGTATTTCTGGTAAATTTGTGACCTTGACTTCTGGTTACAAATGCATGGATAACCCTCTCTGCTCATTAATGGAACATTATGTCTGCTTTGCTGCTCCCATAACAGTGTCACTTTATATAAACAGTGCATGTGCTGTACACAATGACTTTTTAAACTTGCCACTTGATGTATGAACTCATGATCAAAATGAAATCTTTGTCATATGTACATAGCAATTGTCCCATTTATATGACCTTTGATCATCATTGCATTATCTAAGTGCCAGTTCTACCAACTACCTTAGAATAACCCTTTTATCTAGCAATAACCCTTTTTTCTAGCCTTTTTCCTTTTTTTTTTTTTTTTTGGTAGGCTTTGGGTTTAATTTGTTTGGGGGTCTTTTTGGAGGGATTTTTAGTGCCTCACTTTCTTCTCTTAACCAAAATCCCTGAACTCAGTCTGGCTCTTTTTGGTCTTCGGGTTTTTTTTTTTTTTTTTTTTTTTTTTTTTTTTTTTTTTTTTTTTTTTTTTTTTTTTTTTTTTTTTTTTTTTTTTGTTTTTTTTTTGTTTTGTTTTGTTTTGTGTTTTTTTTTGTTTTTTTTTTTTTTTTTAATACACTTTATAATAGCATGTTACCATTTAAAATGTTGAAGTGCAGCCTTTTTAATAAAAATTGAACAATTATCTCAGCACTTTTTGCCAGATTCCATTAGAACAGCTAAAAGATTGGGAGCTATTTTGTATGTCATTCTCATTATTGTCTTCCACTTACAAATTCTACTTAGTTTGAAATGGAGTGTCCCTGTGTTCTGCAACCCTGACCTTGAAAATGTCACTTTTACTGACATATGCCCTGTATATGACAATATGTGCTCTACTGATGTTCTGGCCTTTAGGGCTGTGTCTGGATTTATAAACTACACTCTGTGGACAGAGCTGTTCTGCTGAAAAGGGAGCGTCGTTTAACCGTGTGGATGCAAGCTGCACTGAGAGACTTTTCCTCAGGTGCAGAGCAGGATGTGTGCCATCTGGCTCACTAGAGCAGGCATAGCTTCTGTTTGCTCCCTGAAAGTGGGCACACAGATCACTCCTCATGCAACCTTAATTTGGTAGTGGTTATATGTGGTGTTTTCTTTTATTACGCAACATGCCACTGGACAGGACATTGGCTTTGCTACTGTGGTCCTGGAATTTAATGTTCCTCTCTGGGCTTGGTCCCTACAGACCTTTCCCATAAGAGACGGATAGAAAAATACCTCAGAAAATGTTTTGGTTTGGAAAGGAAAAGTAAGGTCTCAAGGAGTCTCAGAGAGAATTTGCAGTTTCATACCTGTTTAACATGACAGGCAATTGGAAATTGCTGCATGGCTGTGGGAAGTCCTGAGATAAGACATATGGAAGAAATATATATGACTGTGACAGGTGGGTCAGAAATGCTCCCTTTATTAATTCTGAAGAGAGAAGTAGTCTATGCAGAGGTAGAGACAGGAATAAAGGCATAGATTTCAGCTGTTTTCTTTTTATAGTTGATTACACCATGTGATAAGTACCCATTTCTCTACATGGGTATGGATTTGAGGGTTTTATGCCAAGATCTTATTCCATAGCATTGTACCTCCTTGGCTCAGTGGAATCATTGTAGATTAATTTTACATACCAAGAAATGACTAATAATCTAAGGGAGCACTCTCCCTTAAGTAAGGGAGAAAAGATGCTCCATAATGCAGAAACCTATTGTTGCCTTTGCTGTTTTGATACAGCATTAATGTATTGCCTTCTCTATAGTTATTAATGCCCTTAAAATAGATTCTATCCTCCTTGACATCTTCCACTCTGAATTTAATAGAGACTTTAATGAAATTTTCATGGTAAAACAACTTGCCAGAAGGTCAAGAAAGCCAAAAATAAAACTGGGAATGTAAGCCATCTAAATGTCCTTTTCTTTTTCATTTGTGATGATAGCACTTCAGGCTGGAAAATGAGCTAGAAGCTGATTACCAAAGATGGGAAGAGAGCATAGGGAAGGTGGGGTTTAAAGATAATGGAACATAGCATAAAGTGTTGAGAAACCAGTCTCTTTTGCTACAGTCTGAGAAGTTTCTATTCAATAGCTTGGCAGTTATAAATGTTGTGCTTCCTTAAACGCTTTCAGAATGAACTTACACAGAACCTTGTTATTGCTTATTACACAGTCCCTTGAATCTATGCTTTTTGGCTTGTGATTTTTTTTTTCTACAGTACACTTTTCTTTCTTTAGAAAACTAATTTTAAGGGACTGTGTGAAATGTGCAGCACTGAGCAGTAAATGTAGCCACTCAGCTTAGTCACAAATAGTTGTGTGTGGAAGCACCCAAATTTATTTGGCTAATTGAGAGCTGTGTGGTGTAATGTGTTTCTCGGCATTCTCTTGAGTCTTTCCAAAATACCTAGATCTATTAAGGACTTGTTCCTTTGCTCACTGGGAGATGAGGTCGTGCACCGCTCTTAAGCACTGGGTCTCTGGTTGCAGAAATACAGTTTGTAAAGCATAAACCACTGAGATACCAAGAATGTGTTTTGTGAGACATAATTAAGAGAAAAACATGTACCTATCACACTAGCCATTAAGAAGGAGTAAGTGCCTGTTTTCCTAAGGAATTATATTGCAGGAGTAATGGACTGATTATTAAGGGCAAGATGGTGGGGTAGGCCTTTAGAAGCTGAAAGAAGAAATTATATTCTGTAGCCTAAGTCTCTTACATTAGCTCAAGAGTGGCAAGCACACGTGGAAGATGTGTGCCTCAGGCTGAGATTTGTTCTGTCTGTGTAGACTATCTATAGAAAATGAAGTGTTGTGACGAGGAAGATTAATCCACTTCCTTCTGATAGGTCTTGAGGGGATCAGCTATGGTGCTTGTGCTTGTGAAGTCTGTCTTAAACTGGAATTCTGAATTCTGAATTGTTTGAAAAGTCCGTGTTTTCCTTGGTGTTGGCCACCACTGGAATTCAGCAACATGAAGGAATACTTTGTCTTCAAAATTAAACATCAAGGGGTGGGAAAGTAAATGGGTGTATTCCTTGCTTACACAGACAGGTGACAATCTTGGGGATACCCTGTGGGAATTTAGGGAGCACTGGTAGAGGTCAGCAGGGAAGGCAAAGCAGATGGAGAAGTTGTCAGCTACCAGCAAACTTCTGTTCTAGAGCAGTATGGATGTGTAATCAATTCTCTACACTCAAACCTTGCAGAGGAGCCTTACACAAACACCTCTATTGTTCTCGGACATCTGCAAGGTCAAAAAGCAGAGACAAAATGACATGACCTGTTGCTGGTCCATATTATGGTGCTTGTTCTAAGATTTAGGAGTGAAGGTTAAGTGGTAAACAAAGCACGTGTATCTCCTAGACAGTGTCTGTTGGAGTATGTGTGCAAAGAGCTTGAGTAGTTAACATAGCTTATTAGTCTTCAACATGTTCATTAAGAATGGCTTTTTCTGTAATCAAATCTTGACAGCATTGGACATTTTTTTCTGTAGCTAATGCTATCTTATTTAAAAAAACAAACCCAAATCATCAATCACTTGGACAGATGTTCATACAGCTCAACCTTTTGTAGAGACTGTTCCTCACCTAAGTATAAGCTTCGCTGGCATTTATAACTGCACACATTTAATCGAGAGTTACAGTGCTTGCACAGTAGGACTATTTGAAAAATAAGATTTTAAATGTTATTTACTCTGTCATTGAGTTAATAGGGGTAAGAGTACAGTAGAAGTATCTTAGGACCAAGTGATGGGAAGGAACTGCATCTGAACAAATGGTCTGGACAGTGTCCTGTCTGCTAAGTTGTGGTGGGATCCATAAATAGATCTTCATCTAAATGAGCTATGAGATGGAAATCCTAGTAATCTAAAATAACACCTTTTTTTTACAGCAATATACAAAATATAGTGTTTGAGTGCAGGCATGATCACAGATTAGTGGGCAGAATCACAGCTGATCCAAAGCACAGAACCACACGTAATTTTAAAAATGGATTTCTGCTTTGGAAGGGGAAAAAATTCACATTTTTATAAAAAATTGGTACAGCTGCAGACTTGACTAACTTGTTGTAAAATATTCTTTTGCTGCCTGGAGGGAAAAATTGCAACAAGAATCTTGTTTCCAGAAAAATTCAATTTCTCAGAGTAAGGATCTTTAACTGCAAATGAAGACAGGAAAAGAAGGATGTGTAGTATAACCTAACTTAAAAGAAGTAAAACTAAAAAATCAAACAAAAAACCCTAGAAAGGCATGTTGTACCACAAACCTTTCAAAGTGAGCTTGATTGGGAGAAGATTATTTAATATTGCATTGGAGAGAGAATGTTTGTAAGGTCAAACACTCAGCCAAGATTTATCCCTGTGCTGTTTGTTAGGTGATAAAGCAAGTATGCAGTGAAAGTCCCTGACTACTACCCTACTACCTCTTCCTTCTTTTTGGACTTTTAAGACTGCTCACATGCATAAGGGATTGGAGAAGCAGAATTTTTTTTTTTTTTTTTTTTTTTTTTTGCTACAGGTATTAATAATAATGAATACTTTCAGGATGAAGGATTCTGGTTTGAATTTGGTTTGGCAATTTTCTTTTTGAGTGTATGAAAAAAGTACTTGGCAGATGTAGGAGAGTGGTATAGAACATCTCTATTACAAATCTTCTTTATACTGCCTGGGGAGAGGTCAGTTTTGTGATGCCCTTTGCCAAGAGTTGCAGAGGAATGTTCCTGGACTGATCCTAGGAATTAAGGATTATGGCCACTATGTTTGTTCATGCATGTTCTGCTGTCTGGCAAGAGGGTTATCCACTTTTATCCTCTTCCCTCCCAGAATTATTTTTTTATTCCTGGCAGCAGTAATCTGTGCTGATGTGACAGAGAAAATTGGAGCTCTGATAGTCGGTACAGAGCAGTACAGATCATGAGGACAAGTTCATCATGTACCAGAGTAGTTGTGCTTCTGATATATTTGAAATCCTTGTAATTGATATTTTGCCAATATACTGAAAAAAGTTGCTGTAATCTATAAAATTTAATAAATGATTGATTTCTAGTAGCAGAGTGGAGACTGGGGTGTGTGATTGTTGTATGAAATCTGATGTAATGTGTCTCAAGGCTTCTGAAATAATAAAAAACACTTAAATATTTTGGTCTCTTGATGGAAGGAGAAAATATTTCATTCTCCCTAGATGAAGTAGGTAAAAGTGCAGACAATTAAAAGTTTTGGTTTTGCTTACAGAAAATTTGTAGAGTTAATTCCTGTTTTGGTTCAAGGTAAGTATATAAAGTAAAAAACCCTTGGCCAAGAAACCCTGAACCAAATGAAGCTATGTTTCATAATGAATAAAACTCAATGAGAAATAAGGATTTCATGATTGTCATTTAATAAAAAGTGAGCAACATTACAGATCCAGTGATCAGAATCACTTTCAGTGAGTTAAGACATATTCAACATCTCCAGTTCCTGTCACAGAAAGCTTAATGTTGTATTACTCTGTCAAAACCACATTTACAACTTTTATTTCAGTAGATGTAAATTATTTTAGCGGCAGTGAGCCCAGGAGAAATAGTTTGGTCAAAGAAGTATATGTTGGTTAATGCCTAATGGCAAATACAGTGAGTACCCTCCATTAATCCAACTGCATGGCACATGAAATATTACCACAGCTTTTTGTTTTTGTTTTAAACTCTCAAACAATAGCTGTTCAGTGGAACATGGTTACTTTTGAACACTTAAAGGCTGTTCACATGTGATACAAGTCTCCTGCTGTCAGCTGCTGAGTGATGTCAACTGCTTCAAATGCCCTTTACATAATGCACTATATGGATGCTGCATTCTGGTCTTCTGTTTCTTTGCACTACATGAAATTGAAAACAGCAAAGCTGACATTTAATACTCAGTCTTCCATATTTGTTTAGTGTGTGAAAGTTTAAGTTATGTGTCTTTGAAATAACTCTTCAGAGGCCACTCAGGATTATTAAGAATAAATCAAACAACATAAGATCAAATGAAGATCTGTGACTTTGGCTTCCAGCAAAGTCAGCCTTTAAAGTCAAATCTGTATTCTGCATCTTTCCGTGAGGTGTACAGCTGGGCAGTTCAGAACATCCAAGGGGGACTGAGGAACAGGGCCTTATCAGGAATCTACTTTCATCTGTTTGGCCCTTCAATCTGTGAGACTGTATGTACAGAAAGCGGATTGGTGTTTATGCTCCCTATGGACCACAAAATATTGCTTTCTGCTATCTTCAAGGACCTCAATAAGGAAAAACTGCCAGTCTTTCTTTAGAATGATTCCTTGGAAAATAGTGTTTGAAAAGTGTGACATTTTAATTCAAGGAAACGCTTCACTTCCACTTACGTATCTAATCAGTTGACTGTGCTGACTTTAGCACTGCAGTGTATGCCAAGGAGAAGGGAATATTTGGTTTCTCCTTGAAGCCATAGTCTTTATAGTCTTGTATCTGAGAATTTTCTTTTCTGAAAAAGCTCTCCAGCATGAATGCTGTGGAAGTTGTGAAGCAAAGCAATCACATGTAGGTTGTGTGCTCATGTGAGGGATGTTCCTAAGGACTGCTGCATAAATTACAACAGTAATTAATTTCATTTAATACACAGTTTTGGTGGAGTTGGTCCCCGCTTTGGGCAACATCATGGAGGATATGAAGGGTATTTTAGAAAAACTGGGTTTACTTCTCTGGTATGAAAAACACAGTTTTTTTGTTTTTTTTTTACCTGAGCTTTGAATGTTTTATGAGAAACCAAAAAAAGCATTGGGAGGGCTGGTAGCTGGTCTCATTGAGTAATCTTCCGAAATACCTAGGGTTTCCACTTAAAAGTCTGATTTCAGACCAGTATGATTTTGCTTCCCAAAAATAAGAACAAAGTATTTTTTTTATATTAACTTAATGAACATGTTGAGATGTATGCTTTGCCCAGGTTTATTTTTGCAAGGATGGTATGAGAAGTCATAGTCCTACCTACCTTGGGACAGGTCCTGGTTGGCCCTCCAGTGGGCACTGCAACTTGCCTTTCTTCCCCTGAAATAAGGAGGAGGAAAGAATTCCTTCTGAACACAAGCCCAAATTCAAATCCCTGCCTTTCATGTCCAGATTTGATTAATGTAATTCACATGCTGTGCTCTGGACTAAACCTTTTAAATCAGCCTCAGCTGATGAAAAATTACTTTGATACCTGTGGAGCCTGAGACTTTTCTGGATGCAATTCAAGATGCTGGGTTTTACCTACAGGTCCATAAATGTCCCTGGAACTTTTTCAGTTAGCAAAAGGATTTTGTTTTGCTTATCCTCAATATGAAGAAGTAGAGCACGTGAGCTGAATCAAACTTTGTTTAATGGTGTGGAATGCTGTTAGCCCCCTTTTTTTGTGAGGGTAATTCTTTGTGGGGAATTGGGGGAAAAAAGTAGGGAGAAGAGGAATATGATATGCCATTTTGTGATGAATTATTTCTGCTTATTTCCTGGTTTGATGCATTCTCTTGGCTTTTTTTTATGTTGTATCTTAAATGTACAGAGGTGCTCCAAAGACCAGATTAGTGCCAGTCTCTACAGTTTCCACATCTCTTCTGCTGCAGCTCCATGCAGTGATTTGAAATAAAATGTCATATGTGCAAACTGGCACACTAATAATGTTACTTTCAATCTTTTTCCATTTCAAATTGAGGTGTCTGAAGAGCTCATGCAGGTTTAAAATTCTGTATGATTTTATATAATTCTATTTGGGGTTATAAATTACAGCAGAGAAACTGTTTCTATATTCACATCACAAGTCTAACCTTTCTATGACTATAGGATTATGGGTGGGATAGAAAGGAAACCTTTGCAGAAACCTCAGCAGCAGTAGAGGATCTAGTTAGCATGTTTAAACTGTTTGGGGCATTCTTATGCCCTAATCAGAGTTTTTCTATCGAAGTCAGTGGTTTTACTGCTCTAAATATGTTACCAGCTGCAGGTTAATTACTGCACGTGAGGATTTGTCTCTTTTGAGCTTTTTTTTTTTCAACTGAGCTGTTGCCTTGTGGTGTATGAGTGTCACTGTTGCTCTACAGGTGGATGGCCCTCTCTCCTCAAGAGCAGTTTGACCAGCAGGCATGTTCCTTGTTTAGTTGCTTATGCAGTCTTTCATGTGAGAAAATGAGAGTGAATTTAGCAATTCTAGTAAAATCATTTGACAAAAGCTGGTTAGTTAATAACAGAGAGTTGTTTTCTTGGGTATTGTGTGGTTGATGAATGGACTTAGTAATAATGTATTAGTTGACAGAAATGGACCATCTGCTTTTGTGTATTGCTGAATGATGAGCACAGTGGGTATGGAGTGAGGGGAAAGGAAAAAAAATACTGGTACTCCAACATGTCTTTCTCCCTCACTTTCCCCAAGAAGAAAAATGAAAGAGCAGAGTGCACCTAAAAATCCAAGTAGAGATATCAAGTACAATTATCTTAAAATGGCTATATAGAAAACATTTGAATTTTCTGGACATTTTTCATTTTTTTGTACTAAAAATGCGCAGTGGCCTTATGGAAAGAAATTAACTGTACTTGTGTTGGTGGTGATATTTCTTTCCTACAAGTTTTTCTGTGCATGTTGTCTTCATATTTTTCAGAACACTTTCCTAACACGTGTGCACCCATAGAGTTTGGAGACTCTAGTGGCAATTTGTGTCCTGGAACTTAAGGGAACCTTCAGCTAAGGTAAGTGTGTAATTTTTTTTTTTTTTTGCATGTTTTTCTTTAAGACTCTGCTGCCAGTCTGAGCAATTCAATCACCAATTGTGACCAAGAACATGTTTTCCTTTTACAGACAGATAGTAATGCAGACACTTCACCACTCCTGTGTTCAGGTTTCCTTGTCTTACCAGTATATTAAGTGTGTTTAGGAAGCTTACTTGTCCAGTATTTTTCTTTCTGCCTCTGCAGGGTCAGTGACTCTCTATCCACTCTCTCAGCAGTACGCTCTGAAGGATCCATAATGATTGTGCAACTGTGAGTTGTGTCCAGTTGTACTTGCAGAAAATTATAAAAATTGAATATAAAGACTATTTCATACAGTTTCACTTGTCCCTCTCTAAAAAGCATTCTTCTTATTCAAGTGTTTTCTGTATATCATTGTTTTGTTTGTTTGTTTCTGTTTGTTTGTTTTTTTTTTTTTTCTTTATTCTTGGTCATCAAATGTGAATTTTTTTTTACCTCGAAAAGGATACTGTGAGAAATGTGACCTTCATTTAAACCTTGCTTGCTGCTGTACATCTTTTAACAGGAGCACCTGCTGTTGCTCTGGTCTTGCAGTGGATGCCAGATAGTTAAAAGGGCAGTACCCTTTATAACTATGATTTTTGCAGTACTCATCTAATCAGTGTTTAACTGGAATTTAATGTGTCCTGCGGGGGTTGAGAGAACTTATCTCATATATTGTCATTAGCCTGGGATAGTAACCTTGGGGGAGGAGAAGCTTAATAAGACTTTATTTGCTTCTAACTCTTGCTATGAAAATGTTGGCCTTTCTTGTGGGTGTGATATCCACTGCTTAATGGAACAGGCACTGGTGTAGTGGGCTGGAGAGGTCTCCAGAAGTACTTCAGTCATATTGTCCCATGCCAAGAGGCTCAGTACACTGAACAATACAAACCTGACGAGAAAACTGAGGCAAATTAGTGGCCCAATCCTCCTTAAAGCATAGAAGGGCAGAAGAAACCAGAGGGAGAAGGAAGGTGCTCCTGTCCAGGCAGTTGTTTTTCTCTTATGCTCCCTATCCCAAGTCTTCCTCTTCTTTCCTCTCCCTAATCTTAAACCCTCCTATTCCTCCACAAATTAATTTTGTATTCAGCAAGCATAAATTGCTTGTATAAGGGTTCCTTCAGGATCACAAATGCACATTCCTGTTAACTTTGCAAAATGCACCCAAACAAAATGCTTCCATGTGTTCTGTGATTATTTTTTTAAGAGAGATTTTGGGCAGGAGACCAAAACTGGTGAACACTTTCTTTTAATGCAGTATAGTAGCAGATGGTCAGAAACAGCCCATGGACTAAATGCCTCTTTTGAAGTCAAATATGATACTAAGTAGCAGAAGTAAAGATTATGAGGTGAGCAATTTGGTTTATGACAAGCAGGGGAAGAAATTTGTTTTCAATTAACCTACCAACATAGAAGACCAAGGTTAAGGTTTTTAGGAATATAGCAGCATTTGGGTTTTAGTGCTGTTCATAGTCTCATTGTATTTTCCACCAAAAAAAAATTGAAGTGAGTGCTTTTAGGCTGGATTTGTAGTTGAGGATCATGGGAAGAGTTGCAGTAAAAATCACTGAGGCCAGATGTGTTATTCTGGGTTTATAGGCTGGTACATTACATGGTGTTGCTCCCACTGTCTTCAATGACTGGCCAAGTGAAGCTTTCAGATGCTTTTCACATTTATTAAATATTGACTTCTAGGAAAAAGTAGAATTTATTTTAATTATTCTCTTTCCAATTAATAAACCATATGCACATAACCTAAACTTCTTAAAAATGTAAGTACTTGAGTTACTTACTGAGTGTCCTGGTGTGTGTGGAGGTACCTGTGATGGTTTGATACTTGAATTTATGCTTTTATTAATACATTACTCTTATTAAAGGATGTCTCGCGGCCGCCCAGAACCACCTCTCTCCGTGTCGGGGCAGAGACACATAACAGCGGACCCCGACAGTCTTATACACTTCATACCTGGAAATTTAATTTTTATCTTCGTGTACATATGAACAGATGACACTTTTTACAAACTTATTTAGCAGAACAAGATTTTTATGTATTTACCCATGTGTATTTTTTTGTACTTATGAACATTTCCTGGTCCTAAAAGAGAATGGACAGTATGAGGTGTGGAACTCCCCCTGGAATTTAGGGCTGGAGCACTGTTCACCACTTGCCTGGTTGGGAGCTGTCCCAGTGTGGTTGTGTCAGGGAAGCTGTGATGTGGAGCTTACCTGCAGCCCTTTTCACCTCAAACTGTTGTGTTTTCCTCCTGAATTAACTATATTAATAAAAAAATCTGGATATTCTGAGTAACACTAAATGGAGATCTCCAGTGTTGTGTACATCTGTAAACTATAGCTCTTAACCTTTTAATGTAAGTTTCCCTTTGCTCAGCATGTAATATTCTGTCATGTAAAGAACTGGTGTACAAATCCTAGAGGATGAGATCTTGCTAAAATGACCAGTTGCTTAATATCTTGGAAGATAAAAGTCACAAAAAATAAACTTTACCAGTATGTTTAGGGTAGGGTATTTGAAGATTTCTTATATTATACTGGTACTGTGCCACATGCTTCTTGTAAACCTCCGGAAGCACTGAAGAGTGACACAGAATATCTTTTCAGTGCTTGCCTCTTGCTCCAAAGCCAATACTGTTACTGGTTGCAGATTTTTTTATGTCCTGGAGGCTGTTGCTTCCAGGCTTTAGTAACTCCACATCCATTTCCATATGAAACGCATTTCCTGCAGTCCCTTTGTAGGACTAATGAGGCTAATAAACTTGTTAAAGGTATCTAAAGACTTTTCATGCAGTTCAAATGAGTTCATGTGGAAAAAATTAGCAATCCTTATGCTTGTTATAGTTAATGTTATCATTCTTTAATTAGAAAATTTTAAACAAATCACCTCCCTGCCACCACTGTATCCTAGAAATTAAGAGTCCAGCTCCTTGACTGTACAAGTGCAAAAAAATATGTAAGGAGGGAAAAAAAAACCCCTTTAAAACAGTTTTAAAGGTACTGTATAGCTTGTTTCTCCTTTAGTTGAAGTAGTGGTGTGATGGGGTGCTAGGTCAGGCATCTTCTCCACATGGTTTCTCGGGAGATTTCCTCTGCACCTGTGTCTTCCCAGCCCTGTGACTGCACCTGGCTTCTAGGTCTTCAGAGAGATGTTAATAACACATATAATATCATCGTTACCCAAGTTCTTTTTTTACTTTCCTGCTACTTTTGTAGTTTTTTGAATGTTCTTCTGCTGCAAAAATTATTTAGGTGCTCAAAACTTTGACAATACAGTTGAGAGAACATTTTGTTACCCTTACAGTAGGGTTGTAAATAAGCCATTTGTTGTCACTCTTTGTGCATCCTACTCTTTTTGAAGGGTATATCCACCATAACTTTAAAATCAGTGTCTATATTTCTAACAGAATTTGAATCCTTCCTATATGTAAAGATGTTTTGTGCCAGTGAGTTGGCTTTTCTGCTAACTTGTAGCCTTAAAATGTATGAGTGACTATGGTTCAGGGAGGAGTCACAGAAATAGTGTCTTCTGAAGTAGAGGAAAATAACGGAAAGTATGGTGTTCGGGACTTTTCTTTTGTATTTTATATTTGGAAAAATGTTATTCTCTGAAGAAAAAAGTATTAACTTGCACTAGGGACATGGTGCTCTTACAAGATGAAAGCCATACTAGATTTTGAAAATACATATGATGTTTACTTCAGTGATTGTCACAATAGGCAAATAAGGAATAACAAAATCCCTATTAAAATAATTTGATATGATTTTCTTTTCCTAGTAATATATCCCCTAGACTAAATCTTCTGCATTAAGTTAAATGCTTTCTTCAACAGCATTTTTTCTGTATAGTGCTAAATTTTGCAAAAGTAAAATATGGAAACATGAACTGTGCTTGGTCATAAAACAATGAGTTATGTTTGGTCTTGTCATAAGTTAGTCATGAAAGATCTTGTCTTACATACATATAAATGTTTATTTGTTTAGATTTTTTCCAGCATATATCCTCTCAGTTCTCGGTCCTGTAAACATCTTACAGAACTTTGATTTTTTTTTTAAATTGTCTATAAAATTATATATTTCAATAATTACACTTAGGATTTTATAATCCATTGAAGTAGCAGCTCTTTCCACATGTGAAGAATGTGCTGAGTGGAAGTGGCCCACTTATGCTTCCAGACAAGCCCTGTGTGGTTTCTTTCTGAGGAACTGGATGAATCTGTGCAACTTTCAGTCCAGTCTAATGAATGACGTTTGACTACAGGAATCAGACTTGCTTCCTACCTCTTTTGTTGTGTAGACTTACTAATATCTACCTCTGCCTGATACAGCTTGTTAGGATGCTAGGTAAACCTAGATTTCTGCCCTTTTTTTAACTAAGAAGGGATTAATTTGTAATCCCATGTGCATTTTCAATATCAGTTGAATAATGAGACTGAGGGAAAGTAATGAGAGGGAGAGTATTTTATCCTAGATATTTTTACATATCTGAAGCAAACTGTTCCCATTTGAGGGATGCATATGAAATGGAATTCCTCCAGTGATAACTGGCACTATTCCCCAAAATAAGAACATTTCTAGGCCTAGTGATGTGTCTGCCAGCCAATTTTGCATTATTTTTGTTTACAGTGTTTTCCGTATACACTGTTTAGAAACTATACTCTTCAACTCCTAGAAACTAAACATTGTTAACAGAACTGGTTTTTTATGTACTTAAAATTTTGAGATCTCATTTACAACAGCTGATTGAAAAAAAAAAAGAAATACAGTGGTAATTCTGAAAAAAGTTTCTAAAAATGCAAAGGTAAACTGGAAAGTCCACATAACATTTAAAATAAAGATTAAAAAATAGTATATTGCTATTTAAGGAATACTGCACAGCATTGCTAACAGGCGCAAAATTACTAAATGGATATTAGTACATTTGTCTTCAGATGGTAAAGTTTACAGTCTATCTGCTAGATCAGAGGGAATCTACCTTTCAGTTGTGTTCTGTCACTTGTCTACCTGAAAAAAAAAAATTGTACTAGCATGAATTCACTTATGAGGGTACTATCAGCAGCCTTTACAATGCTGAGGCTTGAAGTTGACCTGTCAGTCTCCACATTATTTTATGATAGTGCAGCCCTTTTTGTTTCCAAATTCTGCTCTTGTGCTTTTTTTCCACATAAGCTTTGTGCTCCTAGAGAACATAAAGGAAATTATAGGTATAAGCAAGTCCCCTGTGAGTTGAGTTCTAATGCTGTGATGGGATTAGATTAATTTTGCACAATTCTGATTCTCATTATGAACCCTGTCAGAAAGCTGGATTCATATTGTGTCATTTTCTATCCTCATTACCACTTTTGTCACAAAAATGAAATTTTTCATCTGTCTTACAGGCTGGAAAAGACAGAAGCTGGCAACAGTAGTGTGATAACCTTTCTAGTTCTGTGCAGTTTGACAGGCTGCGCCTTTCTGCTTTGCTCTCTTTAATGGTTTCTCAACCTGTGAGAAGGAGAGAAGGGATGGATATCCATGTCAAGGTATAATATATGATTAATAGTGCTGTCTGTATTCAGAGGACTTCAACTTTCCAAACTGAGCTGGTTGCAAAAAGAATGGCAAATATTAGAAACATTGGTGTTGCTAACTGGGCCCTGTTTTCATCTTCATGTTGTCTAAGAATTGAACTTATTCTAAAAATATTAAATAATCTAATTTACACCTGTGTTTCCACAAATTCTTGATGGCTTTAGTGTGCTAGTTTACGTGTCCCAAACAATGAAGTTCCTCTGTCAAACAGATACGACCAACTGCCAGTGTTTTATAATATTTGACCTAAAATTTCCTACTTTTAATTCATTTTCATTAACATAGTTTAATGCACTGCAAATTACCCTGCTATATACAATTCCTGCCTTTCTTTACTGTTTATGTCAGTAAACAAAGAAATGTTCAGACCAAAGAAATATTGCTGTCTTTTCATTATTCCTCACATGCTCTGTAATGAAAACTACAACAAAAGGGTTTTGGGTAGATATCCTTCATTTTTATATCTCACATTTGTAATACCTCCTGACCTTCTCTATCTGGAAGAGAAAATAATTTATGATTCTGTGTCTGTATCCTCCCTGTGATGATATCCTGATCAAACTACCTGCATGATGACAGAGTGTGATAGTACTGCTTCTGTAAGGACTAGCAGAGAGATGCTGCATGCTGAAGTTAATAAATTTTTTGCCTGAGTGAGAGCTGCTGAAGTGTGGATGCACAAAGGCCTCAGTTTTTAATACAGAAAGGCCTCATAAGTAAATACACAGTAGTGTTTCTAAGAATAGGGCAGAAACCACAACCTGTGCCTCTCAGAGACAGTATGTTTGGGAGAAGGTTCTTGTGATACACCTTTGTAAATAGTAGTCTGACCATTTCTTGCTCACATTTTCCTTCTGAAATGTATTGACTGACCAAATGTCACAAAAGTGCTCATCCCATCTGCAATATCTTGTAAGAGTGAAACACAGCGTACAGGGCATTATGCAAAGGACATCAGGCTTTGTAAATTTTGGTATTTGTCAAACTGATTTGTGTAACTAACCTTTCATCAGCGCAGTGGGTTCTTGGAAATAAACCCAGTTTTCTTGCATTTAAATGTAACAGATGTGCCTGCTTATTGAATAAATTTGTCTCAGAGCAATTCTATAGCGAACTTGAAAATATGGAAAAAATCTCCATTGTGCTAAATTCTTTCCTGTAAGGGCCTTTACAGAAACTCAGGGGTTATAAAACATGTCTGTCACAGCTCCCAAGTGTTACAGAAGTGCACCTTGACATGAAGACATCTGGAACATAAAGTTAACTAAAGCACTGAAGATTCCATCTCAAATGCAATCTATTTCAATGTGACCTTGCATCAGAGAGCACTTGAACTTTGCCTGCTGTCAAGCAAGGTCTGACTCCAGCTCTCTCTTATCCTTTCACAGAGCTGCATAGCTCGTCCAAAGTGTTGTTTGGGTTTTTTGTTTGTTTGTTTTGTTTTTTCCCTCTACTTTTGTTTTGTTTTGGCATAATGGAATGCAGCTTCTTTTCCTGTCTGCCCTGAAGGCTTGCAGCATCACTTGGTATGTCTTTGACCTTCCTCTTCCCACGCAGGAAAATCTAGCTAATTCAGATTTTTTCAATAGTTTTCTTAATTCAGTAAATTGTATTACAGTAAATGCAGGTATATAATATCCACAACAAGAACAGAAGTTAATAGAGAAATTTCACCTCAGCATTAAAGCCAATTAACCTAATGTCACCTATGCTCAAAGGAAGCAAGCCAGACTAGTACTCTTGTAGTATATATTATTTACTCTTTACTGTGTCCTATTTAAATCAAGAAGTTGAGACAGAGGAATGTGCTTAAATGAAGGAATGATTCTGATATATTTCATTGTAATGTATAATATCTCCTGAAAGCCCTTATGCTTTATTTGCTTCAGAGATGCTATGTATAAAACAGGCAGTAAAAGCTGAGTCTATGAAGTAATGTGGTTATACCAGAAATAACTTTGGGCCCATTTCACTTGTAGCTATTCTTGAACTATTAACCTTTTATTTTGTTTGATTGTTCAGTAAATGAAAAGGTTTTAAGGATCCTAATCTATCCTGTGGAGTAGCTAAAATGACAAATCAGTTTTAAATGTATGCTTAGAATTAGGGAGTATACAGCAGGTTGGGGGGTGGAAAGGCAGAGAAAGGAATGGTTAGTAACAGCTTGTCCAAGTGCCTCAGGGTGCCTGTAGAAATTTATTTATTTTTACTATCTCTTCCCCTGCAACAAAATAAAGTTAATTCAAGTGTACAGTCTTCATTTGCATCTGACGTGCAATGTGTTGTATCTCAGACATGTCAGGACTTGAAGACTATTTCCGTTCCTTTTTTTTAGCTCTTTTGTCAGTCTGTAAAGTGCCCCTGGCATACGGGGAGGCACTGACAGCCTTGTTACCCTGATAATTTCCCTTTTGGAAGAGGCATATCTACTTGAAACAGTAACAGAAACACCATACCAAACAGAAGGGTAAAATCCAGCCAACAGAGCAGAAATTGTTTAAGTGGCAAAATAAGAGGGAGCTTTGTCTTCTGGGGAAGGCAAGTAGATATATTTTAATTTTGTTTAGAGCTTATAGGGAAGATGTGTATTACTAAGAACTTGTTTATTGATCAATTGGGAGAAAATCTTCAAGTACCTATTGTGTGTTACTGGACTACAATTTTTGGCCTTGTTTCTTCAGTTTCCTAAGACTGTTTCTCTCCTTTACCCTATAACAGATTTCATGATGGAGAGAACCCTTAGGTAAGAAAATAAGTAATCCTTGCAGCATCCTATTTTCTGGCAGGATGAGGTTAGAAAGTGGAGTATACAATTTTTTTCTTCTTTGTTTTCCTTGTCCAGTTCCTATTTTGCTGTGAGATTGTTATGACTGCATGGTGCTGACTCAGTTTTCTGTAGGTTATAAAAAAAACCCAAAAAAACAAAAAAAGCACAATCAAACAGAAATAAAATCTAATATCTAATCAGCTCTCAATAGTGCGTGACTGTAGAATGTGCCTGACCAGCAATGTGCTGCTGGTCAGGCATGTTCTTGTAGCCAGCTCCTACACTTCAGAACAATAATGCCATGAAACTTCCTGCTTTTAAAGCCATGGATGAACGTCTGGGGCTTGTTTTGAGAATGTTTAGGAGCTCAGTTTTATAATCAAATATGTTACTAGTAAGTAGACGTTCAGTAAATGGCATTACTGAACTAAAAAAGCAGTTTTAGAAACAAATAATGTTGGTAAATGTCTAGGCAGATGGAAAGGTGTTTTTAAGCTATTATATTTGACCCCAGAAATAATGTTATTGCAATAAGAAATAAAAATCACTGAACTCTTACATTATGTAGGGTTAAAATATGAACAGGTTTTGTTTATGTTTCTCCACTGATGAGTCATTATTTAAGTGTTATATTTGTAAATTTTGTGTCTATATTAAACAGCTGCTAAGTGCCCACATTAATGTGAATTTTTTGTTGGTTATTTTAATTTTTTTTACTTGAGTGAATCTGTTGTCACTGCATTAAGAGATGGATTTTGCCTGCTGTACTTAATTCTCAAAGCCAGTAACATTGTCTCATTCAAACTTCATGAAAAAAGTTAAAACAGAGTCAAGCCTTTGGACTACATACCTTCAGACTTTCTAAGATTATCCTGCACACTATTTCCCAGACATAAGGAGCACATGCTTTCTTACAGTCAGGGAATGCATAATTCTCTTTGATTTGCCATATATTACAAACTAGTAAAATATATTCTAGTTTGTAGAAGATGAATTAGCTGTGCAAGGCTCAAGCTGGTGATGATAAAAGCCTCTACTGGAACATTAATCGTCACAATTTGTGAGAGTTGTTTTGGATGTTTCTGCCTGAAGCTCTTCAGTGACTGATATGAGGTGGGTTCTATCTTGATTAACTGTTTGCCATCAGAGACTTTTGTTAGTAAACCAAGGTGTATCCATCTAAGTGTCTTTCTATATCTGCAGAATTATCTTTCTAACAGCTTTTTTTACTTTTTTTTGGTAGTATATTTTCATTGTTTACCATTCCTAATGAAGGACAGAGTATTTCAGAAAGAAATATTTTTGTATTTCTCATCCATTTAACACATAAAGGATTTGTGCTGGTTTCAACATAGGAAAGTCACTGCTTTTGGGAGCAGGCTGCAGTTGCTCCTTTTGGTTTCAATCCACGTTCCCCAAGATGTGGGCCATTTGTTTTGAAATTGTGTTAGAGCAATATCAGACAGTGTTTGGTTCTTTGTTTTTTGCCTTTGAATATGGGCATGTGATCCTGTGTTATGAGTGTGTAGAGGGAAAACCAGTAGTGTGAAGGCAATGAACTGCACTGAAGCACCTTTTAAATGATGCCAAATCTTTTCATAATTCCAAATCTTTCAGAGTAAAGATGATCTTTGGTTGGTGTAACATGATAGTTTAGATACTGCTAGAGAGCAATTGATGAAATCCATCATGTGGAAAAAGAATTTCATAGTGTAATACCTCTGGTTGTCAGAGTATATGAGCCAAGAGGTAATAATCACAGCTAAGAAATAGCCCTTGTTCTTCAAAATGCATTTTTTTAATAGTAAATAATAAATTGTTGCTTTGAACAGAGAAATGCAGTAGTTGGAAGAATTATCTGCTGCTTCCTGGTCAACAGACCATGCCAGTTTTGAATTAGATAGGTAGTGTTCGTTGGGACAGCTGGTTTTTGTTTATTTGTTTTTAAAATTAGAACTCCTTTTTCAGAGGAGGTATTAGGAGCCCCATAGTGTGTACAGAAACATACTGTGTATTACAGAGGATATGACTTTAGGTCAATTTTTTTAAACTAAGTAATTCATGTGGTTTAGATTGGAAGGGGTCTTAAAAATAGTTTTGTTTCAACCACCCTGCTGTGGCCAATGATCCCTTCCACTGGACCACATTGCTCAGACCCCCCTCCAACCTGGCCTTAACCTTTTCAGAGATGAGACATCCACAATTTCTCTGGGCAATCAGTTCCAGTACCTCACCAGCCTCACAATGAAGAATTTATTCCTAAAATCTAATCCAAAACTACTCTCATTTTAAAGCCCTCACCCCATATCCTATAACTACATGTCCAACAAAAAGGGGCAATTAATATTGCTTCAAGTTACAAGAAGCTGGTGTGCATTTTGTTCATCTTTGTAAGAAAATGTCAAAATCCTTTTTCTGACATGTGTTAGAAGTTTGGCCTTTATGAATAGTGGCTAAACCACAATATCTTTCACTGAGTAAGCAAAGAAGTTGGAAATTTTGGATCAATTAGCATAAGTCATCACCAATCCTAGTTCTTTCTCAGAGAAAAAGCACAGCCAGGAATATCAAATATTGTAAAAAGTCAGTTTTAAATAAAAAACATTCAATTATGCAATGAAATAAACTAGCTTTTATAAATCTAGAACTAGGAAACTAATTGTAATAACCTGGGGTTTTTTTAACTTTCTTGACATATAGCACTTGCACAGGAGTTTGCATGCAAATGCTAGAAATTAACTTGAATTAAGAAAATACAATGCTGCTGTTTTATGGTGTGGGAGAAGGATTCCTTGTCAGGAATGGGTTGGTCATGAGGTAAGTGCAGGATGCTCCCTGCTGCTGTATGTTCTTACCAGCAATATTCATCCACGTTGCAATTTCCATTTCAATTCCAAACCTCAGAATTGCTGTGCTTTTGTGTAATACACTGCTGGCACTGAATCATGCTACCTACTGATGTTTAGTGACCTGAATGAAATTGTTTCGATGTAATTGACTGACATCCTTTGTGTGTAGAAATAAGTCTGCTCAGCAAAGGCTAAATTATGTTTTTAAGCCATAAAAAAAGGACCTGTCTACTTTAGATTTTGAAAAACAGTGTAGGCCCATTGATTTCATCCAAAAGAGGTAAAATACATCAAAAAGTACACAATCTTAAAAGCTACTGCTCTAGAATTGCACTCTACTGTTTCTCTCTGTTTTCCTATTATAAACTATATTTTTTCCTCTTGTGATATGCTTCTCTGATCAACACTGTGCTGCTCTTGACTGGGCATACGGCCTTAGTTCTCTTTTGGAAGTAGGTTAGGTGTGGTTGCCAAAAGGGAATGCAGCACACAGCAACAGGAACATGCAAAGTGGGTGGGTATGGGCTGTGTGGTGATTGTGTTAAAAGTGCATTCTGCACCAAAGTCTTACTATTTAGAGGTGCAACAGTACAGTATTTAAACTTAGTTTGGAAATGTTTGTTAGGTTAGATTTATATGTGCTCTCTGCCATGCGTCTTCCTACTTTGCACCTGGACTCTCAGTGTTAGTGAAATGTGCTGTAGTTATCACAAAATATTTTGCCCTCTTGAAAAAAAGAAAAAAGAATTGTCTGTGTTTTCTCAGCTTTAGGAGGGAGTATGTATGACCTGGCCTGTGGGAAAAACACCAGAATAAGGGGAGACAGTAAAGTTCTATCATTATTTTTATTGACTTGGGAGCTAGATAATAGTTCTGTCTAAAATCTGCCCTTTGCTAATTGTGTGAGCTCCTGCAGAAAATCCCAAAGTCAGTCCCTACTTGCTTTGCATCCTTGAATTTTTTGATCTTTGAGGAACAGCTATAAACTGTTCTCAGACTTGACTGTCCCTGTCTGGGCTCATTGCCCACGTGGCTAAACATTAACTCTCCTGACCCAACCCCTTCGTCTTTGTTGTATGCCACTTAGTTTTAGCAGGAAAGCTTAAATGACTTTCACTGCTTGACACAGGTCAAAGACAAAATTATGTCCTCTTTATTAACTCCCTTTCCTGACATGAGAAACACCAATCAGGTCTCTGGCCCTTTGGCTTACTACGTCCTCTGGATGAAGTCGCAACCTGTGTGATTTCCTTTGCCTTCACTTTCCTTGCACTCTCTGGGTTGTTTTTATGTAACCTTTCTCTGTAAGGTTTTGATTTGGGATATGTGGGGGATTTGAACAATGTCAGGTGTCAAATCTGTCATTGTTCCTAGTTGTAGGTTCAGATTTTTTTCCTGGCTAGAGTGAGAAGATATAGCCTTAAAGACACTACCTTTCTTTCTACCTTCCACTAGCTTTGAGGATGCCCTTCAGACTTCAAAAAAATCTTAAAGGAATGCTGTGAAAAATGATTATCAAAACCACCATGCGTATGTATTAAAAAAAATTTATATGATGCATCATGATACCTCTTTATGGTTATAAACCTTTCCATTAAAACAATGATTTGTCCTGGGAAAACCTTGGAATACCAATGGTAACTTCATTATTCCAACCCATATTATTTTTAAAGAAATGTAAGCTGGTAAGTGTGTGTGGTGCTGGGAAGTTCAGCTGGCAAAAAATGTGGTAATCATCTGACTGAGGTTTGCTAAAACAAGCATTTTGAAGAAAGGTGAGCCTTTATGTTGCATGAGTCTTGGCTGAGGGAAGTGACACATATTTCATGCCCTGAAGGCTGGCTCCAAAGGGAGAAATCTGGCAGGAGCTCAAGGGCCCTGAGGAGCCTTTTGGGCTTCAGCTTTATAACTTCTGTTCACTAAACAATGAATCTGCTGGAAAATGCTGCCTGTTTTGGACCTGATGTCTGCAATGTTCTGTGGAGATAGCACACCTAATCAGTGAGTTGAGAGAAAGGGCAGGTCTGTAGCCTTGTAGGTGACATGGAGCTTGTGGCACATGGACAGCATTCATGGAGCAGAGAGGGAAGGAGACACAGCCTCACATTCTGCACCATAAATCTTCCACTTCTCCTTTGCATTTCTTTCCGCTGTCCTTGGTAATGTCTGGTTTGATTGAAGAAGCCCTCTTCTCTGTAGCCAGACACATATGGAAATACCTTATGCTAAAAGAAATGCAGAACAGCCACTGGATCTGCTCCTCAGAGCTCTGCAATAAAGTGAGACATAGTGCCTGCTGCAAAGAAAATGGTCAGTGCTCTGGTTTATTGATACATAGACACCGTGGCTAAAATGTTGACATGCAGTATTTTAAAGGAAGCTGATGGTCTGAAAGATACTTTGTTAGATACTAATAAGCTTACAATATAAGTCAATCTATTTTCTAAATATTCCTTTTAATCCTCAGTAAGTACTGTTGTTCTTCTAAACAGTGTTCTACAGATTTTTCGGTTTTTCCAGATTTTGACTGTTACTAGGTTCTTGGAAAGTTATCTCAATTGCTTTTGCATGCCATTTGTACGCATTTAAATTGTTCCCTTAACTTTGAATATGTACCTTGCATCACAGTATATTTCTTACAATGTAAGTAGAAGATCTGGTTTGTTTCCTGTCAGGTTTTTTGCTTATGATTTTGCACAAGTGTGCAAAAATCTAAACACAACCCCATAATTCAGTCAGAAAAGATTCTCTTGGTAAGGTGATAACATGAGGCTATGGTTAGCTGAAATTAATCTGACTTAGAATAATTTTTCTTCTTTTTGCTCCCTCCCTAAAAATAGGAGCTGTGCCTGAGTCTTCAACTAACTAAAGGTCTGCAGACTATGAAAACCAAGGATGCTGGGTCAGTAGGTTTCTCTTTAAACATCTCATTGTACTTTAACTGCAACTAAATATTGAGGGAGTTGTTTGGTTTGTGGGTTTGTAATTGTACAGTACCTAATTGTCTATATACTCCTATCTGCCCCCTCTTAAATGGGACTGGAAGTCTACATTTGTGCTGTTTTATCCAGTTACCTATTTGTGTCTCTTAGGTGTGTCTCATATTTGTATCTCTGCTGTGACCTTTTCAGGAGATGATTTTTTGACTTCTTTACATGCATAAATATAGTTTACATTCTCCAGGCCTATTTGTAATTTTTGTTTTCCAAAGCATTTCTGCTGCTGTGAATTATAGGCACTTTTTCTTTTACTCCATTTAGAGACTACGCAAAAGAAAAAGGTATAAATTTCCTTCATTCCATCTTTCCCTGCCAGCTCCTACATAAATTGTCTTGTGCTGTGGTTTTCCTAGTCTTATTAATGTTTATTGATTTAACCCTATAATTCCTGTACCTCTTGCTTTGTTTGATTGCTTTACTGTTGCTTCACTGTGATTAAAGCTAAAAGTACCACCCTGGTACTGCTGAGTGAAATAAGCTTGTCTTCACAATTCTCTGTTCCCATCAACTGCAAGCACACACATCACTAAGAAATTCACATGTCCCAGGGAAAGCAGGACATGTTCCTTCTTTGCTGAATATAGGTTTCTAGAAAAATTTAGCTTGACAATGTGTTATTTATTACTCAGACGTAGCCTTCATTTCTGTGAATGTGCACAGGTCCAGTGGCCTCTTCTATAGAGGTGTTAATAGCTGCATTTGGTGTGCATGACATCAGAATGCTGAAATTGCTTTCACCTTTTTCCTCCCCTTATTTTTAAGTTCCTTCCCTTTCTGCCTGTCCCTCAAAGCAAAAGGATTATTCTACTCTGGTAGGTCTTTAGCTGTCTTTTTTTGTGATTTGTGTCACATAGACAAAGCAGTGGATAAACATCCTAAAGTATGGTCAGTTAGGACATGACAAAGTCCAGCTTGCCATAGCTAAATGCCTAACAGAATAAGTAGTTCAAAGCCGTTTTTTCCCTAGCTCCCAGTTATGTTTTTGTTCTCTTGTACATCAAACCAAGTTATAAACATGACAGATTTTGTATGTTTTTCATGTGCATCCAGCTTGCGGGTGGGGACTTGAAAAGGGACTGGTTCACTTTCCTGCTGAGAGCTGCTTACAGATGCCAGGGAGACATGTCAAATGTACAGCTTTCCCTTATTAGAAACCTGTTGAATTTTTTCTTATTTTGGACCTTTTGCATGTCTAGTACAAAAGAAGAGTCATAGAGACCCACTTTTGCGGTTAGTTTCTAGCCCCATATCTGCAGAAATGCAAATGCTTGCTTTTACCCATTAGTTGTTCCGTTACCTTGGCTCATCAGATTCCAAATATAAGGTATTGGCCAGAAATGCACTGTAGAATTTGCTTTTTCTGACCTATTTTATTTTGCTCTATAACTTGGACACTATTGAAAAATATTCAGAACAATTACCCTCCTAAGAAAAAACGTCTTGGAATTGAGCTTACATGTAGAGGGTATAGCAGAACAGTGGAGAACCTAAAAATACATGCTTAGAGTAAGCATTAAAGAGAAGTGAATAATTTTTTGGAATGATCCTGAGGAAAGAATTTTTATAAAAATGAGCTAAATCAAACAAAGTCCCTTTATTCTTCTTTGTAAATGGTTTTGTATGGTAACAAGATCCTTTCCTTGTTCAAGATGATCTCATTCTTCTCAAATGGGAGCGAATGAGAGGACAGAGGAAAAAACCTGATTATTGGCCAAAAGATTTCCAAAATTCCAGACAAATGAGGATTGCTTCAAGGTGATAATGAATGAAAATACTGTTCTGTTTCCTAACATTCTGCAGCTTAATCTATACCTGCATTCAGTGGAAAAAAAAAATCCTCATAAAATGAAATACTGTGTGGTAAGAATCATATAAAAATATAATTTATAGGAAATAATAACCTTCTAAGTTATTACTTAACTTCTTTTCTTCCCCAAAAGCTGGGATTAAAAAGTAGGTCAACAAGCCCATTTAAATAGCTTATTCCACAGTGTGGTTTAAATTAGTGCTAGTGACAAGTGTATGAAGTGCTGTGCATTTTATTTTTATGGCATATTGGTTAAATTTAGAATTGTTCAAAGTGGCTGTTATATACAAGCCTCTAGGCAAATCCTCAGATCTTTCAGTCAGTGGGCTTTGTTCTTGCTTTTAAACACATATAACATGTTGGCACTGTGTTTGTAAACCAGGTGTTTTATCTGAACGTGCAATTAGTGTAATGAGCATTAACGTTAGTCCAGTGGTAGAGCCTCTCGCACTGAGAAGCTACAATTTCAGCTCAAAGGGTAAGGCATTTATATTCTCTGGGCACGTGATTCCTGTTCCTAGTTTTGTTCACAAGTCCTTCCAGAAGAGTGATTTTAATCTAGAGACAAGCTGAAACCCTTCAGTCTCACTGAACAGAACTGCCCTTGTAATGTTATTTAGTATTGATAGGTCAGGCAGCTTCCATCAGACAGATGGCCCGAGATGAAAGAGTGATTGTAGGCAAGGAAATGGCTTTTGCAGGAGCTCTGTTCTTGTTTCAAAAAGCCATTCTTTGGCTTGCAATCTCCCTCTCTGCTGCTTGAGAGCTGCCAGAAACAATTCTGGCCTTGAATTTCAGACGTACCTAGCGCCAAGGTGAGGAGAGAGGTTTCCAGCCCAGCTAGAAATTTTTCTCTCCCTCCTGCCTTTTTTGCTTTGCAGCATAGGGTTCTCATCTGCACCCTGACTGGGAAGATACCAGCAGAGATGAGTGAATAATGAGGAAATCTACTCACTAGTGTTTTGACAATTGCTAAATAGAGTTTTGCTTAGATCATGTTTGTACTTATTTTATCATCTATGGAGCTTTTTCTGAAAAGCTGTGGGAGTGAAGTGTTTGCTCAAAAGAATACTTGCAGGGAACAATTTCTGGGCTGTATTCATGATTAATTTAATCAAAACCCAGTTTTTTTCTCACTGTAAGAGTAGCTGATTAATGATTACGTCATAAGTGAGGAAACAGAAACAGGGAATAAATCAGTGTGTTAAATTCGAGCTTGTTCTTTTTCAGAGCTCTACATAATTCAGCTGCAGCAGCATGTCTTCAGAAGCTTTTTTTGTATCCTGCTCTCCCAGTAATGATACCCTTGTCAGTCTCCTCCTGCCCTGCTCTTGTATGCCATTCTATTCTATGTAGGTTCTCATTCTGCTTTCATTATGAAGTGTATGAGCACCTAGCAAGTTTACAGTACATGAGGTGACTAGCATCTGTCATATTTGTCTCATCCCTTCCCTGTGTGAAGCATCAGAGGCTTAGTAGGAGTGCTTTGTTTTGGTAAGATTGTTATCTGCGTATGGGAGGCAAGATAGACAGAAAAAGAGTGATTTGCATTTGGAGTGAGAATTGATGCCATTTTTAATAGTCCTTTGCCCCGTAGGAATTTGTTTTGTAGCTTTGGCTGGCTGCTGGCAAAGCCATGTGTTTTAAGCCTGTAATAGCTGATAGTTGCATTTTTGTACTTGCACGGTCCAACAAAAATTTTGTCAAGTTTCTGTCCTCACTTTGCTCCTGATCATCCCATAATTGTCTCCTAATTGTAATGGACAACTGAAGATACTGAGAAACCATGGTACAAAAAAGCTGCCAATGCAATGTGGTGCTTTTCTGCCCTTGCTGCTTTGTTTTTTCCTTTTATAATTTTTGCGGTTGTCAGACAGACTTTTTATTTGTGCTCTGAAAGCTGACACACTGACCAAGATAAGGGAATAATAAGGAAAATTATTACATATTTTCTAAGTAATTTATCAAGTGTTAACTATTTCATACTGAGCACTGTCCAGTCAAGGCAATAACTTAAGCCACAGAAAACTTTACTTGGCAATGACTTAAGTCATTGGTAAGCTTTAGCTAACAGTCCACCTCCATTTGGGAAAGCACTTAAAGCACATATTTCTGTTCTCTCGACTGCAGCGAATTGAAGAAAATGATTAAGCACACTTCCAATCAGGATGGATTTCCTGTATTGGACCTGTGTTGCAGACATATCTTAATAAGAACTGTCACATAATGCTTCTCTTTTCTCCTTATATGAACAGTGAGAGGAGTTAGGTACAATACAGTATGGTTCTATCATGTCACATAAAATGTAATTTGAACATATACTTTGTGGAGTGAATTGGTCTGACAAATCCTCACAAATTTCTGTAAGAAACTCAAACAAGTACCTCTCTAAGGTCTATTCATAAGTTATGATGCCATATTCAAATTCAAAGAACCCTTTAAGAGGCAGTTAAATTTGGAGAGCTTGAAAGGCTTAAGAGCAGAAGGAATAAACCTTTATTTGAAACAGTATCTATTCTTATTAAATTTGATGAATCTGAAAGACATTTCAGGAATACCTCCTGTTTAGCATTGCAAGAGGAACTCTAAAGATGCTCTGAGAAGTCACTGCTACAAAAATATTGACAAATCGCTCTGTCTCAGCACTAATAGACTACTTATTCATGAGCTGAAGATGAATATCTTGTTTTTCTGTGCAAGGAAGCAGCAAGCAGACAGGTAAGAAGGCCCAGAAATAATAGACTCCACATGGCATGAAGGTTGACAGAAAACTCACACCTTCCCAACACAGCAATGACCACTGAAATGATGAGACTCCATCAGGAAGCTGAGTCAAAATTTTAACATATTGTAAGTGAAAATTCAAAAGTGATTATACCTTGTAGCAGTGGTAAACCCTGTATAAAGTAAATTTGCTTAAAGCATAGCCCTATAGAGAGGTTGTAGTTCAAACTGAGAGTCTGGACAAATAATGAGACTTGATTGGAGTGTAATAAGCTTATTACTGAATGGCTGTCTCTCCCATAAATTCAGCTACTCATTTGTTTATCTGATGTCATAGCACTGATGTCATAGCACAGGTACCACTCAGATGTGTCACCAGATACCACACAGATATTTGCTATTTAAAATCTATTAGACTTTTTATAACAAATGTAAACATGTTCCACAGGTTAGTAAGAGTTCATTTCCTATCTCTAAAAGCTTGTTTACCCAAGATGCACCCTAAAACGTGTTTCAATTTGAAGAATTAAAAACTTTTGAGCTGATATTGTGAGAGGTTGTGAGAGGTCTCATTTGTGACTAAAGGTTTCCTTGGGAAAAAAGGACTAAACTAGGTGGCTGTTATTTTTTAGAAGCTAGTTGTACTTTTTAGAAGTACCACAACAATCATATTTAACCACTGTTTAGATGACAATTTTACTTCCTTTTAATGGTATGGTTTTCTGAGTTGTTCAACCAAATTCCATGATGATCCCATCTGAGGGCTTTTCTTGAGATACAATCATTAACACTTGTTCATCTGTGTCTCATTTCTCTAGGCACTTTTTGGTAATCTGGACACAATTTATTGATGCTCATTTATGTCAACATAAGTCTGGTCCTAATATCTCATCTAGAAAGCCAAATTAAGTAATGCTCAGAGTAAATCCTTAGGAAAGTATTTCTCTGTGAACGGCCGGAGTGAGCAAGGCTCAGGTAATCAAAGTTTACCTGGAATGGTGTTACCGTATGTGATCCATATAGCTTTGAAATATTTAGATCTCTAAACTGATCTATTGCAGTTCATTTTGATTCTGTTGTGTCAAAGCTTGCTCTTTGTCTCCCACAGTAAAAGGAAAGAGATACACTCATGCTTTAATAAATGATGAAGTTTTTTGTTTTGCCATCATTTTTAGTCTTTCAACAGAAGGGAGGCAAGCTGGGCCAGCCAAACAACTGTTTATTGCTACTTCTGCTGCACTGGCATGGCTCTGGGTAAAACACATTCTGGTTTTGTTTCGGCTGCTCTTGATATATGCTCCCTATCTTAATCTGCAGCCCTGGAAAGAACCGAAATCTCATGGAGCTTGATTCTGGGGTAAAGGTTGCTAACAGGATAATGAGCTAACTTCTCTGATTTTTTTTTTAATTTTTAATTCATTCCTGTTACTCTGTTTTGATAGCAGGTAGATACAGAAAAATGACACTGTGTGGCACCTGGCTTGGAAAGTCAAACAGCTTGGATTTTTTCTCATGAAGCAATTTCAGTTAGATATGCACAGATGTAGTTACTTCAAGATACATCCACATACTACATTCTCATGTTCTGTGACTCTTAAGAGTACAACTAAAACTTACAGTTTTCATCTGGGCAGATGGGTTCTCTCACAGCATTGGCGTGACGTGACATTTTGCACAAGGTTTGTCCTTTCTACTAAAACAGATGGATAAAAAGAAGTACCCACCAATTTTGAAGCGGAGCATAGAAATTAATTTCTTGGTGACTCTTGAGAATCTAGGTATGATTCAGTCTTGATTTCAAAATCTGAAAAATTTGGGAGATTATTCCCAAAGTCTTATTCCTAAATGTGTTTTTAAATCCTGGTGCTTTCGCCTAGCATTGGCTAAAACTGCCTCTTGTGAGCAGTTGTCTGTGTTTTTGTGGTGATTTGGCATCTGTGTTGGGAGGCACTTTTTTGCCATTGCTTCTATCTGTCAGAACTAAGGTCAGTGCAGGTGACAGACTTAATACTCTGGATCTTCTGTAAAATCATATTTTTTTTTTCTGGTGTAGCTAAGGCTGTGTCCCCCTAGAGATACAGGCCTGGGCTTAATCTGACTCATCTCAAATGGCCTTGCTGTCCTAAATGGAGCTGCCCATGCATAAGGGTAAGGCTATACCCAAATTTCCACAAGAAACTGGCTAAAGTTTGACCTGACAATATTCTGCAAGCAACAAGTTTCTTACTTATCAATTCCCTGACTCCCTTTTATTGTTATTTATTTATTTAAAATTAAAATAGTTCTTTCTCTTAGAAATGTCCTTGGCATATAAAAAGTGTTATCAACTGACTTGATAATGAATTCTTGGAGGCCAAACTTCTGGCAAAACCCTGTAAGTTAAAAGGATTGCAACATTTCAAAATTCCTTTGTCAGACACTGTCTGATTTAAATTTTATTTTTTTTTAATTTTCCTGCATTATTACTGTCTGTACAAGAATGATGGATGACAGGGAATGAAGTTCCCATTAACTTAAGCTGTTACCCATAAATCCTTCAGAGGTTTCTAATTAACATGTAAGTTTAGTAGTTTGGGCTCATTGTGAGAGTCTGTTCATGGTGCTCTGTATTTCTACCAGTGCAGTCAAGAGGTGCATAAATCTTCATTGCTCTGGGATTCCCAGTATGTCCCATTACCATGAAAAAGTGACATCTGATGCGAGAAGTGTAAATACTGTATAGAAGTTCAATAAAGTGTTTCATTCTTCACTGCTGAATTACAGTTTTATGGCCCATAAATAAAGGCAAACAAGGAAAACTAAAATATGAGGAATGGTTGTATATCACACCTGTTATCTGGAATGAAATTGTTTCTGCTCTGGTGACAAATGTCGCACCTTCAATTTGCATTCATGTCTTGTGTTATGCCACTCTAAGGGCAGATGGTTGATGTTGTTATGAATGACCTCAAAGAATAAAATGATAGATTCTGGTATCATCCAGCTTTTAATGGGATGAGTATTAGATGGGCTTAAAGACCAAGGGATAAAGTTTATCATCCTGGTAAAGTTTGAGTAAAACCAGTATTTTTTAGGGGTCAACTTTATATAGTTAAAAATTTAAGATTTTTGGACGTACAATGCAACCCTTTCCCCTCCCCAGCAAACCTGTATAAACATTCTGAAATCATCTGCTTTTTTCAGCAGCAGCCCATGATGGGTTTTGTTGTAGTGATACATGAATTTTCGTAATTCAATCACTACAATAATCACTTAGCAAAAGATGTGATGACAGAAGTGAAAAGGATTTCATAGATCATCAAATCCAAGCTGCCGTGCTAAGCATATTGGCATATCAACCTATTTATCAATGCACCAGCTCCACCAAAATTGGTTCAGATGTCTTCTCCTCTTACCTGCATGACCAGAACATTCTGGGTATGTATTTGTCTTATGGAGGGTCCACTCTGTGCTTATTTATAGTCTGGTTATATGCATTGACTCTTCAGTCTGCACTGCATTTCAACAGCTGTTTTCTCCCTCCAGTGTTCTTAACCCAGTGAATTCATATACAGCTCTCCAAAGACTGCTGGCATTTTTCTCTTTTTTTCTGGATTTTGTGCTTTTTATGTAAAGTAACATTCATTCCTCTCATCATCTTAGCCCTCCTCTGACTTGTAGTAGTCCTAATGCATCAGAAAACATGTAACTGAAATTTGTAAGCTTAACTCTAAACGAGGTCTTATACAGGTAATACATAGTGCTTTGACTTCTTCTACCATGTGTGGTGCCATAGCATTGCATTTGTCTTTTTTCTGTCTATATTTATGGTTCATTGTCCTTGAAATCTGTGTTACCAGACCTTTCCAACTACTGAACTCTGGGATTAAACTCAGATCCACATCCCTTGGTAGTCTTTGGTAGAAAGTTTTGTTATGTGCCAAGATTTGTCTGTCTGATGAGACCTGAAGTTGCCTTTCCTTTCCCAGCTGAAAGGGGAGCAAGCCCTAGTGGATAGGTAGGAAGAGCGTCAGTGACCTTTGGTAATGTTTGACTGTCACAGGTCAGGGCTGTAGGCTGCAGAGCCTGCAATAACTTTGCTTATTTTGTGAACTATTATGTCAATTATATTGGATTTATCTCACATTCTCTATGTTTTTAATGTTGCCCTATTGTGTCATCAGTACAATTTCTTATGTTCAAATAAGCAGTTTGATATAATTTAGGTAGGTGATCCCATCTTCATGAATCAGAGGTATGGGTGAAACACTGAGTCCTCTATTATTGCTGGCTTGATATTAAATTACTTTAAATCTGCCTCAGTCAATGTGGGTTTTTTTTTTTTTTAATTTTTTTATTTTGTGTGTTTCTGGGCTCAATTGGAGTAATAGAAGATAGTACAGGTGGCATTTTTTGGAGGTTTCTGTTTACATCTGGAACAAAGATTAAGAATTAAGTTACTTCATTTGAACAAGCTCACTTCTTCCTTGGAGATTATACTTCGTATTTCCTGCATAACTGTGGAAAGAGCTGCTCCAAATATCCAGTGTGTTAGCGGTCTTGGTTAACAGGAGATACCATAACTCTCACAGCTGTCTCTTCACTAAATTTACAGGTTAAATCAAGAGACAGTGCACTTGGCTCACACGCAAGATTGAGGTCAAGGCATATGTGCTCTGTTCTCATTCCTGCCACAGATCTGCAGGATAAGTGTGCGTCAGATTCTGCCCTCTAGTTCCTTTGTCTATAAAACTTACATACACATAATCAATTTAACAGTCCCTGACAACTTACAATTTGAGTTCAGCCATGGCCTCTGCCTCAGGGGTTTCAAACTAAGTGTCATATTCAGGTGTATTTGGAAATGTTGCAGAAATGTGGTAATTATTATACTAAGTCAGTGAAAGATAAAAGGAATGAAATATATTCTGTATGTTCTGTCAAGTTCAGCAGATGAGAGTCAGTGAAAAAGAATTTTTTAGGTTATTTGCAGAAAGTCTTATCTTGTGGCAGACATACTGGCTGTACCTTAACTGAAAGACTATAACCATGTATCTGGGGTTTAAGAATCAGAAGGGTTAGGAGCAGGTGCATATTCCACTTTTGTTGAGCATCTCATTCCTTTATTCTTTCAGGAGTTTTCCATCTTCCCCCTCGGAGCAGCAGCACTAATGTGCCACCTTCTCCTCATTGTTCAGTGCCAGGAGGGTAACGAGGCCTGACTTGGAAATGCTGTGTGAGTGGCAAGCAGCTGAGCAGTCTGACTCAGGGTATCGCTGCACTACAGCACTGCAAATCTGGCAAACCTAATTACGCTCACAGGGATAATGACAACTCCATATGGGATGGAAAATTGTTTGCATGTAGGTTTTGCTTCTTAACTCTTCTGTTCTTCCTGTGGTTAGTAGGCAAGCAGCAGCCTCCAAAGCTAACAGCAATGCTACTGCTGGTCCAGCTGGCACAGAAGATTTAACTTCACACGAGCCAGCTGGCTATCTCCTTGCCTCTTTTCACCTAAGAGACTGAAATATGTCATCCTTGAGATATGACCAGACTCCTGGAACTCACAGCTCTTTCTGGGAAAGAAACAGCATTATTAGTATCCTGTATATGCTTTCCTTCAGGAATCTATAAATGTTAAATATGGATATATGTATTTATATGCTTTAGCTATCTGTGTTCATGCACAGATGTTAAAATTCATACCAAGGAAACTTCAAGCTTAGAAATAGATATACAGAAAAAGAACCAGGAAATGAAGAAACAAGTTCTCTGTTTTCATTTTGATATGACTGCCTTACTTGCACTACGCTGCATATGTGGAAGCCTTAATTATCAGCTGGATTGTTTAAATATGCAGCCAATATTATTCTGTACTCAGAGTCATTGATACTGGGAGGATCACAGTATTTTCATTTCCTGTGGTTTTAGGATCTAATTTATTACTCTTCAAAATGGCACTAGTGGTTTTTGCAGTTATTTTCCTTTCTCTAGTAAATACAAATATATGGAGAAAGATAAAAATGGCTTTTTTAATATCATTGTTTTATAAGTAGCCCTGCTAGGCTTTGAAAGTCATATCTGGAACAATGAATTGAATGGGACATTACATTTACTGATGCTGCTGTTTGGCTGAATTGCAATTTTGCAGAGGCAGCAATGTATCAGACTGAGCCATGAATCTTTCCCAAGAGAATGTAGGATTTGGAGATTACTGAAAGTGATAAAAACACAGAATTCCATCTATTTGGGTGTGGTGCTAGGGCAATATTTGTAATATCTCATTAAGGTACAGATGCTTCTTTTAATGTAAATTGCTCTAGCCAATCCTGACAAGCTGCTTTTTAATAGCATGAAAATTGAAGGGGCTTATTTTACATCTCCCCTTTTTGGCTGCTCAAAACATAAGAAATGCTCAAATTAAAAAATTTTAAAATTACCCGAGCTTGCAGAAATGAAATTAAAAGCGTGACATAAAAGCGCTTTAAAAAGTTCTAATTGTGGATTCTTGTCTTGTGTCTCACAGAGAGCAGATGTGGCAGAAAACTGTAGCAATAGTCTGAGATGCCTACAGTGCAGAAGTTTATTAAAAGCAGCAAAGGAAAACCTTTACCTCACATAAGTAACAGATGCTGTTTATCCACTGAATGCCTACTCATGGTGGCACTGAGTGACTTAATTTATATTGGCTAAACCAAGAAGACCTGTATTCAAACAAACCTGTAAATAAGGCTAAATATTTAGCTAGTGCAACTTTCTTCTGGGGTAACAAATGAGGATTGTGGCAATGAAAGCGCTGGATTGCACTTATTTATTGAAAATTAACATAAATGAAGGTAGCATTTAGAGTAATTAAAATGGATGGGCTACAGATATTAGGTTATTATAGTCTGAACTAGTGAACTGCAACCTTTCTGCTCCATCAGTTTTGTTAGAGCAATGTCTGCAGTGTTGCCTAATGGCTATAACTAGCTAACTACTCAGGGCCCTTGGTCAAAGGAGGGGGCTCTCAAAAAGCATCTCAAAGGTTATCAGAGGCTGCTTCTGCCAAGGATGCTCATTACACATTGCTCAGTGCTCTCACCTGTTCTGAATATTTGTTATTTGCTCTGTCATTTGGGATCTGGAATCCATGGCTTGGAGTTCTTGGGAATTATACAGCATCCCTTTTTATGGATGGCATCCAAACGTGAGGCATCTTGCTTAGCATCAAAGATCTAGTGTTATGAATAATATATGTTTAGGGGGCTGAAAATCAAGCAAAATAGATTACATGTAATTCCAAGAAAATATCTCAAAGGCCATAGTATAAGACTGTTTTACAAGATGCATTTGGAAACTCGTCTACTTTGTCCAACCTATAAAGATAAGCTGAAGTAAATAAATTGTGAAATGGCCTACTTAAGGTCTTTGCATGTTTTGCAAGTTTTAAATGCTTTCACTGAAGGCAATGCTTAAAGTTGCTTAGCACCCAAATTATTTGCAGTAGTTTTTCAGCTACAGCATCCTTCAAAGGCATCTGCAGAGATACATCCAGGAATGCATCCAACCATTCCAAGGGCTTTGACGCTAAGCAAGATGTCTCATGTTTGGATGCCATCCATAAGAAAGAATGTCTTGCAATTCCTAAATTCTAAGAATTCCAAACCATGGGTTGCATTGTGAAAGTCCTCTTTAAACCTTTTAAGTGAAATAAGTTGTTGGAGGTATCTTCCCTTAGGATTACTGGCAAACACCTTGTGTTTATGAGGGTACCACACAATTTAGACAGCACAGACAGGATGTCTCTTTCATTCTAATTTGTCTTTGTACATGGTTTATAACATCCCCCCAAATTATGTCTTGATGTGCAATTCTTCATGCTTGTTCTACTCTCAGAAGTGAGTCTTTTTCAAAGGATTTCAAAGAAGACCATTTTGGCTCCAAGCATGCTAGGCGTGAAAAAGGATTGTTTTGACACACTTTTATGCTCTGGTTGCTCCAGAAGCATTTAAATCTGAAAACTGCGGTTGTGATGGGTAAGTCTCAGCCTCTCAGATAAGGTGTTACAAGCACTCAAAAACAACATTAAAAGAACATGAAGGTTGTAAAGCTAAGCACCTGCCAAAAAACAAATTAGGCAATGGTAGAATGAATTGATAGTGAATCCTTAGTTCAGTTCTGCTCTGTGTATAGGTTATGACAGTTTTGAGGGGATAAGGCACTATTTTTTTCATGAACTGTCTTTTTCTCTCCTGTATGGTCTTTCCTTACTGCATCTGTATTATCATATTTGTCTTTCCAGATACAGTTTTCTCACTTAGTCATTCCTTGCTTTATCCTTCCAGACTTCTCATTACCACCCCATCCCTAACATTTCCTTGCCTCACATTCTTGCTCTACCTTCACTTCCAAATGTCTGTCTTTTTTTTTCCCCACTCTGCTGTCTTATACCTTTTTCCTGCAGTTGGCCAAAAGAAATGAAACTCTAAGGAATGACAATGACAAAATCCACTTAATAATTTATATGTACTTTTCTTAAGGTGCAGAGAACTGATTTCTTTATGAGAATATGTTTGGAAGTAAACTTTTGGGGGAGGAGCTAATACTGTTGCCAAAGTCAACTCTCTCCCATGCACTTGTCTTGCAGCTCCTTTTGCAATGCCATGTGTTTTGGGATTTCCAGTGGTAGTTTGGCTTCTTTATTTCAATTAAAGTTGTGCTGAGTCTTTTAAGACTCTGTTAGTAGGTGAAGTTAAGATGTTAGAAAGGTCTTTTGGAGGATGCTATATAGAAAAAAAAAATTGGAGACAAAAAATATAGTTGGTATTCCTCACATATTTGTATTTCACATATGAGCATGCCAATTTCGTGTGCAACTCCTCTGTGAAACTAAATGTTCCTTTCATTCTTATGTGCCTCATGTGTTCTCCATCCTTTCCCTCTATCTTTTTAATAAACTGACATTTTCTGTAGTCTCTTAAATTAGTTTATGCCTCTGGGAAAGATTATTGTGTTTATGTGGCATCAACTGGAACAAACCCTTGCAGATTGAAGGAGCATCACTGGTCTGTGCTCTGTACTCCTGCAGTGCCTGGAGATTAATGTGCTGGGAGGTGTGAACACACTGAGCAAACCAGGGAGCCTGGCTCACTGGGTGAATTTTAACTTTAATTTAATTTGAAAACTTCCAGAGCTTTCTCACTGATACTGCAAAAATCTGACGTACATTCCTAATTTTCTACACTGTAAGTAGATCTGGCTAATTTGTTCCCCAGCTGTTTAATTTGCAAAGGGGGCTGTCATTCTGTGTTAAATAAAACTGGTAAAGACAGAGCCCAAGGAAGATCTGTGTAATGATGAAAGTTTGTTCCAGTTCAAAGCTGCTGTTGATATTGGGTGTGATCCAAAAACTCTTGATGCCAGATGCAATGCTTCCATTGATGTAATCAGATTTCAAATCAGGGCTGGTGTGTTCAGCCCATTTCTCCTTTAGCTACTGCTCTGGTACCTGACTCTCTGGGAGGATGAGGTGTGCCAACAGCATTTAGAAAAACACCATCCTTAGTTGCCCTCTGCCTTAGTACTATATGCAAGAGCTGCTCACTCCCAGTTGTATAATTCACTCTGTTTCTCCCCCCAGGAATGTAATGTGAGATTTTTTTTTTTGTCTTCTTCAGTCTAGCCTTGCTTTTAATTTGTTTTCCTCAGGCGAGATGTGCATGGTTTTGTGTAATCTACAGGCATTGTGGACCAAATCTGAGTGACTCTCACTGCCCCTAAATCTGAGCTGCTGGCTCATTCAGCCAGGAACTGATTTCTGGATAGTCTCTTTGGACTCATTACCTGAGCCTAGACATGCTTGGTGGCCTCATCACTGGCACTTTCTATACTTCTACATTAAGAAAAAAGAAAAAGTGAATGTTTTGAAAATTCAGGCAGTTGTATGAAAGATAATGGATGAATGAGGCTTTAGAGTGATCAGATCTGTTATTATTGTATGTTAGAGACTCATGCCAAATCATGGTCTTGGCAAGCCCCACCAGAGAATGACTGGCCCTGGGGCTGAGAGAAGTTCCCTGGGGGAGAGTCTGGAACTGGCGGTCTTCTATTTGACTTCACTTGTCAGGGAAACATGCCACATTGGACAGTCTCACAGCTGAATTGGTTTCTCTGTTGCCTTATGATTCATATTACCCTTGGTTGTTGCTGATCATACTGTTTTCTTTTTTGTTTCATCTGCCTGTTTTTTCCTGGCTTTATCTGTCTCTGTACTGCTAAAAGTTCCCATTTTCTCTTCCAATTTACTTTTAGAGGGAGCTGTACGGAGACCCCTGGCAGATAATCTGTCTCTGGTTAAAAAATGCTGATGCCCTTAGCTAGGCAACGTCTTATATCAATGTGGTGGGCAAAGAAACCAAAATACTTCTCCTGCTGTCAGAAAAGAGAAAATATTTCATTCTTTCCAATATGCAAGTGTTTCCTCTATGATTTTTAACAATTGTTGATAGCAGCTAAGCAGTTATGGTAAAACTTTGCTTTATGGACTTTGTACTATTTTGGGTGCTGGTGGGTGAAGAATCCTGGTATAAGTAATTTTCTATTCTGAATCTCTTCTCCCACATATAAAAGGAGAATAAAAATGCTGGCTGGCTTTGAAATACACTGCTGAAAAATTTTACTTAGAAGTTGGACATTATGATGTATAATTATAATCAAACCCATATAAGCATTATGTATGAGAAAGTAGCCTGATAGCATATATGGTTGTGAATGTAAAGAAACCAGAAAATTCCTCCTGCTGCTGTAGACAAGTGACAGTGGAGGCATTTTTAAGTACAGATATTAGCTGTTCACTGTGTCAGTAATGCAGAGAACCTGGGGAGGTGTATTGCTACTTGTTAAAATTCCTTCCTGGCTTTAATTTCTCTGTCATGATTTTGCATTAGAATAATTCTTTGACCTAAATATGAAAATATCAGCAAAGGCATGAAAACTGAAATCAGGTTTCAGAGTTGACTGTCTTGCTGTACTTTGTGAATGGTATTAGTTGGTAGAGGTGAGCAGGACAGTAGGAATTATTCCCCCCAAAAATCTAGAATTGTACACCAGAGCCAAGCTTATTTTTTGAAGTTTCAGCTTTCTGTTGATGTATGCAATTCTTACTTGTATTGAAGAATTCTCTCCTGGACTATGAGAACCTTGGAAGTACTTCAGGAAATCCTATCTAAACCATCAGCTTCTTACTGGCTTACAAAAGTAAAAAAAGTTTTGTTATCTCAAACAAATGCACATTATTACTGTGGATTTAGAAAGTATTTTTAGCACATGAACATACCCAAAGCATGAAGTGTCAACTATGAATCTTTGTTGTTTTATGGTTTCAGGTATGTGAATTGCATAGATCCACACGAAAGATGAACAAAGTTTGAGATCTGCCTCCAAAACTCCAGATGCTCCTTTTGCTATTGTCACTTCCCTTGCTGATCTTGCCTGGACACCTCATGACAGCCCAAGGACAAGCTGCTGTCTGAGAGACCTGCATTATAAAGTAGGTTCATCAAAATGAATGTTTTCTCCCTTACTAGATTTTTATTTTTGGAATTAATTGGTTTCAACCCTTGGCATTGGTGCAGTAAATTTAAACCCCCTCAAATCTCTTGACTTCATTTAATACCTGTTAAAAGAATACCCCCATATTATTTTTTTAATGCAAATGAAGTAACTGTAATGACTCAAGCTCCTTTGTTAAATGAGCAAAAAGGTTACAAATTGCACAATTCATCAATCTGAAATGCTTGTTCAATCCACTTCTGTTCTCCTATTTGTTTGCATCATGATACTGACTTATAGTATTTCACTTGTATAAAAGCTCAGAACAAACCCTTGTTTACAAGTGCAGTAGATTACACTCAGTATAAATCAAGATAGTAAATTGAAGTTGAGACTATTTCTTTTTTCTGAACTACAACCCTTTCTTGTTACTGGGAATATTAATAATACAGTGACTACGAGGTAAAACTAGCTTCTTTGAGGTTTTGAAAGGGTTGAGACCATACTGTGCTAAATACACCTGAGGAAATGTTGTGAATTTCCCTGAAGGGGAATCAGGACAGGTGTGGGAAAACAACACAACCAGACTTGTCAGAACACCTCTTATAAACTTGTTTTTTTATTAGTAGGCTTGAGATGTTAATGGCAGAAAGCTTTTTCCTCTATTAATTCACTTTTTAGTGCAGGTCGCACATCTGCCCACAGCTGGAGAAGCAGTGAGACACCACCGCTGCAGTACACTAACTCAGAAGTGGATGGTCATCCTGGGCACAACTGTGTTTGCTAGCAGGGTGTTTGGAATTCCCTTTGAGGTGCCTGTAAGCAGGCGGTATGTGTCACACCTGTAGTTCCTCTCTGCATGCAGCAGCTCTTTTTCTCTCTTGGCGAGGTCGGCATAATCCCATCACTGGATGATGGGCATCTTAATCAGTCTTTTTTCATAAATTCACCAGTTCCTGGGAGACTTTGCATGTGCTGTCTCATGGCACATATATTTCTTATGGTTTTTGGGTGATGGTCCCTCCATCCACTTGTGTAGGTCCCTTGTCCCCCTTCAGCGAGGCTGGTGCAGAGGGGTTTTGTGGCAGGAGCAGCTCTGCTGCTGAGCCTTCAGCTGTTGCTGAGGGAGACAGAATGTGCATGGGAGAAAGGAAGATATGACCCTGTTGTGTAGGTGGGGAACTGGGCTACAGCATTTTGCTGATTTGCCTCACCCCTGGCAGGAAGCTGGCAGCAAGGCTGTGAGCTGAGTCCAGAGTGTCTGTGTCCTCCTGGCTCAGCCTTTCACTCTCAGGAACAACTGCCTGTGCAGTTTTCAACTCCTGTTGCTCTTCTTGCTCTGCTGCAAGATATGCAGTTACAGCACTCCTGCTTTCCTGGATATACTGGCATTCTGAAAGTAGACTCCATTGTTTGAGGGAAGCCTCAAAATATTTGAGACTGGGTTTCTAAGGCTTGGTTGGCACACTTACTGGCACTCAGCCTAAGGTGTTTGTTCCGCTGAATGAACTAGAGACGTTTCTCCTAGTCTTTATTCCACAAATTGTGAGTGGAAAATGAGCAGCCCAAAGGAGATGTGTTGGGTGCCTGAGGAGAACGGTTGCCTAGAAGAGTCCATTTTCCATGCGACTTTTTCGCTCAACATATCTGAATTATTTGGAAGAAAAGAAAAAAAAGGCTAAAGACTTGTAAAAAATTTTATCCAAAAAGAAGACTCGAAAAGATTAGGGCAAGTTATTATTGAGGCTGCGGTTCATTATAATGTATTTTGCTGAAGTCACTTTGCTTTACCGGTCCTTATCTTTCCACTGTTCCCCAGCCCAAGTGCTGAAAACAAACCGACCCTTGTTTTTATTTCACTCTAGATTTTTTAAAATATTTCTTTAGATAGCACTGAAAATTGTACTTCAGTGTTGTCATGGTGTCAGGATTAGACTCTGATGAGGATCTGAGTCATGAGCAGGCCTAGCATTGTAACTTCATGTTAACCTTTTCCCTAGCTCTTTTTGTTTCAGTCTCTGAAAGTTCAATAGCTTTTATAGATGAAAGAGTGTGGAAATTTCTTTTATCTTTAGGTAAATTCCATTCATTGAATTCACTGAATCAAAAGGCCAGAAATTCCTTTAAATGCCAGTAACTTCAGTAATTTGGAGTGAATCTCCACTGAATTGTCTTAGTTAATTGCTGTCATATTTAAACCAGGCTTTGGTTGACTAAGGACAATTAAAATACACTTTGGGTTAGAACAGTATATTTAAAAAGACTTGACAGTTCCTTCAACTGTCTTTTTGCTAGATGAAAGAATTTCATTTGAAGATCCTCATCTTAAAAATATTCTTGAGTCTCACTCTCTTTTCCTGATAGACATAAGAGAGGTTATAATAATGAAACAAATAAACTTCTTGTTGTAAACCGTACCTACATGAAGGACATGATTCAGAACAAGAAAAGATTAGATAATTAAACTCCATGTAATTAACTGAATGAGAATGTCTTCTTGAAATAGAAGGGTGGGATGACCTCTAGATTTGGTAAGTAAACAGCCTATTGCTAACCCTGGGAGGGAAATAATAAAATAAAATTAATACAGGTATCTTTGCCTGAAATGAAATTTCCCATTTTATCACTGTTTGAATGTAGTCGTACTGGTTTTGAATATTACACTTGCAGCAAATAGCTCTCCTGTTTATACATGAAAACCCACTAGACTTTCTGGGAATTTAAGGAAGAGAAAATAACACCAGGATTTGGCTGACCACAATGTATACAGTAATGTTTTGATTGTCAGATGAAACATGTCGGAAAACTTATGCAGATGTATTTTGGGTTAGGAAAATTGGTGTCCTCACCTAAAAGGAAAAACGAAATCCTTTGGAGGTTAAAAATGAGAACAAATTCCAGTCTATACTGAAAGATTTAGCAAATTCATGTCAATTTAGAAAACCAGAAAATTACAACTACAAGAGATCATTGTGATTATTTTCTCACATGTAATTCAATTGGAACTCATTGCTTAGGAAAGCCATATGATCAATAAAGTCTTGTTCCGCTTAATTGTTATAGAACAACTTGACAAACGTCTGAGCCAATTTCCTCACACTGCCTCAAACTTGGAATAGATAGAAAAATCATCAAATTGATTTAATGCAGAGCTATGGATGAGTAGTCAGAAATGGAAGGAGAAATGTGGGACATTTCTGTCAAAACCCTTGATCATGTAAAACAGGTAAGTATTGGACTACTTTGAAATGCTCAGATTATTTTTAATGCTAGAACTAGATTTGCTTAAAGGTGCAATCAGTAAGAGTTAAGTGCCTTACCTCCTTAATCATTTGTGTGTGTTGAAATGGATTACTGCTAAAATTCAGGTATTTTTAAATCTGTGGAAGGCTGTGTTTGTGCGGGGCCCTGAGGGCACTAACACTCCTTAGTGACCAGCCTTTCCTGGAACTTGCAGTATTAGCTTGTTTAGCCCTCTGGCCTGGGATACAGCGGGGAAGAACTGGTCTCTAGCACAGCTGCAGGCATGCCCTGCCTGCCTGGAGATTCCCTTTTTGCAGAGCTCAACCTGAGCACCGGCAGCTTGGCTTCAGCTTGGACCTGCCTCGTTGCCATGGCATTGCCTCATGGCTTGGAGCCTCAGCTGGACGTGGATGCTGTGTTGGGATCTGTCCTGCTCCACAGCTCAGGGCGGGGACAGGCCCTGCCTGCTGGGGCTCTGCTCACCTGGTCTTGGAATTAATCATATTCTGTGGTCTTTCAGTCCATTGGCTTCACAGAGATGTTTGGATTATATCTGATACACAATCATTAGAGAATTAGCGCTAGATGAGCCGGAGCACATGCACAGTGAATGCAGAATTTCTCATTTTTCTATAGGGTTTCACATTATTTGAGGGGATTTCTTTTACCTAATTCTCTTTCCAGAGCTTTGGCTGCTTCAAAGACTTTCTTGCAGGCCTCTTCTATAATAGATCTTCATTGCCCATATTCTAAAGACCAGATGTAATCTCTTCATCTATCTTGTGTGGCTGTTACTGCCTGCTGCAGCAAATCAGCACAGCTTTAGCAGCTTTAGATGGATATCTATGTATTCTCTTCATGGGCTGGCCAGCAGAATCCCAATACTCCAGTACACTGATCCTTCACATTCATCTTGTGAATATTCAAGTGCTCAGATTTTACTAATGGAAGTGCCCTGGAGAGAAAATAATGAGCTTCAAGCAAGGCAAACATTAATCTTACGTTTTGAGGTATTTGCTGAAAACATTTAAAATTGTGTGTCTATCCGATTTTAAAATTTCCAAGGTGAAACATATTTGGCTATTTACATTAGTTGGAGAACATGGTCAATAAAGTAGTACTTGTGTGAGGGAAGTTTCAGTGGAAGTAAATTACAAGTAATTAAGGGATAGACAAAGTATACAATAATTGATCCTAATGCCACAAAGTTAATCAGAATTTTGTCATTGATTTCACAATGGACCACGCTTCATAAAAGACATATCTGACTTTACAGACAGGAAACTTTCCTCCTGATTAAGCCAGTTTCATGTTACTAATCATTTGCTGAAAGTGTTTTAGCAATTAAGAATGTATGAAAAATTAAATACAAACCAAATATTGTCAGAATGTGACAATTGTCAGATATTGCTTTGTTCCATTCGTCTTTTTTTTTTTTTTTTTCCTGTAACTGCTGGCAATATCAGCTAGTATCACTAGCTCTCTGTGGCTGAAAAAAGTCAACCTGATTGATGTGACACAGTTCAGTCCAGAGAAAAATCTGCAGTCAAAAAATGGATCACAAAGTTAGTTATACAGTGAGTCAGGACACTGAAGAATGAAAATACTAAGCTTTCTTGTGGGTGGAAGAAGGATATGCAAAATGTGCCTTCTCCTTTGGGAAGAAGCTGTACATTTTGTAGTGATGCTTTTCTTTGTAAATGTTTGTTTCAAATCAATATATGTATTAGAAATATCAAAAATTCTATAAAGTTTTAAGGTTCAATTATTTCAAATCAATAGGAGTGTAAAAATAAGCACAGTCCACTAACACTCTTTGGTTTTATTGCTCAAGAGAATTTTTTTCTGGTTTTGTTTTTTTTTTTTTTTTTTTCTTTTCTTTTTTTTTGTTTTGGGTTTGGATTTTTTTATTGGTGGATCTGGAGTCTTAATTGTGTTTTGTTTTGGTCAAATTAAGACCTTCAAACTTGTCAAAATGTGAATCTGTGAGAATGTGATAAAGAGGGAAGATGTTACACTGCCCAAGGTGCAAATGAACTTCTCACTCTTCTTGACTTTTCATGCCTAATTTTATTCTTATTATTAAAAGCCTCTGGATTTTTAACTCTGGTTCATAACCAAGTCTGGGGTTCAGAACAATAGAATAGAATTACTGGTGGCTGTATTTAAAGGGTCTGAAATTTATAAGACAAATATCTGTAGATCTGAGGAGTAAGTGACTGCAAGACTGAAGAGAAAATGAAGTCCAAGAAAAGTGTGAGAAAAGTAGTGTCTGTAAGCAATGAGGGAGTTCTTTGGTCCTTATCACACTGAGTACAGGTGTGAGAGGAATGGGCTCTGAAAAGGCTGAGATAAACCAAAAACCAGAGAGACAAACAGTCAATTCCTCAGGAAAATCAAATCACTGGAGATATTTACATATATAAACTTTGTTCTTTTGGGGCTATATTTTCATATTTCTAACACATGAGAATAACCACTACTCAAACTGAGAAAATTGCTCATATCCTGTGGTGGAAGAATCAGCTCCAGCAGAATTTACTTTTGCTAAATAAATAAAATCCACATTAGCTGCCAAATAAAAATCATCATCACATGGGTTTCTATTATGCTTGCTTAGTCTCTAGTGCATGGAGTAGATATTACTAATTTATCTCGCGTATCTCACACTGCCCAGCATGTGGCTGATAATGGCTTTAGGCTGGGACCAGGCAGGATCACAATGTGTGGCAAAGTCACATCTCTAGTCTGTGTATTGGGTCAATCTTGAAAGCACATCTCAAAACCACAGCTGTCATTCAGCATCCTCCCTACAAGATATTCTTGGCCTTCTGAATTCGCTCACAGCAGTCGTTTCACCCTTTGGGTCTGCTTCAGGCAATTTAATTCATAAAACAGACAAACAAAACATACTGTAGATGCTTTTATAATTTCTTTCCTGGTTTTTCTATTCTTTGTTTCCAGTTAGTCAAATTTCTTTTCTGCTGTATATTACTACCCATACAATGCAGAGCAGTACAATTGTAAGACCAGAGGGCAGCGAACAGTCTATTTTTTCCCTTGTGTGCATTTTTTTCTTTTGCGGTTCAGATCCCCAGAGGGAAAGGTACGCTATTTTTCTTCATCTTGTGTTTAATGCTAAATGTATTCTGCAATGCAGAGATGGGTGCTGCTGCTTGGGGTACCCCTTCCAATTTATGTTGCAACTACTCAAAAATTATATAAAAATGGTTATGTACCAACTGCTGGGAAATGATGCAAAACTCCCATATTCATTCCAGAATATGAAAAGTTGCCCCAAGTACTACTCTCATTCATTTAAAAGGGCTTCCTTATTTATCTTGGTTCCAACAAGACAAGAAATAGAGTTAGTTTGTGTGTGTCCTATTTCAGAGGCTGAACAATGCTGGAGGGACTAATTTTTCTGCCTGCTGTAGCTCCCCTTCTTATTCTTTTAGCCAGATGTCAAGCAGAAGATGGAGAAAAACTTTAGGTGCTCTCAAGAATGATGGTAATGATGGAAGATGATAGAACATAACTGGATTGTACTCTTGCAGCTGAATTGCTATTGATTTTAAAGAATGTAAAATCTCATTGCAAGACAGGCATCTCTCCAGCCCTTGGCAATGCTCTGGCACCTGCCTGAACGGGGCAGGGTGGCTCCTCACAAACAGCTTTGCTCTTTCCAAGGAGATGACTTGTAGCAGGCAATTCTGCCTTGTACATTGATATTTGTCTTTCTGATTAGTCCTTCTCCTATTGCAACCATTAGTAGACATTATGTTGACTTCAGCTGTGTTTGTATTAGAGCAACGTGGTGATGACATTGTATTCAATATAGCATTATAGCATTATTTTCATGTTTAAGGGTTCTGTCATAGATAACTAAGATACAGTCCTAATCTCATAAAATTGAAACTAATATGAGCCCAGAACATATTTCCGAAGCAGTTGAAATATAATAATTTTTAATAAGTTTTTTTCTTTCTTACCTTTCAGTTGAAATTTTTTTTCAAGGAAAGTATATTTTTCTTGCCTAATTTCATTTTGCACATAAGGAAAGAACAGAAGAGAAAATATTTTTACCAGTGTTTTGCTTATTTTCCCTATAGACAAAAAATTCTAAAATAAAAAAACAATTCTTTATCAAGAAGATAGACCATATAGTTATTAATTATTGTAAAAATTTTAAAGCTTGTCTGCAGTGTTCAGCTGCAGCAAATAATAGTGCCCAAGTTGCATTTTGTATGGCTTTATAAAGGACATAGGACAAAGGGAAATGATGCTATTTCTGGTTTAACTTTTATATGACCACATACAAGAAATGTATGTGGTTCTAAATTGTTTCTTGGTATGGGTCCATCTCAGCAGAAAACCCTTCTGTTGAAAGATATTGTTTTGCTGGATAGCCCATAGATGTCTCATAAGCATATTCATGTCCTTTCGTCTTGAGAAAATATTTGTTTCCAGGCTGTATCAACACAAATTGTTTTGCTGTGTAGTGTATATATCTGCATAACTAAGGAAATATGTCACAAATAATTCTACAGGATGTAGCTTTCATTTTCTTCTGTAGTGATATCAAACAGCAGTATAATTATGAGGAGCGCTGTGTAGGGCTATCTTTAACTTGCAAAGACAAGGTGTCACATCTAATACAGAACAAATCTAATAGGGTAATGCAGTATGACAGCACAGGGTTCAGACTCTGCGTGCTCAGTTACACACTGGAATACATGTTGGAATAAAGCAGGAGACAGTTCAGGAAGCAGAAGTCTTGTGAGATTTATAAAGCTTTAAGTATAAAAAATATATTCTCCTGTCCTTTTGTTTTGTATGTTAGCAAAATCCTGGTGGCCCAGAATCTGAATTGTTTTCCAGATATCTTATCTGTTATTAAACCCTATGATATTAAAAAGTGGCCTTTACATCCTATTTGTGTAGCCAGGTACTAGATTGTGTTAAATGTATGGGTTGTCTTCACCTTTTCTTCATTTCTGTTCATTTTTGTGATGCAAAATGCCATAAACGTTGCATTTCAGGTTTCTTTTTCCTTTGTGATTTAAAGGAATATCGCAATAAAAATCTAGAAAATATGGGTGACCTGACTTCAAGGTGTGTTTTGGACCACTCTCAGTCAGGCTTTGCATGTGATCAGCCTGAACTGCTGTCTCCAGGAGCATCATAAGTCTCCATCATAAGTTCAAAAGGTTTCTACTCATGGGATAACTTCAGTGATGCACAGCTGAAAGAATAATTTATATTGTTATTAACAGATATGAATTAGGGAACTTATGATGCAAGCATTTAGGAGTATTGGAAAATACAAAGCAATGCTTGGATGCCTGAAGAGTTTGCATTGATTAAGTGCAGTGGCAGTTGATGCGCTTCTGTTCAAGGGCCAATTTTATGCAATTAAGCTTGATAGATTAACTTGAGATAAGCTATTTTTTGCACAGTATATACTGCTTGTTAAGGATGAAAAAGTTTCTGATTTTTTCAGAGAGTCATGTCCCAGAGATGCCTTGTGAGTCAACACAATTCTTCCTTGTGGATGACTTTTCATCTTGCTTCTAGTTAAATCATTCAGTACTAGCAAGGCAGGGAAGGCATAGTTAAATCATTCAGTACTAGCAAGGCATCTCAAACAAGGCTCATAGCAATATTTTGGGAAAACTAGTGAGTGAAAAGCTGTTTGCATGGTTACTTTTTGATAGCAGGCATTGGCACAAAGAGAGCAAGAAGGTAATGTTAACACATTTAAAGGCCAGTGTGCCAATACTTTTTATCTGAGTCCAACTCCCCCACAAGTAAATTGTTCTTTTTTTGCTGGAAAATGTACATGACCACCATCCAGAACTTTATCAGTCTGGAGCAAATCATAAAAGATGGTTTAGAGCAGAAGTAAAATTCCCCAAGTCACTTTCCTGTCTGCAGGAAAAGACTGATTTTCTTTTTCTGCCCTTGCAGGGCTGGAAACTCCATTTTTTCCCAAAAGACATAAATACTCCTGGGAATGTTCAATGCAACAACTTGTGCCTGCCAGGTGAAGCAATAGGTGTACCTGGGGGAGCATACAGGTCCTGGTTCTATGGCTGGGGTGCAGTCCAGAGTCTTGTGGGGTGACTCTTCCTTGGGCATTACCTTCTGGAGTCCCTAGATGGAAATCAGTGGACACAGACTCCTTAGTTGCTAGAGCTCTGTGTCCATCAGAAGCAGCTGTGTCATAAAGGTCCAGCATGGACTACATGGCAATGCTTTGTGGTCTGCAAACTGACCCATAGGCTGTGGTTCTGGAACCCCTGCTCTGAAAAGGCAGTTTCTGCCAGGAGATGTTGCTTTCCAGAAACCTCATGTGTAAGTAATTTCAGTATCTGAGGCCACTCATAAACAACAGGCTGTTTCTGGAAGTCCTTTCTGGTATATGCTTCCCCACTCCGTTATCCTGGCCTCTTTCCCTCCTCCTTGATTTGTCACTTGAGAATCCACATAAAATGAAGAACGCAGGACATTCAAAGGAAAGTTCCTGGAGCTGAAATGTTACAGCTGTTCTGTCTCCGTTGTCTTTAAATCAGTTTCAGTTTGTTTTAGTGGTGCTGAGGAGAGTTAAAACCTTAGAAAAAGTTACTGTTGACATCTGTGGCAGAGGGTACCTGCAACACAGGAGGGAATATGAGCTCTTGAGACCTGAAAGAACTGAATTTTTTTACTGCTTTATGTTAAGCATATATAGTATAGGCATGAAAGTAGTTTGAAGAGTCATTGTCCTGCTCCTAGGACAATTTAGTATGAATTTTAACTTAATGAAGTCTCCTGGCTCTGCATGACACCAATATCCTGTCTGATTTCATGGCTGGAAGATATCCTAACTGGTAAATGTGTATCACTAGTGTGTGGCTCAGAATGGTTCTTTGCTGAAATAACATTTCAGATACCAGGAAACATTAAGAATTCCTCTTTGAAAGGGATGCTTTCTCCTAAGTTTTACATAGTGTACTTTTCTGAATTTTGGTAATTTTTTTTCGCCTCATATACACTAATTGGATACTGCAGCTAGATACAGCATGGAGAAATGAAAAGGGAAAAAAAAAATCTATTTTAGCGGAGTTTGTCATGAGCTCTGATGAAGATAGTTGTGGGTTTGAACTCATTTAAAAAAGAAATGTTGATGCACTTTTTATTCATTTGCATGTTACTGTATGTAAGATGAAATGCATCCCCAGTCTCTCCTTTCTGTTGCCATCAAATTTGTAGACAGACAGACAAGCAGTTGCAGATGTACCATCTACACCTGGGATTAGGTTGTTGCGGGGTTGTTTTGTGTCTTCTCTTTGCACAGGAAGAGGATAAAAACTGGAATATTGTGGGACCTCGGTATTCAAATACCTTTAGATCCTTTTGGAAGAATCTGTCTATCTGTGGAATTGCACCTTGAAGTTGATGCCTGACTGGTGGCAGGTTGGGTTGGAAAGAGCTCACTAGTTGGCATCAGTCACATCTAAAGGCCAAACCAGAAGCAAAAGCTATGTGTGGTTAAGGATCCATTTGGAATAATAGACTTGCTTTTCTTTTTATTTTTCTTGCACTTATTTTTTTTTTAACCAACTAGAATTACCTTCTTTGATGAATTGAACATAACAAGGATATTTAGAACTGGAAATTCGATATCTCTAATGCATCAGACTTAACATTTGTTTTAAAGACATCTCTCTATCAGAGAATGGCTTCTTCGGGTCAGCCCCAGGATTACATTACAGCTCCTCTCTGCACTAGAGCTGCTGAGTATCAGGAGGTCAGTGTAAATAGTGAAAATCTGCAGCCTGGAATGATCCAACCTGACACAGACAACCTAACCCCACATTATAATTAGCATGCCAGGACTTAATTCTTTGCTAAAACACAGCGCTTCTTTCACTTGGGAATGTAGAAGTGCTTATAAATCTAATTTAAATTCCTATTTGAAAAAAGATGATCTAGTCTTGGAGTCTCTTGGGCACTTAAAATCTCAAATATGGAAGGGCCTGTTCTTATACACAGGAATATACTGATAATAGCAGATAGTTTGATAACATTATTTTAAAAATCAATTTGTGAAATGATTTTACAAGACTATTTTTATTTATCTTGGTCAGGCGTAATTTTCTGCCTTGAGAAATCAGCACTCTTCACAGAAAGACTGTTGCTGACCCTGCTGGTTTCTATTGAACCATAGTTAGCAAAGTTACATTTGCCTTTTACTCAGCAGAAATTTCAAAGTTTCAGTCTGTCTCTAATTCCCAAACAATTACAAGAAAAGTCAGCTAAGGAACAACACAAAGGAACCAGCACCCCACCTCACCCCAATCATGCCAGCATGAAAAATGGTCTTGGATGCAAAGACTAAGAGGACAGAAAGTGATATAAAGATGTATAAAAAGATGTGAAACTTTTTCAGAAATGGTTGCAATTTATACTTGAAAGAGCCATAATGACACTGTTTCTCTGCACTTATATGAGGCATTTCATCTGAAGATCTCAAAAGGTATTGAGGGAGTAAATTTCATAGTATTGCAGTCTCCTCCTTCACCTTTAACAGGTGAAAAATTAAGGGTGGGCATTAACAGAATTCACAATGTCCTCTCCAACTTAGGCTGGCATTCTCTCACCAATAAATGATCTGCTGCCACCTGACCTTGCCAGACTAGTTATAGCACATAGAAAATCATAGGTGCTGCAAAAACCTGATCTCCTAGAAAATATTAGGCAGGAGAAAGTCTACAAAGTTCTGTCACAACCAGAGCCAGAGGTGCACAATGAAGCTGAGGGGCCCTCATGCCAGAGCTCTAAAAAACCTACATGGGATCTTGGTTAGTTGTCTAGACCCTCCTGTATGCTCAAGGAATGGAACAGGCACTTTTATCTCACAGTTTCTGACCTATTTTAGATGTTCCTTTTAGCACCATTAACTGAAATGGTTAGGTAGATGTTTAAAGGGAGGTGAAATTATCTCCCCACCAAAAGTAAGCACTTGGTGGTATTACGACTGGGCTGAAAATAGAACTTTTGATTTAGATTTTTTGATTCCTGGGTAAAGACACTAGTAAAAAGAGCACTAAAGTCATTATGAATTTAATGGAAGTTTCCTGAACTGCTGTGCTTAGTGCTGGACTGCAGGTGGTCTTTATGCAATTGACATGCTGTGAGTTGTCTTAAACAATGAGATCCTACAGGGACCAAAGCAGAGAAGTAATGTCTTTATGTCTAATGCTTGCACCACAGCAGATAAATATTCAGGTCCCTGGAGAGTCGTGCTTCTGAATTTGTAAGCACGACTCTCTGAGACTGTGCAGTTAGGTGGCTCCAGGAATGTGAGATTTTTTTGGTTTTTGGTGGATGCAGGATCATCAACAGTGCTGTTTTGTGTGACACAAGGAGTGTGAATTTTTAGGTAGCTTGCTCTGTGTGACACTGAAAGACTTTCTGGGAAATGGGAATGACAGCCTTAGCATGCAGAAGATGGAAAAGGCTGTGTTTAGTATGTTTTGTAGCTGTTTCTTGCAATCAGAGGAAGAATGAAACCGATCTGGTTGTCTCAATACCCGGTGTGGAACAAACTGGGTAAAAAAATAGAGGGGAAACAGCCCAGTCTGGCTTCCTTCAGTTAGTGAGTCCTAATGAAGGTCTAGTGTTGCTCCTGCTGGGATCTATCAGCAGCTTTGAGGTAGCTAAAGAAATACCTTGTATAGAAAAAATGTTCCCTAGAAAAGACTCCTACTTGTTTGTAGGCTGGAGTTTTATGATCTTTATGGATGGTAAAGAGTCTGCAGACCAAAAACCTAACTCAGGTTTATGCTGTAGTATCCAAACGTGTTAAAGGTAGCTACTATGTTAAAAACTTCTGTTCTTTTAATAGCTTCCTGAATTGTATTATGTGGAATTTTTTTTTATTATTTTATTATTTTTTTTTATTGATACTTCAGTCTGCACACAGCTTCCTCAAAAATCTCCTAAATCACAAAATCTTGCATGCATTTGCAGAAGCAGCGAGTGCTGAGGAAGTGGCAGTTACAGTGCTGCCACCAATTTCAGTGGCACAGCAGGAATGGTCTTTAAGAGAGGAACTAGACTTACAAGCACTCCATGTTCTTGAGGAATATTCCTTATTACAAAACAAAACTCCTTTCTTAGAAGGCTTAAGGCAAAGAAATGACTCCTTGCCAAGATAATGTCTGCTGCTTTTGGTTACTGGCCTCAGCAGACCTTTCAGGAAAAACTTGGTTTAGGAATTGGTGAATTGAGCACTTTCAAGAGAGTGTTTTTTAGGGAATGACTAAGCTGTGCCGTATTCAATTCTGGTCTTGGCAGCTTAAAACCATTTGCTCAAGTGAGGGATTCTGCAGCCCTCTAGGTTTCCCCTCCCTTTTATGTATTTGTCCCAAGTCCTTTGACACATTTTGTCATCTTAATGTCTGCAAAGAACTAACTTCATGTCTGCGTACCATCTGCTGGGTAAGTAAATATCTATTTTGCAGCATGACAAGGCACTACTTACACCATTGAAGATCTCTGAGAGGTGTGCCCAAAATCAGAAGGTTGAAATACTTTTGTTTTGTTTGTGCGCTCCATTTTCAGTTTTCACATAGTTCTCCAAGACTTAGACTTTTTTTTTTCTCTGAAAGAAGCATTTAGAGTATCCTATCAGAAGTTGTGGTTTTTGTTTGTTTGTTTGTTTTTTTTTTTGTTTTTTTTTTTTTTCTTTTTTTTTTTTGGGTTTTTTTTTTTCATGACCTCTCTCCTATTAGGAGGCAGGCAGAAGTGGTTACTTTTGGAATTCAGGCAGCATTTACAACCTGATTAATGTATAAGTGGCTTACTGCTTCTGTCTTTCTGTATCTGTACTGCATCTAGAGATCATAGCTCTGTGAGGTTGGTACTATACACACATGACCTCTTTATGACTGAGAAGATGCCTAGGCCCACAAATTAGAGAGAGCTGACATGTTGTCATTTTTCCCCATACAGAATTTTTGTATCCCTCACTGCCTTCTTATTTTGTGACTGGGAGGAAGCTGTCTTGGTCTGGGCTTGCTGTCCCAGGTCTCTTGCTCTTTTTCATTTTCTCTTGGAGTCCAAGTGGTAGATTTTTGTCAACAATAACATAATCTTACTGACAATTCGTAGGAATTTGTAGGAATTCTTACTGACAATTCGTAGGAATTCGTAGACAATTTTTCATAGTTTCAATTACTTCATGTGTTAAAAAGAAAGCAATGAGAGGGATAAATGTCAGCTGTGAAGCTGATGGCCTGGATGTTGGTGAAAGCTGGTGGTTGGGATAGAGCTTTGGGGAAACTTACATGGCTCTGACCTGAGTATCCTAGTAGTGATCAGTCCATTGAATAAAAAACTCAGTCATAAAAGAGAGCAAGTGAATTTATATTAGAAAGTGTATTAACTGTATGATGTTTTTCTGGGTCATTCTGAATGACATACTTTGAGAAAACCTTCTTTGATTTCATTTTTCAGAAACATTTGCTTCAGCCCTCTGGTATCTTCCAGCAACTTACTGTTAGTGATTTCATCTTATGCTGTATGACTTTTTAGTAATATACTGGGAATTTTTTCTTTTATGGTGGCTTTTCTTTTGTTGTTCTTCTGTTCAGACTGAAGAACTCAGAGCCTGGGCTTCCCTAGAGTTTCAGCTATATTATTCTCTTATTTTGCTGTTCCATCTCTGCTGCTAATTGCATTTTCTGTCTTTTTGTAACAGTGGGATGAGCTGTCCTTATCCCACCAGAAGTCTGGTTTCTTTTGGTTTATTTAATATCTTTTTTACTTAAGAGACTTTATCAGTTCCTTGAGCATTCCGTTATGTTTTATTTGCTTTATTGTCTGTCTTGGTATTTAATAAGCCTGGTGCAGTGCCTTCCCAATGGATTTCCTTTGCCTCCCTGATGTACAATCTTTTTTAGCAATTAGAGAGAGTGTTTTTCATTGGTTTCCATTTGTTTGGGCCGATGGGCTCTTCCCTGCTGTTTGACTGGCACATTGCAGTGCTGGCTTAGCCACTTTTCCTCAGACTGATTATCTATTTTCTTGTTGTAGCCTTCCAGAGCTTCAGCTATTTTCTAAATGTTAGTCTTGAAGTTTTTCCTGTCTTCCATTTAGTTTGCTCGCAGGGACTCAAAATGATTTTCCCAAAGACAAACTGAATTTTTAGCTCTCTAGCCATATACATGCACTTATTCTAAAAGCCTTGTAGCGTCAAAGATGATTGTTGTGACAGGGCAACTTCAGGAGTCTCTCAGCTCTGCTACTGTAGTTGACCAAGAAATGGGCCCTGAGACAGACCAATAGGTATCTTATGTGTGCCTGAGATGGGCTTAATTGCTGGGGTTTTTCGAAGTGACATCCAGACAGCCTCCCTAAGATCCTCATGGCAACTGACCTTAAAGGATAGTGATAGTGCACAGAAGCCCTGTGTTACAGACCCACCTGGACACTAACTTGTAGTGTTCCCCACCACAAGAAAAGGAACCAGCTCTATGTAGCAAAACCAGAAATGATAAGCAAGAAAACAAAAATCTAATCAGCACTGAAATGTAAAGATGTAAAGTCATATTCTTAAAGCATTTGTGTGGCCGTGTTTCTCACCAGCATGCTTCAGGGAATGGGGTTTGGGAAGCTGAAACACAGGCTTGTATGCATTCAAACTTTGATGGTGATCCTCTGAAATCCTTAGCAGAATCATATCTCTTGAATACATAGAGATGTGAGGTATACTGACCTCTGGTTCAGATTTTCTGGACTGAAACTTTCATTGTCATCTACATTCTGCCATAAGTCATCACAATCCAGTCCTTATTTTGTGCACCTCTACCTGGAAGACAACAGAATAAGTCTCAGGAAGAAGCTATGCTGTATGGAGCTTCATCAGCATGGGCAAGTCACTAACGTTCTGCCAAGCTGGTACAGGTCACTTCTTGTGAACTGGATGTGCGGTTTTTTCATGAGTTCGTGTTACATGCTCAGCATTGTACAGTCAGATCAAAGTTCTGCATGGGGAAGATCAGTTTGCAGGGACAGGCAGCATCTGTAAAGGCTTCCTGATCTGGATTTTGTACTAACTGACTGAATGCAGTTCCTTTGATCAGTTTATTTCTTTTTGTTCTTATAAACCTTTGCATTTCTTTCTTCCCATGCCCACATCTAAACATCTCACTTTAATTTTTCTGCATAAAACTCCTAGGAGGTAAGGTGGTAGTTGAAACTTGGAGAGTTGAAATTACTTTAACCAGCTTCCAGAAGGCATTTGTGAGAGGACGGGGACAGAATTTAGGATTTTAGAGGCTTGGCTTGAAATAGTGTTTTCACTCCAGTGCTCCAGTCGTTTGGGAAGGCTTTCCTTCTGGAGATTTGCCTTATCTGTCTTTTAGGAACTTGCTGTTGAGCTTCATTCAGTGCAATCCCACAGTCCCTCTTCTAAAGATGTCTTTTAAACCACAGATTTATTTATTTATTTTTTTATCTTGTGAGTTTAACTCCCTTTTATGATAAAGAAACCTCATGATTGCAGGCTCAGATAATGGCTGAGGTTGGAAGGGACCTCTGCAGGTCATCTTACCCAATCTCCCTGCTCAAACCAGTCCACCTAGAACTGATTCTAGCCTATGACTGGATGGCCTTTTAATGTCTATGAGGATAGTATTCCTTGGGCAACTTATGCCAGTGCTTGGTCATCCTTACAGTGAAAAATTTTTGTCTGATGTTCAAAGGGAACCTCTTGTATTTTGGTTTGTGTTCATCACTTCTTGTGCTATCACTGTGCACCTGGCTCTGTTGTCTTTATGTCACATTCATATTTTCTGAAAAATCCCTTTGCCCAATGTTTTTCTCCTGGGAAGCTGAGAAGTCTCAGATAAAAAGGAAAACAATATTATCTCATTTGCTTCTCCTGTGTTTTGCTCCTTTAGAATGTGGTAGGAGATTGTTTGCCAACAGGTGGTTGTTTCATTGGGTTTCTGCTGTGAATTGTTTTGACTTATTGGCCAGTCAGTGCCAATAATCTCTGGAGAGAGTCACGAGAGAATCACGAGTTTTCATTATTATCTTTTTAGCTTTCTGTAAGTATCCTTTCTGTATCCTTTAGTATAGTTTAGTATAATATTCTTTAATATAATATAGTATCATAAAATAATAAATTATCCTTCTGAGAACATGGAGTTAGATTCATCATTCCTTTCTTTGTCTGGGAGTCCAGCTAATAAAATATCTTTATACTTTCCCTGAGGATATTTATTTGCTTTGATAAGATGCTCCTGAGCTTTGCCTGCTCCAGGCTGGACAGCTACAGCTTCGCAGTCTTTCCTCATGGTAGAGATGCTTCAGTCCCTTCAAGCCCTTCCTTGGACTTTCTTCAGCAGGTCTCTCTTGTATTGGGGGCCCACAAGAGGACCCAGCACTGCAATGTTGTCTCACCAATGCTGAGTGGAAGGGAAGGATCGCCTTCCTGAGTCTGCTGCCAACACTCCTCCTAATGCAGCCCAGGATACCATTAACTTTTGTTGTGGCAAGGGCAACTGTGTTGTCCTGGTTTTAAGAAAGGTTTGGGGTTGTATCTTCCCTCCTGAAGGCTGTTTGTAGGTCTGTGTTCTTAAAAAAAATAACTGAACATCTTTTGGCAAAAACATTTTTTCAAAAACTTAGTACATTTAAAAGAGTATTATAAAAGTAATAAAACCTTTAGAGAAGTCTGGAAGAAAATATTTTCATTTTGTTTTTAATTCTCTGGTTTTAATGGTGCCTTAATTTCAACAGCTTTGGCAGCTCCACAATGTCTCAATTTTCAGTTGAAAAAGGTATTAGAAAACTGCTTTTAAGGAATCTGTTTGAAAATAAAATAAACATAATATTTTTTCTTTTGCTGAGTAACCAGGAACGTTACATAACTGCAGACTGCCAATGCCACATCCTCTAGAGAGCATATGTAATGGTTTTTGACTTCTCCCTTGCTTTAGCCTATTTGAATTTCAGTTTTTTTCATTGCATAGTGTTGTTCCAACAAAAATAATGTGTAGCTCATTAGGGGAATTGTCTTTATCTTTTGTGTGGCTGTGAAGGAGATGACAGAACAAAAAGTTTCACTGCCAGTCCCTCTATAGAAGTGAGCGGTAATATCATCCAGTAGATCATGTAGAGTGCTATACAGAGGTCTTCAAGGAGATTTCAAGATTGTATTTCTGTACAATCTGTGTGGTAGATACATTAAAAATGCATATTCCTATTACATGCATGTTCCTATTTCCTGATGTATCTCTAAGAATGGGCTCTGCCAGACTGGGAAATGGCACAGAAGCTCCTCCATTTCAGTGTTCAATCTTTATGTTTGTTTTGTAGCAGGAAAATGCACCTGTATGCCTCTATCAGTGTAGGTAAACCTCAGTGGTGTAATTCAGAGGACTGTGTCCTCCTGAAGGTTCCTTGTTAGCCAAACTTCAAGGTGACTGGCAGCTATGGACGTCCTGTGCCTGAACTGTAAATTGAGTACGTCTATTAAAATGATCAAGTAGAAGATGAAAGAAGTATATGTGATGTTCTTCACTTCTGTTTTCCAATAGTAATGCAAACAAGTATCAGAGTTGAATGTGAGGACTGCAAAAAAGAACATTTGGAGGTGAAATTTGGAAAGAAACACAGTTCCTTGGAGACAACGGAAAAATCTCTGTTGAAGAAAGGCATTGCTGATTAGAAAGGTCAAAGTAGTGGAGTGTGAGAGGAAGTAAAAGACGGTTTCCAGGTGTTTGGGGGTGGGGAAGGTGAGGGGGGTACAGAGAGCACTGTGCAAAGTGTTCCTGGGAAAACTCCCAGTTTGGTTTGGAAACACTCCTTAAAATCCAATGCTATTTCAGACCTCTGTCATCTGAGCAGGGCTCAGGAACCCCCTCCCTCTGCCCTTGAGCACTTGGCGTATCAGACCACCCTGACTCCAGAAAGTTTGATGAAAGACTGAAATCAGCAGGGTATTTCTTGCAGCTAGAAAGGGTTTCATAATATTTTGAGTGGAAATTTTGAGATTACTTCTTTTAGGTAGAGTCTACTTGTGTGTGCATCCCTGGAGCAGCATGAAGTGATGAGGACACACAACTCTACTGAGCACCACAAATGGAAGCACAGGAAGCAGAAGACCTGTATCCTATTCTCTGTTTCTAATTTGTTTCTTAATTTTGAATTACTTACATGATTACATCTCCGGAGCTTGGCTTGTTTATCTGTGATATATGACAGCACCTTTATAAAGTTTACTTCACAGAAGGTGGTACTCAAAAAGGGATTTTATTGCATAGTGGTTGGTAAAGACAACTTAAACAGTTTTAAAAAATTTAGTGATTTCTATCCAGAGGTTTTGTATGAAAGCTATTTATAGTGCTACTATTAAGTAGGAGCTTCACATTATGGGGAGGCTTAGACTGATCTTTTTCTATATTTCTTTCCTTCAGTTTTATTCTGTTGTTAAAATCTTGATACGCTAACAAGAGACTGTCTAGATTTCTATAACAAATAACTGCAATATACAGCCGTGGAAATCCCCCTGTTTTAAAAAACCCAAAAACCTCTGAATCTTTTATGGTGCATTATTTGCCACATACATTTCAAACAAAAGCACTGGATATTCAACCTATCCTTTTGCAGTGGAATTTACACCCTTGTTTTAAAATTTCACCGTAACCTAACAATTGCACCTAGCTGTAATAAATTTTGGATAAAAATTAAAAATTGTTATAAAGATATAATAGTAAAATAGCAGAGGGGTGTAGGGCTATCTAAATTCAATATGGTTTTCACATAGTTTGTAGGAACTTCCACTTTTAATCATAACCACACACCTTGAAATCTCTACTTGGTTTCAAATAATTTAGTGTTGCAAAATGGGTCGTGAAAACTCCTTGACCTGAGAGTTTGCCAATTTAGAGAATGAAAAATCAGGCCTAGGAAATGTAAGGGTATTGAAATGTTTATAATATATTGAATAAATTGTGTTAAAATCACTAAGTGGAGATTTGCAAACACATCAAGTTTATTCAGCTCTGACTGGATGCTTTGTGCAGGGCAGGTTTGAAACAGCTTTCTGAGAGTAAATTTCAGTGATTTATTAAATTGGCTCTCATTCAGTGAAAGTGGTGAAAGTTTTTATGTATTCAAATCTGGGCATTGTAAGGAGATCTTTCATGCTCTGACATTTGCAGTAGTCACAACATATGCCTGCAATATGAAAAAAGGAGCTTGCCTTGTTCAACAAGGGTTTTGCAATCTCATTTGTATAGATTTTAAAGATTCATTTTGTATTAAACATTTACTCTGCTTTAATAAAAATCATAGCCAGTAGTCATGGATATCTTCAGTATATGCTGTCTTATTAAAAAATGTATCCCCACATGGTACATAATGTGGAACAAAACTAGTGCTGTCTAAAAGCTGACTCAGTTCAAGGCTCACAATCTGACTGCTGTTGAGCACAAAGATTTGTATTTCTTAGTAGGTGGAAGATTTTCATTTCTCAAATTTAATTTCCCATTAAGTTTTACATTCTAACAGGATCAAGGAGGAATGATGCAGTTGTCTGGACCCTTTTCAGAGGAAAAACAATGAGCTGCCCTCAGGATAAGTGTCTCATCAATTTCTAGAGTTGTTAACATGTTGTAGAAGGTAAATTTATACCTTTAAGGCATATAGGTCAATGCCAGACTCAAGCAGGGCAGCATCTGGAAGGTTGATAACTACTGATAGTACCAGTCCTATCCTATCTCATCCTAGGATTGACTTGATTCTTCCCATAAATGCTCTTGGGTCTAATCTTCTACACTGGCAGTCCAGCCTGTGTAATAATAAAGATTTAGATCTGTTTGTCTATTGAGAGCCCAGGAAAAATTCCTTATTGCCAAATAAACTTGGGGAAAATGCAAAAATGAGGGTGTTCTTAGCACAAGGAATACTTCTGGCTGCAGTTTCTAATCAAGACCTCTATTTAAATGGTGTTTGCAAGTTGCTTGCATTCATACTTGCATGTATGTTGCTAAGGATAACCTCAATCACAGCCTGGCTTCCAGCCCCCAAATTCTCCAGTTTTTGTCCCTTCATTGTTTTTGGAAAGCTCATTCATATGCCCTTGTTCCATTTCTTAAGTGTATAAATATCTTTATGAAGGTTTCATATTCCAGTATAGGATCTTCGGAGCACTTAGAATTTGTGCCATCTCTATTTTTGGCTGATCTTTTTAATACTCTTGCCTTCATTTCAGCATCTGCTCTTAAGGCTTGGAAGGACACAGTGCTTAACACTGCCTTTGAAATATACAGGGTAAAAAATGTACAAGTGATCTCTCACAGCTTGGATGATATTTTTTTTTTAATATTGAGGGGTAAAAAATGGCTGTTCCACTGCATTTACCCATAACAAAGTTTGACAGTGTACACAGGAAAAGGACAGTATAAAACTTGTATGATTTAGTTACCTTTCTTCAGCCTCCTCATTCATCATTTCACTTTAATTTTTAAATATTTGATTTCATCTTGATAATAAGCTTAAAATTAAGCTTGACATGAAAAGCATAACCTGTATTATTAATATCCCATTATTTTATGGTTATACAAGAGCAGATTTGAATTGTCACTTTAAATCAGACTATAAGTCAAAGCAAAGGCTCTAATAGACTGCTAGATCTGTATCTTCACTGAATTAGACAGTAATTTGGCAGTCTCTTCTGCTAAATGTAGTGAAATAGCTAGTTAGTGTGATATGCCCAGGCAAATCTGTTGTGTTGCATTGATGGAGACAATTCCCTGTGGCAATTGCACTGGCAGTTGAGCTGATTCTTCTTGATACAGCGATTCAGTGTGCTCTTAATGTTGAGCCAGGAAAACGTGTTTTAGAGCCTCCTAATGTGAATGCTAGGAATTGGGCTGAGAATCAATTTTGTCACCCAAGATAGCCTTCCTATATTCCTATGACATGTGTTCGTTGTAGTCCATTAAAATGCCTTTACTGTGGAAAGTATCTAATTGCAAATTATATTTTAATTGCATGCTATTGCTGAAAATGCTTAGTATTCTAAAAGAGCTTCCTGTACTTTAAAGGGAATAGACCTTATATGTATCCTTTATATCCCTTATATCTTATCATATACTTTATAAGGACACCTGAGCTCCCTTATCTAGCACTGACATCTTTGAAAACCATTTTTTTTTTGAGATGTCCCACCATCAAGACTTCTGTACATCCAGAATGTAACTACAATACACGTGCTGGGAAACTGAGCCTGCTCACTACAAAGCAATGCACTTCAAGTGCTTGATTTAGAACCCTAGCAAAGCAGTCTTCCAAGGAGAAAAAGTGGTGTGTTAATAAAAGTCTATCTTATAAATTAAGTGGTGGTGTTATTATTACATTAATGGGGATGTAAATGTTCAGCCTGACTTGTCTTTGTGGTTTGCCAAGGAAAAATCTAATTTTCAGATGGTCAAATGGGCTTGGACTGGAAACATTTAAGTGTTATTTTCCCATAAGTGAACATTCATTAAGGATTCATTAAGGAATGTAAATGTTTTTTTGCAGGTGAGGTAAATTTATATGCAGAAATATTAATTCAGATACTATTAAATGAAACAAAAGGAAACAGAAACTACCTAGCAGACCTTCTATGTTCTGCTCAAAAGAGGCTGTCTTTAGTAGGACATTACCACTTTTTACCCTCCTTTAGTTGCTGTTCATGTATGTCAAAATTCCCCTCTTTGTACTGATAGGTGAAGATGACGATATTCTGTGTAAATATAAGTGACAAATTTCTTACTTTTCATGGGTTTTTAAAATCAGTTTAGAGAAAAACGTGTATTATCTGTGTTCCTGTTCTTCAGTTGCTGTTCAAAATGTGTTCAATACGTATTTAAAATTTTATTTCAGAACAGAATTGTACTTCATCCAATAACATGGGAAAAGAGCAAGGTAATGGTAAAAAGCAAATACCTTAAGAGTAGGCATTATGGATGATTTCTGTCTCTCCTGGGAATAAAGCAGCAGTTTTTACCTTGGAACATGAATTTTACTGAAACTAAAGCTTGTATTTCAAGAATTGCTAATATTGGAAAGAGGATTACAAACCAATACTTAAAGCAGTCATATGTGACACGAACAAAGATCTTACAGATAAATACACTGAAAGAACAATTTACTGTTGTGTTTCTCATGTTTCTTTTACTGCTTGTTCTTTCACTGAATGTTACATCAGATCTCCCAAACCTGATTACCATTTCAGTCTTCCTGTCAAATTAAGAGGACAGCAAGGCAGGAAACAAGTGTCATTGAACTGCTGCCTCTTGAAGGGGAAACAGAAGCAGCCAGATACTTGTGTTCTAGTCTCCTCTAAGCTGTCAGCTTTGAACTTAAAGACTTTTTGCTTTCTTGTAGTCTAAGTGCATACTTTAAACCTCTTCAGACATCCTTGACTTCATCTACAGTGAAAATATTCAGCTATACTGATATTCAGTGATAAACCCTCAGTACTTGCATTTGTAAATTTTTCTGTCTTAAGGAAAAATTAGAATCACCGTTTCAGCTGCCATGAGAGTGTGCTTAAAAAGTTATTCTCTCAAACAAAAGACACTTTTTTTCAGGCTTTCTCTGGCACAACACCATTTCATAATTTCTGTTTTCTGCAAAAGGGACATCTCTGTCCTTTGATTCATGGTAGCAGTCATCCATAAAAACACCCCTTGGATTTTTCAATAAAAAATAAGCTTTTTTTTCTTGAGTTGATATTGAGAGAGATATCCTTATTTCACTCTTGAGGACTTTCCTGTCCCATACTGGTGAGCTTCTTCAGAAACCTGTATTGAAAAAGAAAGGGATAAAAGAGAAAAGGCACAAGTCCCTTCTTCTGCATTCATTGCATTAGTTTAACTTCAGTTTAAGCACAGGACCTTGTCCTTAGAGGTTGTGTCTCTGTTTCCTTCCACAGATTAAGTGGAATTATAAAAGAGCTGATTTGCAGCTGTTTTACTGCCAGAAAGCCTCCAAAATTTGCTTTTTTCTGCTTTTAGTAAAAATTTCTGTTTTCTTAAAGTATTTTTACATTTGAGACTTGCCTAAGATTTTGTCCAGGCTATCCACCCACCTTTGAAATGTCACTGTTTTCCAGTTCTGTGACCCAGAGGAACAGAGGGAAGTAGAGTTACAGAAGTTAGCAGGAGCATCAGCACATGGATCTCAAGAGTATAAGGGAGGCCCTTTCAGGTAGAGACCCCTGATAAGAAAACCACTGTGTCTTCTTTAGGTTGATAGGATTGTTTTGAACTGCTGGAAAGATAAAAGTGTATTTTAACCTGGCTAGAGCTTTGTGGTGGATGAACTTCCCTGCTCCTTCTGAAATACTGGTTCATCTGATGCTAAAGATAATGACTGGGGAAGGGGTATGGATTGATTAGGGTGATGTGGAGCCACATGATACCCAAGTTACAGTTCTAGAAGAGATTATACTGAGGCAGGTATTTAATTAACAGTGTTTCCATAACTGTGAAAAGGAATGAAATCTATTTCCCTGTGATTCTATGATTTTTCTCTTTGTTTTTTTTTTTTTTTTTTGTCTAAGGAAATGGAAGCTTTCCCTTAATGTGAGGATTTATGAGGAGTCGCTTTCTCATGTGGGCATTTCCAGGGTTTTTCTACTTTTCATGGAGTTGTTAAGACCTGACAGGTCTTTCTGATCTCAGTCTTTCAAATAAGTCAGTGTGTTCAATATTTATTGAGGGTGACAAATATGTAGGTGTGCACAAACATGAAGCACCACCACACTGCAAAACAGACAAAAGTGTATCAGGATATCTTGTGCAAATTGAATATTTTTTAGTTTCATAATGCTGAATATTTGTCTGGGTAGAGGAGGAGAGCTCCAAGCATACTGGCAAGTTGAACATAGCATTTTGTACATAAGCCAGAGTCAGCATTCTTAGGTGGATTCAGTGTCTTGTAGGGAATCTGTCTGATGTGTTTCTTTCCTGTGAAATGGCACTTATTAAAGCCACTCTTTTGCTCCTTGTTGCTATTAAGTTAATTTAATTTATTTAGGTGTTATTTATAGTGTGTTAGAGGCTAAATAAACAACTTACTTTACAACATCTGCTTTCATTTTAGCTGAACACATAAATCATGCCTAATGTTGGGATATTGAAAACATTTGTACATTTGTCATAGGACCTGCATGTAAACGCCAAATATGGGTTTCTTTCTGATTTGTTTTATAGAGTATGTATCTTAAGTGTTTAGATATTTTTTTTCAAATGCAATGAAAATCAAGTACTTATATATATTTACAATATTGGTTTCTGTTATCTTACAAGTGTAATAATAATCAGTAATAATCCAACAACTCTGATGGCTCTCAGCCTTTTTTGAACTGCAGGTCTGAGAAAGATGAACAAATGTATATTATCAGCAGACGAGGTTTTCATAAGCCTGTCTTTATATAATTTTTCAATGCAGTAGAAAATCAAATTTAATCTATGTGTAATAAACTGAGCTGACATTCCCCAAACAAAGCTTATTACTCAGGAGTGGCAAAGCACTGGCTGTAGTAGCCACCTCAGCTCTGACTCACTGCAAAAGAGGCTCAGTGCCAATTGCCAATTTTCATTTGCAAAGAGCCCTCAGAACCTCTTTCCTTCCTTGGAATTACCTTTGGTTTGGCCTGACTCTGAATCTATTACAGTCTTATTTCCTTCTCTTGCCTTGGCATAGTTAAAGTTTGTCCTCTCTTCATGCACTATGGGAACAACTTCAGTGCAAAGTTGATGTAGATAGGGGGTTTTCCCCCTTTTTTTTTCTGTTCTCCACACAAACCTCCTTTAATATCCAGGGCCAAATACCTGTTGGCATCAGGGCCATACTACATTGCAGCCTTTTCTTCAGATGTGCCGTGCCAGAGATTCACTGCCCTTTCAGCTGGTGTTATCTAGGGCCAAACATGAATTAAAGTATAAAACTTTGTTATATTATGCATCCAAACTGTAAAAGCCACCATACACAGCTGCTTCTGCCATTTGCATATTAGCTGAAAGGTTGCCTTGGGGTTCAGCTACTGGACTAGAAATGTCTGTGCCTCACTTTATTTTTATGACATGTTGAATTTTTTCTGCAGAAAAGTTCTTCAAGACCAGTTTTTTCAGAAACTGATTTTTTTGCCTTTTGGTTGTCCATCATAGGCTAGCAGCACTCTTAAACTCTGAAAAAATCAGTCCCAATTAAATGCAAATTCCAAAACCAAAAATATCAGCAGGATTTTAACTTTCTGCAGACTCAAAGTCCAGACTCCAAAGTGTTTAATGTGACTAGGACTGCTTCTGAATGTCAAGTGCTTGAGGTTTCATTGATTAATTTTGTGATAGTTTTTGAAATGCTCATGACATTGTCAGCTTGTGGGAATAGTCTTTTGGGAAGTCACCTCAATCTTCATAATGATTATGTCCTTCAGCCATTGTGGATTTTAGTCACAACAGTCCCAACTAATCTTAACTGGCTTTTTAGTAAAAAGCGTGTCATTATAGAAGTTGGAAAGCATGTTCCAATCTAGGAGGTAAACATCATTGAAAAAAATATCTCATTCATGCTACTTTTTTGATCCAGCTGGGATTTGCAAGAGCCCTCCTGTATGATATTTCTGGTGGAGAAGTTAAATATTCCAGTATTTGGAATTACAGCCATCAACAAACTGGTTTTTTCCACTCTCTGAATGAATGAGCACAGCCCTTTAATATTCTTTTTTTCCACTTCCAGAGTCCTCACAGGTGAAATCCACAATCACTTTTGCCCTCTGATGTGTTACTTTACTGGCCTTGATGGCTCTGGTGAGGAATTTTGGGAATAAGAACAGCCTGTGATGAATTGTCCCATACGTGATGTAAAATAATACCAGCTAGGTGAGATTAATAGATTATAAAGCTTTCATTAGCAAAGTAAACTTCTTTTCTCTGAGGTGCTTCAATGCCTTGCGTGGGTGGCTCATTGTTTTTCTCTGTGGGATTTTGGAAGTATTACCCATTTGAAATGTGGAACACTGTAGTGTACCAAATGAACTGTGCTATATAATCTACTGTTATATTATTAACTGCAGTTTTTTGCAAAAAATACTTATCTTTACCAGTTGTAATAGCATGCATGCAAAGAAAAATGTGCTCTTATGTGTCTCTGATGTATCTCAGGATGGAAACAGTTTGCTGACAAATGCTCCTTGTCTTTGATAGACACCTTTGAAATCTATCAAACCAGGTTTTAAGTTTTTATAGTACTGATACATATATTTTAACTGAAATCAAAGCAAGCTCCAAACAAAATGCCGAAAATATCTCAATTTTCTATTTTTCCCTTTTTCCCTTTTCTACCTTTTCCCCTTTTCCCCTTTTTCCTTTTCCCTTCATAATATAATGAGTTTGTCTTCAGATGACTGATCTTTAGAAGAACTCCTAAAATGATTTTTTGAAATAGTGTTCTCTCTAAAGACAGCACTTGTCATCACAAGCCCTTGCCCAGGAGAAAACTCATGCAAAAAAAGCAGAGACTCATTGAAATCCTGTGGAGAGAAAATTCAAAAGGGGTTGGGTACAATCATTGTCTCCATTGTGCAATCACTGGTCGTATGAATTCAAGTTAAAATTCAAATGAACACTTGCAGTAATGTTCACCAATCTCACACATTTTATATAAATATGAGATACATGTTATTTATATACATGATGTAAATAGCATCAGTTTCTTAGCTCTTTTAAAATGACTTGAAGAAATGAAGTAATCGCTTCAGCTGATGAGTCTTTGCAACATGTAATTTGCTATGGGCCCCATCATTTCTGAATGTGCTCAGATTATGTTTGATGTATTATTGAAAATGTGACTCCTTCATTTGAAACGCTTCTCAACTCTCAAATAATAAGAACAGTCACAACAAAGAAAAGAGTGTGGAAAGGAGTGAGAATGTCTGACAAAATAGGTAGAATAGCCATCTAACAAACACCATAGTAAAGGATAGGCTGAAGTTATCCTTTCTTTATTTTGCCTTTGCCTCCCTATATTTTGACTATTTTGCATTTTTGTTTTCTGCAGCACGTTCCTGGAGGTTTAAAGGTATTTTATATGTATATTACTGTTAAACTACTGTAAGAGTTTGTCTGTATGGAGAATTGTAACGGCTTTTTTTTTCCCTCCCCACAGAGCAGTGGGGTATCCACAGGGCAGATATCTTCTAGATAGTCTTTACCACTTCAGTGAATGCTGGGGAAAATGGGAAGCTTGCACAGGGAGAGGTGATTCTCTGCTGCTTTTTTGCCAGCGGTGATTCAGAATAGAAGAGTAGCCTAGATCCCGTCAAGTGATCACGGGAGTCAGTTTTTGTTTCACTGAAAGTGTGTGTTAACCTTGTTGTGATGAATACTTCCCTTTATCATCTATTACCACCTTATTGAACTGGGTCAGCAATATTAAATTAGTCCTTTGATAACAGAATTAGGACAGTTGTAAGGGCTGAACTGGGATTTATATGGCTAAACAAGATATGATTAGTCTCTTAATCTCTGTGTGAGGGATATTTAGCTGGGGAATTCCTTGTAGGAGATAAAGATGGTACTTAGTCTGCTGCAGTTGGTGGCAAAGACTGCAAAAGCATCCCTGATCTCAGGAGCAGCATGATTTCACCCGGCATAGTGCAAGTTACTTGCATTTATTCTGTATTTAACTTGTTTCTGCTTGATTGTTTTGTCACTATTTTCCCTGAGATAAAAAGCTCAGTCTCTTCCCCTATGATATAATGTAATAAATTATGATATCTAGCAGATTTTACACGCTTATCCTAACTTATTGTATGCTTCTGTCATAAGCAACAGTAGCAAAACCTTTGAAGCAATGTTTGAAAAAGAAAAGAGCACAAATGAAGGTTCAGAAATACTTTCTTAAAAGAGCACTTGAGAAAGAGTGGTTTTCCTACCAATATCGCCTCACTGACAGACCAGTAATGACCCAAGAATTTGTGGCAGGAGTAGAGCTCTGTAAATGATTCTAACTCTAATTTTTTTTCTTTTTAATTTTAACTTGCCCAAGGAGTCAAAACAAGAATGTTAAGGAACAACACCAAAGGAAAATATATCTTTATTTTTCTTTTCCACACCATTTAAACAAAGCCCCAAACTGTAGGTTGATTTCAGACTGAGTGGGATGTTTTGCTTTAACAAAAAATCAAAAACTACATTTAATTTTCATTTGTGTTTAACTGTTTCTAAACAAGTAAAATGGCAAAGCAAAACACACCAAGAAAAGAAAGCAGCAATAAAGTCCTTAACAAATCTGCTTGTTGCTCATCACAAAGTAAATGATAATTTCTGGTCAAAGTTTCAAATGCTGCTTCTTGAGGTTGTGTTTTCAAACAAATGTGGTCTAGTCGGAGAGGAATTTCTTTTGTGTTCTTCCTGTGCTCAGGCAAAACCTTTTCTCTGGACAGTGTATTCTCCTTAGTTACCTTATTTTCTTTCCCTTCTTGTTCTCTGTTTTGTTTCCCTCCTTTACAAGATCTTGTCTGGAAGACCGTGGTGTACATTTGTAATGCATAGAATCTAGTTAAGTTGAACCATGGTAAAATTAATGAAGGTCATAATAAATTCGAAGTCTCTACCCTGCTGTGGTTTTTTTCCTCATATAAAATGTTGCTCTTGTTTTATACTGTACAATGCATCCATCTCAAGTTATAATCAGCTTTAGACAAAGAGAGTTTCCCTTGGGTGAAAACCCTTCAAACAAGAATTAGTGCACTGATTTGCAGCCAGACATTCTGGTTGATTTGATCTATTTCTTACACTTTCTTCTCTGGCATGAATTTTGTATGAAATCATATTGTACTTTATATGTTCCAGAAGGACTTGGAGATCTTCATCTTGAGACAATCTTGTGTGCCCTCTTGCCTTTGGCCCCCTTATATAGAATTTGGTCATTTTGATATGACTGAAGTCACAGAACTGTTGATCGTCCAGCAAGGTTTCGTTCACATCCATGTTTACAGAAAGTATCACCTCAGAAGTCCCCATTTTGTCACATCATCCAACTGATCTGGAAATACTGATGATGCAGTAAGGCCATAGCTATGTTAAATTAATACACTGCTGTTCTCTGGCATTTGTGAATAGTCTGGCATTAAAATATAAACTTATTCTGTCTGTACTTCTATGTTTCTGTTATTTCTTTTTCACCTTCTTTCTCCCACTGGGACATGGTAATAAGTGAAAAGGTAACATGGTTCTGAAAAATCCTCAGATCTTCCTTTTTAAAAGGCCACAGAGGATGCTTATAAAATTGCAATTTTTCTTTGTTCCTCTGAGAAAACCCATTAGTTTTGAGTTCATGTCAATCACAATTGGTAAAAAATGAAAACTTTCCATGGAATACTTAATTTGATCTAAATAAGTCCTATATTTATTAATATAACTGTATGTATATGGTTCTAAAAGGGACAGAAGATGGAAGTCACTGGATATAATAGAAAGTAAGACAAAATATATAAATGTATAGCAGATATAGTAGGACAAAAGAAATTGCAATTAAACTGGATACTCTATCAACACTGAATTCAAGCCCACTAGGCAACTGGATGCCTGTTTTTAGAAAGTGCTTTCTTTAGTCCCAAATAACATGTGCTTTAACATTGACATTGGCAATCAATACAAAATCAATCAAAATGTGAATTTACATTGATGTCTAGAAGCTCCTTCCTTAAGCTAAGCCATCTTGAGAAATTTACAAGAGCAGACACATTAGTTCAAAAGATCTTTTCTGTTTTTTCTACTCTTTAATAATTAAAATAAATATTCCCATGGAATCAAGCAGTAAGCAGCAGGAATAATGGTTAAAAAGCAAAATGGTTGGACTACATATGGTATACCTTCCGCATCCTATTTTATTCTGCTAATCCTGCAGATGCAGTAGAGTGGATTTTTGCAGGGAGAAAAGGCAGTCAGGGGAGATGGGCTTTTTAAAGAGGATTTGGCACCACTCTGGGTCTTAGATGAAGGTCAAATGTTCAGAAGAGGCCAGCATTAAGCAGCTCCAACCATGACACTTGCACACAGATTTCTCAAAGAAGTCAGCATCTTGTATGCAGGGCTTATTCTGATAATCTTATTTGTTTTGGTGGCAAGCTGCAGTTAAGCCCTTCTGAAAATCTGACTGGTGTAGCCAATTATGTTGACAGAAGCCCAGCTAATGCATATTGAATTGTGATTTGGAATGGTCAGAAGAATGGAAATTTTGTGCATGGCTCATACATAGATTTTGATATGTTTATTTTCAGATAAAACTGTTCAAAACTAAGAGCTCATCATTGCAAGTTTCTTGTGTAGCCCACTGAGGTTTAGTCAGTGCATTCTTTTCTCAGAAAAGTAGGCAGGAAAATGAGCAGCACTTCACTACTGGGTATATTTGTCTTCTTTTGAAGGATCATGTATACATTGATATATAAATAGTAGATATTTATGGGATGAGTAAGATCCATCCCTGCTGATATGGTGGGTGTTTTACCATTAATCTCAGTAGAAGCAGCATTGATCCTAATTTTACAGGCAAAATAATTAATTTAAAATAATGGAATACAAGTTCAATACTTCACCTAAACATACTAAAGGTTATTCTGCTGACTTTCCAAATCAAAATTTCTGAAAGCAGAAAAGTATATTGTTACTTTAAAAGATATTGTGATTTCTCCAATCCTACTTACATCTATATATGACTTTGTGAGGAAGGCTAATTTTTCAATTGTTTTATTTAAACCAAAATAATACAGTATGTTGTTATGTATGTATATGTACTTGGTACCAGTAATTTAAATAGCTTGAGATAAAATTAATTTTTCTCTGAATTCATGGAAGAAAAGCATGAGAGAAGTTCAATAATGAATCATAATCCTAGCCTCCAGCAAGTTTTTTAGGCCTGGCTGCCAGGCATTAATGGAATTTTTTCAGAGTTATAAGATTGTTAAAAATATTTTCTAATATCAGTCTTTACAAGACCAAAATTTTAGAAAAAAATATTTTCAGCAACTTTAAAGAAATATTGAAATAGAAGGTGTGTGAAGATATACTGTACAATGCACCCATCCCAAGTGAATGTGCATACACTCACATTCCAGAAATGTTTATGGTTGTGTTCGAGGGTCCTAGGAACAGGGGAAGAGATGAGAATCTTGACTCCATGTTTCAGAAGGCTGATTTATTATATTATGATACTATATTATATTAAAGTGCTATACTAAAACTACACTAAAAAGAATAGAGAGAAAGGATCCATCAGAAGGCTGGAAAGGAAAGGAATGGAAATGATAATAAAAGCTCGTGACTCCCAGAGAGTCTGAGCCAGCTGACTGTGATTGGCCATTAATTAGAAGCAACCAACATGCACCAACCACAGATGCACCTGTTGAATTCCACAGCATCAGATAATTATTGTTTTTCTTTTCCTCTGAGTCTTCTCGGCTTCTCAGGAGAAAAAATCCTGGCAAAGGGATTTTTCACAAAATATAATGGCGACAAATGTTCTTTAAAAGACCTCCTGCTCACGTTACTCTTTCAATCAGTTTTCTTTCCTTTGCAGCCAAGCAGAATGCTCATTGGAATGTTCAAGACTGGAATAAGGATGGTGAAAAAGTCAGCAACACCATACAAGTAATATTATTGCCCACAGCAATGACATGAAAGAGAGAAATGGATATACTTGTTATTTGTTTTATCTCTTACCACAGACTCCAGGGTATTATTGTCATCTGGATATGCATAAGCTCATTTGTTGGAGGCAGTTGGAGAGGATAAAAAAGCATAAAAGCATAAAAATGTCCAACTTTTTCCTGTTAGGCACAAATAGAGACAATATTGTCTAGGCTTTATCTGAAGTTTGATGGGGGTTTTGTTGTTGCTTTGTTTTGGGTTTTTTCCCCCCTAATATTACTGTTTCATTTCCTAGTGTAAGATAAGTTTTTAATTACAGACTCATTTATACCCCCATATATATTTAAGTGGTGTGCTGGTTTCTAGCCAGCATGTACTTCCACTGCGACCTACTTCCATGCAGCAAACTCACTTGTTTGATATTCATTTCTAGGTGCAATGTGAAAACAGCAGCAATTTCAAACCTTGAGAAGCATGTGTTCAGAGGAATTGATAAACAGTAGCATGCTCCCACTTCAGCTAGTTGGTTGTCTAGAATGTAAAACCAACTGGTGGTGTTAAATATATACTGGTTACATGTGTTACTGATGTCAAATGTACTGGTATCACTTGAAGAATCCCATTTTATACAGACCAAAGTGTAAATGGTTCATTGACCTAAAAAAAAAAAAGTGGCAAATTTTGCAGGCTACAGATATTTTCTCTTTCTAACTGATAGAGAAGCAGGAGTTAATTGTTTCTACATGTCTTTCTTGTGTCTTTCTCAGTAGTTTCTTTCTCTCATTGCAAATTTTGGCTCATAGATAGCCTGCAGTTATGAATTTCAATGCGTAGATGTTGACTGTGGCTTATATGGTATTATGTTTGCTCTCTGCAGCATACAGGAAAATCTAAAAGAGGTGTTAGAACACATATTCTTAGCAAATAAACCTTCCCCCCCCCAATCCTTCTACTGCATTCACTGATTATCCATCTTAATTTTTTTTCCTTTTTGCTCTGCAAAGTAACCAGAAATGCTGATATTGGATGATTTGCCTGAACCTCAGCCAGTTATTTTAAGCTAATTATTATGGATCTTAGGCCTGTTTGCATCTTCACAGGCAATTAAACAATATTAGAGAGTAGTCATTACAAAAGGCATCAGACTCAGTCTGAATTGAGGCTCTTCTATTTTTCTTCTTTCTCACCAGAGATGTAGGAAAAAAGGATGCCACTTAGGCACACAGCACAAATATTTTGAGAACGGAGATATCATATTTTTTCCACAATTCTTTTGCAATAACCACCAGAAGGAGAAAAGATATAAGCAGATAAGTATATTTGGATTGTGGATTGTATCTGTTCAGCTGATCATGCTTAGTGAGTTAGAAAACCCCAAGAAATTAATCCCCTCTCCAGCCACCACCTTCATAAAACAACAAAGCAGCAGTCTGAAAGTACAGTTGTTGACTATGAATTTCATTTGCATATGCAGCAAGGTCCAGAATAAACATTAAGTAAGCCAATTCATAATATCAAGATAATCTTGCTTTCACAGAAATACATTTTCATTGTTTATTTTGTAAAGGAACCCTTCTAGAATTGAAATGGAAGCATTGCTTATTTTTTTTTTTCTTACATTTTTCAGGCTGCATTCTTTCTCACCTTTCAAAAAATTATCAGATACTGAAACTTGAGCAATATTCTGTAAGCTTTAGGTCTGTTTTCCAATAATACGTAAACTCTGATTGTACCTACCGTATTGAAATGCAGAAGCCATTTAGCAGAGAACAAAGAGAATTTTTAGTTTAGTATGAGAAGTATGAGTTTAGTATGAGAAGGAAAGAAGGCAGATTAAAAGATCTTTTAATGTTTCTGTGTAAAAGATTTAGAAGTGGAGCTCTCCTACGAACTCGTGAAAATGATATAAAAGATTTAGAGCATTTTACAAAGCAAAGGAGTATGAGATAATTTTTAGATCCAGAAAGCAAACTGCAAGAATTGCTTGACCATTATATGTTCTGGGGGAAGGAAGAATGAACTGAAAATACTGTTTAAAATTTGAAAAGAATATGTATTTAAAAGTCCTGTAGAAGAACCAGCAGATGGACTATGAAGAATGACATCTGGATCAAACTTCTTGCTTCTAAACATAACCCAAATACAGCTGGCTCTAACGAATTTTGATAAATATTTTAATCTTGGTAAGAAAATGAATGCAGTGATGTGCAAAATGAGCATATGAGTATCAATGAGATTTTTATGTGTTATTGTCATGTTTCTGGAGAAGAGTTTGGAAGGCAGGCACAGTAAAGAGCTTGCCAGAGGTGTGCAGATGAGACACCAAGGGTTGCTGACAAGAATCAGGCATTACCATAGACTGTGGGCAGGAAGAAATGGTCTAAGTGTTTAAATAAACCCCCAAAATGTCTTTATTTGTATTTTCCTTTGGAAATTATCAGAACTAGCTGCTGAGAAGCAAGGCTGTTAACAGGCATGTGTAAGGAAGGACTCAAGCGGAGACCATTGCAGCTGGAGTGCAGTGTGGGAAATGCTGGCCTGGAGACCTTGCTGGTGTGGACTGGGCTATTTTGGAAGAAATCACAAGCCTTAGGTCTGACATGGATGGACGAGTCCAGATATTATTCATAGATCCTGTTTAAAATAGGATTGAAAAGAGCAGGCTATTTTTTTTCCCCTGTGACATATCACAAAGTGTGAAGGCAATCTGGATTCTCAGGGCAACTAAACCAAAATCCTACTTGATCTACCTCTTGCTTATGCAAATTATTGAAGTTGAATATTGAAGTGTTTTTGCATTTAATGTTCACTTTCTTCACAGTCTTTAAATAAGTGGGGGGGAGGAGTGTGTTGAAAAACATACATTACAGAATCACAATTGTGGTTTCTTTTCAATTCTTTTTAATTTTTTTTTCATTTCTTTACAAATGAAACCTAGATCTTTCTCCAAGTGCTCTTTTTTATACAACTTTCATTTTTTTTTAAATGGCTCAGTCAACACATTTTGACACACACATGAGCTATTATTTGTAATGTCATGTATTAATATATTAGTATATTCTAAATTATCTGATGACTTTCACTTTACAAATGAAATAGTAAGTAGGGATTAAATTACACTGCAATCATGTCCATAAAGCAAGCATATATATATATATATATATATATATATATATATATATGTCTGTTAAATAAATGAAATCGTATGTAAAGCATGTAAATGAGACACATTTTTTTACCATGTTCTTTACTTAAACATTCCTCTCCAAAGATAACTACAAAATAGGTCACAGTACAAAAATAGTGTAGTAAGCAAGTTAAGGACTGGATTCTGTTTGCAAACTGAGTGTTCTAAATCTGCCCTAACTCCACCGATTTCAATGGTCTAACTTAGATTAAACTGTGTTGTTTCTAATGAACGTGCTTCTAGTGTAGATAAGACGCTAATTCCTCTAAAATCCTGACAGAAATTATCATGATTTAGTTGGCAAAAGGTAAGAAAGTAGAAGGAAATGCCTACCCTCTTTCATTCCATCTGCAAATTTTACCTTGACTCCTGTACTGCAGGGATCTCTGACCTTTCAAGCCAGGTGGATGCCATGTCTCTCTTGGAGATGCACGGGAGACACACTCAGCCTTCCTCTGCCAGATAACAGAGTCCCCCCATCATGGAGCTGCAGCCATCCCCTACACCAGGACTGTCAGACAGACTCCAAATTCTGTTTCTGTGTACACAGTCTCTAAGAAATGTGGGTGGATGAGTACTTGTGTTAAGGGTGCCTACATTTCTGCAGCTGTATTGCACAGAAGTCGGGACATGCCCTTTGGGGAGAGGGGGAAGTCAGTGGTTGCTAGAGCAGTTGGAATTACTTCTGCCCTGTTTTTTGATTATGTCTCAGGTGTTCCTGAGGACTAAGACAAACGGTATATGAAATAATTATGCAGAATGGATCAAAAGACCATTGTAGGGCAACCTCCTTGGATGCCATTAAGCATAATCCTGCTGGAGCATTTATTTTTTAATCAAACACTACTTCTTCCCTAGAAGGCCAATAATGTAATAAAAAAATGTCTTTTAATTTTTTTTTTTTTTTTTTACAACTGATGCCTTCTTCCAGGTTCAGTGCAAGTTTGATTACTGCTGAAGCCATTTATTAAATACAAGGAGTAAAAACTAAGCCAAAGGTTTCAGTTTTACTGAATTTTGACAGCTGGTAAAACAAAAAGGCTAGCAACTGCCTAGCAGAGACATTTCTGAATAGAGGTTTAAAGCAAAAAATTAATCTTTGTCAACAAATCTTTCATAAATTATTTGGTTCAGGGCTGCTGAATCAAAATATTTTTCCCAACTTCATTGCCAAAACATAGTGTATTATTTAGAATTCCTTTCTCCTCAGAGAAAAAACTCCAAAAACAAGAGAAACTTCTGGTTCTTAGTACTTATTACATTTAGTTGGCCTTGAAATTAGGAAAAGAGGTCCACTACCTAATTAAGCTAATTTTTTTTCAAAAATTTGCCTCACTACACAGGCTTGTGAGTTACTTTAGAGAGAGCATAGGGCTTTCCCCCACCTAGAATGCATAAAACTGCAAGTTTAATTATTAATCTTCATTGCACACATTGTATTCATAGTAGTAGAGTTTTATGCAACATCACCAGAATTTAGTGCATCCTTATTATTACACAACAGTGAAGAATTAAGCCCATTTGCCCTTCTTAGATCCTCTAAGTACTGCTGAAGAATCCCTTGTATAATTTGTCATTACCAGGAGCATTAATGCAAGTGGACAGGTTTGAATGTATAATCAAACCTTCGTGATAGTTATTCTGAAGTTGATGTGGAGGCAGTCAAAGCAGTAATAGGATGCGTGTCAGACTAAGCAGAGCATTCAGGATATGTCTAGGCAGAAAAGTGAAATGATCATTGCACAAGAAATGACCAAATGTCTGAAAGCTTTTTTATGACAAGAAAGAGTACTGAAGTGTGTGATAATTCAGATAAGCTTTTTTTTTTTTTCCTCTGATAAAAATAATCTCTCTGGTGCTGCTTTCATTTATCCTTGTATGCTACCAGTGTGTGCTTTTTACAATCTCTTTGTTGCTGTAACACTGGTTGATTGAAATTCTCAATTTGTAGGTCTCCTTGAACATGTTTATTCAGGGGATGGGACTTGCACAAAACAATACACTTGTGTGAGGCAATCTCATCGCATCAGCCTTCATTATCATTTTTAGATTGTCTAACTGGAGTACTTGTCAGTGTTGTAGATCCTGTGCTCTCACAAGATGGCTTCAGTTGTTGTGTGCTGATCTTGGTACTATATCAGCCTTAGCTTTACTGTGATATCTGAGTTAGACGAGAATCTGACTGCCAGAACTGTAACTCTTCTGCACTAATAGAGTGGCACGTTTTAAGCACAGGAGCTGAAGTCTTTCTTCATATGCACTGTAAGAATTTTCCCCCCCTCATTATCTCTTTGTTTTTTTAAAAATTTAAATACCATCAGTCCTATCTATTTCAAGATCCTAAGTTTATGCACATGACGCAGCTTACAGTATTGCTCTACTTCAAACAAGGGTGAAGAGTTCTGAGTTAGTTTCATATTTTCCACAGCTGGATGATGTGTCTATCCATTCCACTCTTTGACACATTGCATGCCTTTAAATCCATCATGAATCATTTTTCTTATGTGAAGGCTAATTAACATCTTGGGAGCAGATTGCTTGCTTTGTCTTGATATTTTTTTGAAGTAACCAGATGCTGTAATTACTGTGTATACAGTGCTTTTTGCCTGTAGGTTGCTGGATAGCACTCCCCATCACTCTAATTAACAGCATAAATTAATTTAATTGTAAAAGATGAGACAAATTTGTTTAGAATTCTTTGAATGTAATAGGAAGAAAGATTTGTCCTGAGTAGTAAAAGCAAAATAAACCTGTTTCAAATAATTAATGTTAGAACACTTAATTCCTTCCTTTTTAGTGCTACTAATATTTACTAGAAATTCTCCTACTTTTAATTATCTTCCTTTTGTCTAATTTCTACGATGTATATGATAGTACTCTGTGTTGATTTGCTGAAAAATAGATCTAGATTTTCCATAATTATATTCCTGGTGAAACCTGTATTTTTTGGTCCTTCTTCTCTATCCCAATGTCTACTTTGATTACCTCATTCCTAGCACTTAATTTCTTCTGATTTTTCATGAGAAGCTGAACAAACTGGATTGGTATTAAGAAGAAAGATAGCTTATTGTTAATTACTTTTTAGGTGACAAGAGGAAATAAGCTTTCTGTGAGATCTGGTTTAAAAGGATCTATGTAAAGAAGCAAAGGGAAGGAGAGACAAAGCATAGAAACATGAAGACATTTATAAGGGATGAGTCAAGTCAAATCACTCTCCTCCTAGCCACTATTGGTTGTTTTTTTCATAGCAGATTTACTTATGAACAGTGTCAGCCTGTCTGTATTTTAATTGGTTCTGTATACAATGTCCTCTATAGTGCAGCTGAACACCTCTCAGATGAGAGAGGCTTGTTACATCAGACCAGAATCTTTCTGAGATCCAGATATACTGTGTCATGTTTTAATCATCAGACTAGACTACAGCATGTTCCAAACAGCTAAGACAGATTTTGTCATGAGAGGTATTAAAGAAAGAAGTGAAGAAAGAAAGAATTCAGTGGGACGTGTCATCAGCTGAAATGAATGAAATGCTCTGTGAAAGGGCTTGAATTGAGGATAATACATCATGTCCAGAAATAAGATGGCAGACTTCCTTCATGCAAAGCCAGTGTTTAATTCACTACAATTATTACAACTTTTTTTCCTTGTCATAGTTTGTGAGTACTCAAAATATTTTTCCTATAGCCATTAAGTTACATTTACAATTACCAGTTACACAGTGATGAATATCATAAACTTCTGTCCCAGCCTTCAGCTCAGTAAGTTGTGTGTTGCAAGCTGTGACTGTAACTATAAAGTGATAGAAAAATATTATGTCTGCAAAATGCATCTTGTTTGTTGGGTTTTATCCTGCCTTGTTACTAGTCATGGTGAACCCTAATAAATAAGATGAGCAACATCAATGACCTTTAAAGTCTATGTGAACTGTTTATTAGTGTCGGAAAAACAACATAAAAATTATATTTCCAATAGGAAATCTTGTTTAGACCCTGCTCTCTGAAATTAGGAGGAAGTATAATATAAATGCCACACAGGAAATAAAGAAAAAAATGGAATAGCATTGGAACCAACCTGAGGAACCCTTAGAAGTCCAAGTGTTATTGACAAACTTGGTGTGTGTCAAGAAAATAATATAGAACAAAAGAAAATACAAGACCTGTGTGTCTTGTTTTGGGTATCTAGTTGGTTGGGTTTTTTTGTATTTCAGGAAACTTTTAAATGAAGAATCTAAAACATACTTGTTCCTCTTATATATTGTCTCTTTATAGACAAACATAACTTTTTTATGAGTAAAGTCAGTCCCTGCAATGCACTGGCACTGTCAGAGGAATGATGAGCTGTGGGAAAGCATGCTGTTCCAACAGCAGTGTCCACCTTGGGGATCAGTCAGCTAAAGACAGTTAAAGGAAGATTTTCCATATTTTTCAAGACTGAGCTTGCTTAACTGTCAGCACCAAAACATTCCAAACTGCAGCTGGCAGACCATATTAGTGGTCTGTGGGTTAAACCACTAGACCATACAATGCTTAGGATGCTTTTTGCTAAGTTAGAGGAGTTGGTGCTGTGAGGATTGAGATAATTGCGGACAAAACAACATTCTTACTGCTGTGTATGGGGAAAAAAGAAGTGGGGCAGGGCAATCATGCAGCAGAAAATAGTAAACAAGTACAGAGCAGTCTGAGGAAGTAGCTGGAACAAAGAATCAACAGGGAAATATGAGAGAGGACCACAAACGAGGTCTCAAGGTGAGGAAGATGGGGGAAAAGTCCAGAATAGGTGCAGGTTTTTCAGGCGCAGGAATAATCCAGTTAAGAAAGAAATGATGAGAGGAGATTGACATAAAGTTCATAAGTGTTTGAAGTGAGCTGTGTTGCCTAGGTGCTTGGTAAAGCGAAAAGGACCTTCATCCATCGCAGCTACAGTCTCTTGTCTCTTACTCATGCTGAGTCATCACCCAGCTTATTTTACTTACTAAACTGACATAGCCTTAACAGTAACTGAAAGCTGAATGGTTTTAATTTTACAATATCTTGTGATATCAGTAGGCAGAAACACAACTCATTCTACAGAGAATTTTTATGAGGTTCAGTTTCATTAATTTTTTCTTTTTCCCCCTGAAGGAGGCAGGAACTTTATATGGAGGATATGCCAGATGGAAAGCAGCCAGCTGGAGACCCTGAGTTTTGCCAAATTCCAGGTACTCTGACATGCTGCAGATGAACTGATCAGGGACTATAAATGGCAAATAGGATGTGTTTAAAATCTACCTCGGCTCTGAACAAGCTTCACAGGAATCTGTGACTTCATAAAACAATTCTGACAAATTAGCAATTTCCAAACAATAATAAGCAGCTTCTCAACCCTTCAAACCACACATCACATTTAAAAGCAATTCTAGATCCATGCAGTTTCTACAAGGCTGAAGTCAGTATCAGTCAAAAGGCTGCTAGACTTAAATTTATTGGTGTGACTGCTGGCAGCCAATACTGGCTGAAGTGAAAACCCAAACTGCTGTAATGTTGCTGGAGTGTGGTCTAAAGATGATGAAATTACTTATCTTCTGCTAAACTCTAACAGTTTAGCTGAGTGCAATTTTACCAATTTGGATGGGGCATCACTCACAACCAAGCCCCAGTGCTTTTTATAAAAACATCAAGTTCTGGGTGATGACAGCCCTGTGTCTTGTTCCCTGTATTGTGGGTACTGCAGGGTTGAGATAACTGTTCTGGACACAGACAATGAAGATGTTGTTATCTAATATTGGTATTCTGAAGGGCAGAGGGGTGAATGAATGTCTCGGAGCACACCTTATTTCTCTGCTGGTAAAGCAGACAAATATGGAAAATCTCATACTGCATTTCTTTTTCCCATATGTCTGTCTGAAGTTGTAGCCTTCTCTTTTACTGTCAGATTATTTTCTTCAATACTGTCTTGAATTAAGGGATTGTACATATATATTAGGTACAGAAACATGAATTAGAAATAAATGCTTTATAAAGTAATTAGTATTTTTGATAGTTTGGAAACTGAAAGACAAGAAGGAATTTGGAAAAGGAGGCAGAACATAGCTCTTTCTTAGCCCATTATTCTTCTAAGAAAGCAGTAGCTGGAAATATTCTTTTGCTGTGTTTTACACATTTTAAATAGCTCTAAAAGAAATTGCGTGTTTTTTTAATTTCATGAATGAGTGGAGAAAACTGCTGTGAATGGTTGTCAGTCGCAAGAACTAATTGTTTCAAACTTCAACAGGAAAAGCGAGGTCAACCATTTTGCTTTTTCTCAGTATTAATTCTGCTTCATGCTATGAATGTGCTACATCTAATATTCATATCCATACAGATATTAAATATGTTTTCCACAGGTTTTAGAAAAGAAAATGTGGAGGTGGAAACATTGCCTGTGAGTTTCCTGGCACTCTCCATCTAGTCAGTATTATCTCTGTGATGCCTGCCTGAGAAATGCCCCACCACATCCCAGTTGAACACCAGATCACTCCTTTTTTTCCCCCAGTCTGAAGCCATCAGTGCTGCTCTACAGTCATAAACAACTGGTTTTGGTCCAGATCAGAGGCATCTGCTTGGAGTGGTGGGTGAAGGTCTTGCTGTACTAAGTTTGATTAGACTTAGTGTCTGATGGGTTTGGGACAGAAGCTTTAAAAGCGACAGGAAATGTGTGTGCTGTAACAAAGCTGACTGAATTCTGCCACTGACTGCACTGGAGTGCAGGTTACCAGGTGTCACCGGTGTTAAAGCAGTGACCTTTCAGCTTATGGACCTCTGCCATCTGCCTCTATGCTGTGCTGTGACTTTTCTGGGCTTTAAAGCAGTCTGCAGATAAGTTAATGTAGCTGTCATCTTGCCCCAGTGAGATTTGTGCCTGGTCTTTCAGCGATCTCTCCAGTAATGCTGCTCACATTTTATGGTTTTGATTCCCTCATACTGTAGATTTAGTTTTATTTTTCTGTAGATATTCCCTGGGGCCAAAACAGAAGGAAGGGGAAATCTTTGCTGCAAAAGTCTTATATTTATGAGGCTTATGATGACAGGGAGGGGGAAGAGCCTTAAAAAATAACTCTAGTTGTTTTTAAATCTTTGTTCACATTTTAAAATGATCTGTGGAACACAGATTTGCATCTATAAAGCAAACAAACAAGAAAGTCTTGTGACGTTATTAGTAAAGCAGGTGGCTCATCTTTCAAAATCCCATTTTAGCCAGGCAGTGATTTTCAATGAAACCTGACATGTTCATTTTTGCCAAACTTAGCAGCCCCCGAGGCCTGTTGAAAGTCACTTGAAAAAAGCTTTCTTAACAGATCAGTTTTCTTTGCTGAAGCAGTAGCATCTCCTGTTTTTGTAAAGATTTGTTTCTTTTACATCTGTATTAGTTGAGCAGCAAGCTGGTGCTAGTGACATAGATTAACAAAGTAGGCTAGTTATGCAACATTGGAGAACGATGCATCCTGGAAGTCATTTAGTTAGCACCTTTATATATTGGCAACTATATTTTCCTTTTTCCATTTATTGTAGAGTATTAATACTTATGAATCTATTGGCATAATTGATGTCAGCTGGGGAATTGGAGCCAGCCTTGCAAATATGTTAATTCTCACTGCAAATGACAGAAAGCACTGGGAAAAGTCCAGATCTAGTTTGAATCCATTGACTTCTTGGAGCTTATTAAGTATTTTCCATGTTAAACACATGATTTTCTTCAAAAATGCCTCCCAGACTCTTGGTTCACATTTTATTAAGAAAGACACTCTGCTAGCTGCCCATTAAGACATTCTGCTTGACAGAGTGAATAAGCACTCACACTTTTTGAACAAGTGTGGCTATTTACTTATAGCTATGTCAGGAGAATAATAATGACTTAAGAAATTTTGATGAAAGGCATTACTTTTGTGGCCTTGCTTCTAGTACTGAATGAGAAAAGGATGTTTTTGGTTGAGCTCAGCCATGGTTTTTTCTCAAAAAAAAGACCAAAAAAAAAAGGTGTGGCTCTTTCTTTCCTCCTCCTTATCCACAATATCTTTTTAGTCACAGGGATGATCTGCAGATACTACACGCCTGCCAGCCTGACCTTGGTGCCAGGGAAGGTCATGAGGCAAATCATCTTGAGTGCCACTCTATGTGCAAGACAACCAGGAGATCAGGCCCAGCCAGCATGAGTTTATGAAATTGTGAGTTTAACTAACCCGCTGTCCTTCTGTGGCAAGGTGATCCACTTAGTGGATGAGGAAGAGGCTGTCGATGTTGTCTACTTGGACTTTAGTAATGCTTTTGACACTGTGGAACTTTTATCTTTCCCCTGTGTGCAGTTTAAGCAGATGCTGTGTGGGGTGAATACAGCGCTGGTGTCAGCAGAAGAGCCTGAACTCTTCCCCTGCATCTTTCCAGACTTGGGGATGTGGGCATGGTTTGAAGGGCTCAGTAGAGTCATCACACACCTCCTCAGATCTGTAAAGCACGACAGCTCTTTTTAGATGTGGCATCTGGATTTCTCTTCAAACTCTTGGTACTGCCAAAGTGAATTTTTTATGTATCCTACATGGTGAGTAGGAGCCAACAATTTGCAGAAGTTCTCCCAGTCAACCTTTTACTTGTAAGAGATGCTTACTAAGCCATAGGATGAATATTGATTGAACTTGTGAAAATCTTCCTTGGTACAAATTGGTCTCAACAAAAGCTGGTTGGGTGTTTGAAATTTGTCATGTGTTTTCCACAGACAGCAAATAATGTTCCTTTTTCAGCTGTAAAATCAATGTCTCTGAGCTTTGCATTGTAGGAGAGGACTAAGGTAAACTCCTGAGAGATCATCTATGGGACTTTCCACTTGACTCGTGCTGCTCCATCAAGAGTGAATCTCAAGAATCACAAAGGTGCCTACCATCTGAATTAAACACCCTAAATTGATCAAATAGCACTGAAAGCAATGGCATTTTCAGGTATGTGAGATATGAGTAGCTGGAAAGCTCTGTTCTGAAGGAGAAATGACTCTTGGTGTCTCATAGCAAGTTCTTGAATTCACAAGTAACTTCTGTATCAAATATACACAAAAAACATCTTTAAAATGGCACTGTTTTTGCATCTGGCTTCTGAAATTCCTCATTTTGTGTCTAAACTTGGGTACTGAGTGCACTGTGCATTGAGAATTTTCTTGCACAGTTTTCAGAATAATTATGATAATGAATTCAGTAACCCTCTCTTAATGTGGTTATCATTCTTCCCTGGTTTCAACAGGAAATTATAGGTTAATTTGAGCGGAACTTTTTAAATATGTTAACATTGTATAAGAGGTTCCATCTAAGGCTCACTACTTGAAGCTTTTGCCATGATCTGATAATAAATGGTGGAACTGGAATGCCCATGTTGAGGAAGGAAATACTTCAGTTTGACAATGCAATGATAATTTTCTCCTGCATGAATTAAGATGAGCTTTTTTTTTATTTTTTTACAATATTATTTAGCTTGTGCTGTGTCTCTTGGTTTCTCTGCAGATAAGTGTTGACACTCCATGCCGATGTGCAGTGGTCTTCCGGTTGGATAATTTAGCTCTGTAAGGGCTACTACCTATAGAAAATATACACTTCAGCTAGAAGAGATCAGTCCTATGCAAATTTCTTTTTTCATATTGTTTTGCTTGTCTGACCTGTTTTCTTTTGTTTGTTTGGTTGGTTTTTTTTTTGGGGTTTTTTTTTTTTTTTTTTTTTTTTTGGGGGTTTTTTTTTTTTTTTTTTTTTTTTTGGGGGTTTTTTTTTTTTTTTTTTTTTTTTTGGGGGTTTTTTTTGTGGTTTTTTTTTTTTTTTTTTACGTTCTCGCTTCATGCCAGCAATTTTATAACAACAGACTCTCCCATTTCCTGTTTATATTTAGTACTGAAAAATTTCCCACATACATATCTGTAAATTGTGAAAAAATAGCCCTTTTCTACCAGGTATATATTTTAAGGTATCTTTAAGTAAAATAAAGACACTCTCTTTTTAGCACTTGTGAAGCTGCATCTGCAGTGCAGGATCCTACTCTAGGTTCCCCAATACAAAAGAGAGATGGAACTGTAGGAGAAAATCCATCAAAATGTCACTAAGATGATGAAGGAATTGGAGCTTCTCTTGTATGGCTAAAGGCTAAGACAACTGTTCATCTGGAGAGAATAAGGCTTAGGAGCATCTTATAAATATGTGTAAAAACCTGAAGGGAGGGCACAAAGACAACAGAGTCAGGTTATTTTCAGATGTGCCCAAGAGTCAGTGGTCAAACTGAAACACAGGAGATTCCCTTTGAACAGCAGAAAACATTGTGAGGATGATGGAGTGCCAGCAGAGGTTGCCCAGGGAGTTTTTGGAGTCTCTATCCTTGGACATATCCAAAAGCTGTCTGAAGAGGGTTGTGGGTTGCCCTGGTCTAGGACACTCCATGAGCAGGGGGTTTGAGCAAAATGACCTCCCCAGCCTCATTCTAACCTCAACTGTTCTGTGATTCTGTGAAATGCCAAACATCACGATTTTGGGTTGAAAGCAAAAATCTCTGGTATCTCAGAATTACAGCCATGCAATGCTGGCTGTAATTCTGATGCTTCTAATGAATTTAGCATCACTGGAATGTCACAGTCTTTTGTTTTTTCTGTTCCCCTCTTCTTTCTCAGGGCATGTATGTACACATTGTAGTAAATCCTGGATTTTCAAATAGCTGATAGATACAGAAGGATAATTTGCTTTTCATGCAAATTAGTTTGAACATGATGAAGACATTTATTAGGTTCTTGGAGATAGATGTGGATTTACTGGGAGGTGCAGGGGCTACAGCCTTTTCCTCTCTTGAGGTGCCTCTTGATACAGAACACCGTAGCCTTCCTGTGGAGGATTCTTTGCCCCTCCCAAGTCCAAACCAGTAGAATCCATCACTTTACTTACGCTTAGCTACCTGAGACCTTCAGATCCCCAAAGTGCTGCCAGACACCTACAGCTAGCTATTTATTTATTTAGAGTTAAGGTAGTTGCACAAGCAAATGTAGCTCTCGTCTAAGAGGCTTTGCTGATTACAAGCCCTGCTTACTCGCACCAAGGTAATTTACTGCCTGCAGGGCAGGACTTGGATATACCCAAGCTTCCTGGACAGCTAAATGGATCATTCCATTCCAGTGCTCATTCACTTGCTGGCCTCTCTCAGACTGTTTACAGAAGCACTTATCCTGCAAATGCTTACTCATGTAAGCTATAATACTCTAATCAGAAAGTAAGGGGGACTTGGAAACATTAAGTTGGTTTTTTTGGTTTTTTTTTGTTTTTTTTTTTTTTTTTGTGAGTAAGCACTTTCAGGGCAAAACCCAAGGGTATCAGAAATGATGATAATTTTCTGCATAGTACATTGTCTATTTTTATCTCAAAGTCTGGATCTTTACATAACTTTCTATTAAATTGCTTGAGATCTTCTCTTCCTAGATCAGTTGAAGCCCAGTAGGCAGACATTCTTATGCTTCAAAGCATTTTCTAATGACTCCCTATAAAATGAAATGAAACATTAGCCTGAATTATAGCTGTGATCTTCTTCTAAGTTCTTTTTTAAGCACCAAATTATATCCTAGCAGTGACTGTGTCCTTTCTTCTGTCCCTCTGAATCTCACTTTAAGCTTATCAAATAACTGCTTTAACAAAAGTTGGCATTGAGGTTCATGACTTGTCCTTTTAAAATAAGATTGTTTACAAATGTCTTCCCAGCACCTAATGACTTACATGAAAGTGCATTTTCATCTCCAAGGATGAAGAAGAAAATGAAGATGTGCCTGTGCAGGGTCAGCTTTGTCCAAAAGACTGAAAGATAGTCATCAAAGCAAAAAATTCACTAATTTGATGAGTGGAAGACTGTGAACTACCCAGGCAGACATTAACTGGTATGTATATGCTTGACTTGCTACTGCTGCTGCTATTACCACTCTTTTTAATAGTGTTCTGACTGCCTTTAAAAGCAAGTTTCTTGTAAGAATGCTTTCATATCTCAAACAGTTCTGGTGATTTCACTCTTCAGCTATTTTCTTCCTTCAGCAGTTAAACAGCCTTTATAAACTCAAACTCCAGAAACATTAAAGCAAAGGGTGATGTTTTGCCAAGCCATATGTTCTTAAATGGTGTATTTTATGAAGCTGACAATAAATACTTTAAGGCATAGTAGCTAAAAAAAAAATCCAACCTAATGTAAGCAGGCACAGTTCCAGTGATTTCAACATTAACATTAGGGATGAATTTAACTGTCTGTTTTCAATCAGGACTGGATATAGTGTTCAAACTGTGTAGGTTTCATTGACATTATATGTTGGGCTAGAATCAGGACTGAAATTGCATTTTTTTTAATCTACTCAATTTAAGAGTTACTTCACTCTATTTCCAGCTTTATTGCTTTGCAGAAGTATTAAAATGCTGATATAAAGTGTTCACTAGGTATAAAATCTTGCCTGGTATTTGATCATTTTCCTATCTCAACAACTTTTAAAAGACATTGTTCATCTGCAAACATTTTTATCCTCTTTTACATGAATAATAAACCTAAACCTCTAATACATTCACAATTCTATATAAAAACACCAACTGTATGCCATAAAATGACTGTTCAATTGAATAATAAATTGCAATACCAGGTAATCCCCGAATAAGCAAAGCTTTTAGTCTTTCTACTTGGCATGCCAGGGAAATATAGATAACCTCAGATAGTTAAAGTAGTGATGTTTCCTTTATACTTGTAGAAATATGCTGCACAGATGTTGCTTATCTAAGTTTTCATAGATGAAAAGAGAACAGATAGCTTGGACTGCCAGGCTGAGCAGTCTTACTCAGTCACTTTTTCTCCATCTAGAAAATTGTTTTTGGAGGTGGCTACTTCTGCCTTCTCTTTCCTTAGATGTGAAACAAGAAGGCTTTGAATATTGATGGATTATAAATTGTTCAAAACTTTCCTTTGTTCTCAGTCCTTCACTGAAGGTCTAATTTCTCTCTCCTTCCTAGATTGTATTCTGTCCTGCACTTTACCATTTTAAATAGATATCTGAGATGTGAGGTGATGATATGAGGGTAAAACTCATCCTTACAGCTTAAATACTCTTTTCACATTGTTTGATTTTTTTTTTAGATTGGAATTACAATTTAAAAAAATCTATTTATGTCAGGAAACTATAATCTCATCATGATAGAATTGAGAACATATCATGGCATATTTCTGACTTTTTTGCCTTCAGATAACCAGAAATTTCTGTAAATTGCAACATTTAAGAAAAAGGTTTAAAATCCTTGTAAAACTTCATATATTTAATTTCCATTCTTCCAAAAGATGTCAACATGAAAAAGGAAAGATAGAAGGAAATGGCACTTACTCACATTTTGCTGTTTAAAATAATGTTGTATTAAATGGAGTAATGTGTTAAAAGGCCATAAGCAAACAAACCCAACTCATTGATCAAAGGATAATTTTAATGAGTGAAAGAAATGTACAGTATACCTGTCATTTTAATAACATTAAAGAAGTCTCATGAACATTAAATACTTAAGTAATTTATCTTTTTTAAAAAATCTATTTTTCGCTTCAGATACTTAAAAAGGAGATTATAAACTTTCTTTGGAATTAATAATGAATTATTAGATATTAAACTTTGATCATTATCTCATGACTATATAATATTTTGCTTTCTTGTCTCATCATTGAATATGTTTACTTGTGTTAGTGTATGCAAAGTTATTTCATGATACCATGGATTTTGATAGAAAGTTATGGAAAGCAGAGATTGGCCTCAATATTGCAACCTTGTCTTTATTCTTCTCTATTGAGGGATCCTTAAAAAAAGATCTGGTCTAATTTTATCACTGGTGTCAAAATGAACAAGATATTAAGGAAATAAGAGACTACTGATATTTATGGACTGGAAAAACTACAGGGGAGCTGAAAATTATAAATATTGCTTATAACAGTATCTAATGACTACCTTTTAAACTGATCAAAAGCATTATTAAATTTTTGGACATGTAAAAATATTGTCCTAATTTGATTTTATCCTCTGAATAATGAAATACAGAGTTTTTCCCAACATCATTCAGTTTCTTAAATCCCCTGAAATATAAATCTATCTGTGCTACCTGTGTGATTCCAAATTCACACTGGTTGACAGGAAGATTGAGAAAAGAAGTTGTCTTATAAAAGAGACCAGAAAAGATTTAGAGAAAAAAATAAATACACACACTCAAAAAAAGGTAAAAGTTACTCGTAAGTCTTGCAGGTGAGAAAACTTCTAAAACTAAGAAAAGAATTCTGCAAAATGTCACTAGCAATCAGTGCCAGTGAAATCCATCAAGGAAGGAAGAGAGACAGTAATTATTTGGCTCTAGGTTTGCCAGTGTAACAAATGCAATCTTGGTCCTCCTCCTTGGCAAATGGCAAAAATCCCATTGGCACTGATGGGGCCAATACTTCCCTCAATGTCCTGTTGCAAGCTTGACACAATAACCAACCAACTCACATTGCCCTCAGTAGGACTTTTGCCACTGACTTCACTGGCAGCACTGCTGAACCTTTTGCCCGTGGGCCATGGGGCTGAAATCAATGAGATATCTGCTTTAAATTAGGTCATGTATTCCAGTGTTGTTTGTTTGATTTTTGTTTTGTTTTGTTTTTTGTTTTTTGGTTTTTTTTTTTCTTGTGGCTACATCAGGGTCAGATCCATACCATGGCACAAAAGTGGAACAATCAGCTTTCAGTGTACACATGAAGGTTTGCATAGATGCGATGTTGTGTTACAGATTCGATCAATCTGAGCTCATTTTGGCTGTGATGTAATTTCCATTGGTCCCAGGGGAAAAAAATAGTAGAAACAAATCTGGCCTATTTAAGTAGCACTTTAGTATTTCTGCTTTACTTTAAGGACAATAATTGTCATTGCCATGGTTTTTGAAGATACATAGCATACATTATCAAGTACTCAAGTGGTGTTCTTTGACATTGTGTGTGAAGAGGAGAATATGTAGTCCAATATGATAATTATGGGGAAAAAAAGCCAACCCAGCTAACAGTAAACATCTAATTTGCAAATGAAGACCCACTGGGAAAAGATAGACTAGATTGTGTGATTGGATTTTCATAGAAAACTTATTTAAAATTGCTTTTTATATTTATTTAGTTTGATTAGTTTATTTATTTTGATTAAACAGTCATTGCTTTGCAGATTGTTCTCCATTAGCAAGTGTAATTTCCATTTTTCTCTCTCTACTGAACCCATTTTTCTCTGGTCCTATGTTTTGTACTGCATTTGTATGACCTCTTTCACTTTTATTTTACAAGCAGTGGGAGAACAGATGAAATTATCTCTGTTTTCCATAAGGACATGTTAACCCTGAGCACTGGAGCCTGATCCTGATCTCCTTGAGTCAATGTGGGTTTGAACAGATAAAGATGTACAGAGCAGCATTTCACTAGCACCCTGGCACAAAAGCTGTTTGCACAGCACTGCTGCACCACTCTGAGCCTTGATCCAGCCTCATAAGTTGCTAGTCTGGGTCTCAAATTCCTTATTGCCCCTGACTAGTGGATGTGGCACCAGCTCAGCTCAGTGCTAGCTCATGTACCTGCTCCAAATAAACGTAAAAAGTAGGAAGCTACCAAACCTATATAAAATCTTGTTTCCTGTTGAACGAAGCTTTGTCCAATACATGTTTTCATATCCTACAGCAAAATTGTCTCTGCAGAACACCACCTGTACTAACTTCACTGTGCAATATAATTAAAAACACATTCCTGTCATATAGGCTTCATGTAGACCCATAAACACTTTAAGTAAGGGGAATTCCTTTAAATCTAGTAATAAAAAAAGATTCTCTCTCTGCCAGTGTATTCTAGAGGAGGTTTCTCTTTGCTGAAAAACATGGTTTGTCTTGAAGGAGTTGGCAAAGCACGATGATGGGTGAGTTGAGGCTCATTGAAACATCCTTGTAAACTGAAAGACTAATGTATAGCCTTCTTTAAGCCAAGGCTGGTTACCCATTTTATGAATATTCCAAAAAAGCTGAGAATGTTGTTCAGATGAATGTATGTGTACTTACTGCTCAGACACACAAGTGTTTTTGACATAGTACTCACTTCAGATTTTGGATGGAAATCTCACAACTTACAGGTGAGGGTTTCTTGGATTCCTGATAAGGAATATGCATTCCCTGGAGTCTTGGAGAAAATGCACTCCTTGGTGACTCTGTATTAGGCTGGTATTTGTGAAGTCATGGAAGTGACTCCTATGCTTAGACTGTGGATACTAAAAAGTATTTTATTGCAAAAGGAAACCCCAATGACTAGGCAAAAGGCAGACAGAACTCCAATCTGAATCAAAGAGCAGTGCATTGAGCTGTACAAGGTACGATAAAGGCTAGGATACAGAAAAGGATAGAGGTATTGCAATGAATAACATTACTGTGCAGGAATTTTGAAGATTTGGTTGACACACATCATGAACCAAGAGAATGGTAAAATCCCTAGCTCTGGGCATAATACCTAATAAAAATAGGTAATATTGAAATGTATGTTTTGTCTAACCACCTAAAGGCAAGAGGTGCCTTTTTGCCATAGGTGAATTTTGCACAAAGCCCAAAGTCAGATTTGCAACCAAAGATTTATGTGAGAAGCACCATGTGAAAGCAGCCTCAGTTTCCCTGTGCAATGAATATTTGTACCTCAGTGGAATAAAAGGGTTTCTGAAAATGAGGGGAATTTATAAACCACTAATTTTAACCACTAATTTTAACTAGATTCTCTCACCAGCTCTTCAAGGAGTCTACCAAAGGAATCCCAGGTGTCATAGCTTGCAAGGGGAGCTGAGAGGCCTGGCAAAAGCCTGCAGTTGTGAGGTTTGGTGACAATGGAGAAAATGTGCTCTTCTGGGTGCCTTTTGCATGTTCAGCATGAATGTAAAGATTGCAAGAACACCGCTTTATCTGGGTTTTCATTGTTCACAGACACAGCAGAATGCACAGCCAGAGTGTATGTGCACCACACAACTCAAAAATGAAGCACTTCTTCATCCAAGAATGGAATTTGTTTATTCCACAGGGATATCCAAGGATAACAATATTTGCAATTGATATTTAGGTGACCTATTAATAGACATGAGAGGAAAAGGGAATTTTTTTTTTCTTTTTAGCTGTAAGAAGATTTTCTTACAGCTTCTGTTTTAGGATTTCCTATTTCTACAGCTGGAGATTGTACTTTTACTGACAGGTTGGGTCAAAGACAGCAAGTGCATTAAAAAAAAGCCTTATGTGCTCAAGGGAAATTTATGGGGACACGTGTAAATGTACTAATGATATTCATCTCTAGTTGACATATCAAAGATAAATGTCAACTTATCTATTTGTTAATGGATCTATTAAAGTCTGTGTTTATACTTTCTGTCTGTTTTTTTTGTCAAGCACTTACACACAGATGGATTGTGCAAACAAATACTTCATTAATCGCAGGACTCGGAGCCAAGTGAACACTTTTGAGTCCAGAATAATGTCAATTAACCCAAGTTAATTGCTTGCTTGATCCACCCCCACTTTTTAAACAGTTCCTTTTAGGTTTTTTTGTGCAAGACCAGAGGGACACTGAGTAATTCTATATGATTGAAGGAGTCCATACATCCCATTTTATTAAGAAAAATACAATCTATGCTCTCAAAATGGCATAGCACCATGGAACATAAAGAACAACACAAACAACAAATCCAAATGCTTAATTAGAATGAGTCACTGAGGCAAAGTTGGCACAAAGAGTCCAAGATTCCCAAGCTCAAGTGAGGTGATGAGGGAAAAAGAATCCTTTCTAAATATGATAACCATTTTGTTTAAAATAATTTCTAGATACTTTTTCCTTACTACAAAATATTAATATTGTTGCTTTTTCGGTATCAGCAGTTCAAAGAAATTTGTCTCTACGTTGAAATAATGATTCATTGTAAGTATAGCTACAACACATACCTGCAGGTTTGCCACTTAGACACACAAAAAAATGTTTCACTAGGAGAGCTTTCTGTAGTTATGTAGTACAAAACAGAGCTTTTTCTATGCCTAGCTGTATAGCATAGAAAGAATGACTTAGCAGTTAATTATAATATGTGCAGTGCAAATGATCAACCTGATTTTCTGAGGGGGAAAACAAAAACTGTCTTAAACCAGAAGCTAAATCTGAAAACAGACAGCAGCTGAATGTTTTGTTATGTCTTAATGGCTAATAATAAAAATATCAATTTTCAATTTGATTTTGTATGGTATTTTCTATCAGTGAAAAACCAAAGGGTTTAAAAAGATGCATCTAATCTTGTATTTTTGCAAGCTCTATTGCTACCATGTGGTCAAATATTTGACTTGTGAAATGAAATTCTGTACAACAATTTCACAAGTTACAAGGTAGTAAAATATTGCCTATCAAAACCTAAAACCATAATGTTTTCTCCTCTATTATCTCACTGGTATGCATTTCATTAACCTTGGCAGGTATATATGAAATTTCTAACTAATTAGATGAAAAAGTTTTGCTATACATGTATTTCTGCCGTGGTGTAAAGGATTTATTATATCATGCCACAGGACTCTACAAATAGATAACTGGTATTTTTTTTTTTTCCACCTAGAGTGAAAAAATAAAGCACACTTTAAATAATATTTCCTAGGTATCAGTTACTGAATCTATGAAATGTTAAGGCTACAAGCACTTTTATTAATGTTCTTAGTTTTTTAAAATGTTCTCTGATAAGAAGGAGTTTTTGATAATAATAACTTAAATGTGATGTTGTTTATACATCCACACATAATTTTTTTTCATTTCAACTTTCTCAGACCTTCAGCAGCTTCCTATAAATCCATGTCATTTGAACAATTCCCATATCTGTGAAAACCCCCAATTTGCCATCAATCAGACAGAATTTGCCTCTGCTGAAAAAACCCTGTGATTGGGAGCAATGTCTTCAATCTATTGCTCTGAAAAAAACATTTAATAGTTCAGTCCTTCTGGACAATGTTAAAATAATAACTTAAGCCTAAACTCTCATTTGGTTTTCTCATTATGCTCATTGGAGCTAATGGGACTATATGCATGCTTAAGCATGTACTCCAGGGCTTTGCTTATAGGCTGTAGTTCAGAATGGCAAGGGGATAATATTTAATCAAGGAAGCAAGTTTTAGTTCAAACTTCCACCATCACTGTTATGTCTAATAGTGAAAGAAATTATTTAAAAACTGCTGGCACTCCATCCTTACTCAGCATGATCTCAAAACCACAGAATGGTCTATTACATTTTTCTGCTACTTGGAACATGAAAAGTTACGGGACTTTTCCCACAAATCCCTTGCTTGTAAGAACAAGCACTTACAGGATTGACCTGAAAATCCTGAAGTTCTTTCTGAGTTTTCTGGAAGCTGGGCAAATTCAGGGTCTTAAGAGTGCAGGCACCTGGTTTGTATCTAAGCTCAGTCAGAATCCAGTTAGTATGTGTTTTAAAAAAAAAAAACAGTTTAGCAGGATCTCTTGGGAGCATGTCTAAAGAATATTAAAGAAGTGTCTGACTCACAAATGTAGCTTGGGACACTATTTTAAATTTAATTTCAAATTAAAAAAAAGGCTGAAAAAGCCTTTATTTGGATAAAATACTTATGTAGAAAGTGGCAAACTTTGGTTCAAAATCCCTTGCTGCCATTTAAAACTACATCCATTTTAGGAATGGATATTAAACATTGACCCTAAGGACTTTTCAAGTATGGGGCACGTTTTCATTCTGAATTTCAGTAGATTATAGATCATAATTATTATAAGATATATAAATTCTTACATGATAAATAATTGACATATTTGTGTTGTAGGGGAAACAAAAAAGTCAGCATCGCTTCATTAGGAAGACCTGTAGCAATTTTTCCTTCTGCTCCCTGCACTATTTAACTATTTTATAATTAGGAGTCTCTAAATAGCTTTTTGAAGTGCCAATTCTAGTTCTTAATAGAGTTCATTTTGATCCACCTCAAAGGTAGGTCTGCCCATAGTCACATAGCATGATATTGCAGACTGTTTTTGTAGTCAAACATTTATAATTTAGGCATTGTATTCCCTAATTTTAGGTAATTGTTCTTTGTATTATATATGTCCTGTGCATTAAGATTGTCTCCTTTGTCTTTACTGAGGCAAGTTTTCTGTTGACAGAGTCAGGAACAGAAATTTAATACGGTAAGTTGAGCTTTGGTCAAAACTGAGGTCTTCTATATTTGATATTAGGATACAGAAGATATTAACCCAATTAGGGGATGGCAACATTAGCTAATATTTCATGTGCCTTGGGTTTATCATATTCCTACTAAGCCCTTTATATATATTCATCTGATGTTGAGTGAACCTCAGTATTATGTTGTTCAAAATATGTTTTAAATATTCCCAAATCTTTTGAAGTTATCTGACTTTATCAGGTGCAACATTTCACATACCTTTTTTTTTTTCCTCCATGGCAAATTATGTAACTGTAGATCAAAATATGATATGTTCTAGAAAATGTTTCCTTCCCTGTGGATAAGTACTTAATATTGCTGTTTGAGTATGAGTGAAAGAAATTATTGTAGTACAGGATGCACCTAAGTCTAAGAGGATGTTGAATTGTTCTCTTGAACTGGTGCAGCTTTTAATATTCAGACTTTTTTCTCAGGTCTCTTAGAGCAGCACTGTACAGAGTTATTGAATACTCAAGAGGGACTCTAGGTACGTAGACTTGAATTATCAATATTTATTTACTTTTTTGTGGGTGTGCATGTGCAGCAGTGCTGAAATGTTTCTTGAGTTTGATTTCTGAAAAAAAATATTGTATAGCCTGGTTTATATGCTTTGCATAATTGGTTTTGGCAAAACTAGTTTTTTACTCCTGTATTTTGAGGTCTGGAGTGACCTAGAATGACCTTTTCCACCATTATACCTAACACATACCAGAGGTGTATCCCATGGGATTAAAAAAACATGTTAAAAATAACTGTCTTAACAAGTTTTAACTCCCTGATTACCAATAGGAATTGTTTCTTGGTTCATTGCATAAACCAAGGAATAACTAAAGTGGAGACAATCTACCAACTATTTAAGAAACAAGTAAGTTACACATGACAAATATAACTCTGTATCTATATAGGGAATGCCTCTGAGAGATATAGGATTATGAAATCCTGAAAGATACAATGTATTCCTCTTGAAAATTATGAGATAAAAATAGCAGAGGCAGATTTGATACAGTTACGTGCATAGCCTTTCTTAGTTTTACTGTAGTAAAACAGAAAAAAAAATAGGAAGACATGGATCCTTGTTATCAACTCTAATTGTGGTTTTTGGTTTTTAAAAGTTGAGTAGTTCCATGGTGTGTATCTAACTCGTCACATATTTCCATATCCCTTAGTCCTCTGGCTATTAAAGCTGAACTTAAAAAAATGCATTGGGAACTCAAAAGGTGTAAAACATTTTTTTTTTTTTTTTTATCTTTAGTCTGTGGGAAAGGCAGAGTCTGGTTGTGACAGCCTAAAGCAGCCCTGGAGAGGCATGTTGCTTTCCTTTGGTCATGAACAGGGCACTGGCTCCTGGGAACAGTGTATCACACAGCTCAGCTTTGCACTGGGTAAATTAAAAACTGCTTCTTGTCTCTTGTCCCCATTTCCTACACATTCCCTGTTTTCCTCTTCTGTGTTCATGCAGTACTGTGGAAATGTTGATTTTGACCAAGACTGAAAGATCAAATAGACAAGGCCAAAAGGTATCCATCAGATCTGTGCCTGATGGTAAAGCCCCATTGCTGCAGAGGCAGCAGGGAAGGAGTGCTGACAACAACCCTCACCTCTGATTTCACACAGTTCTGGTCTCTGTCAGCCCTGAGACATGCCAATCTACTACACAGCACATGACCTGGCATGCATCATAACGGTGAGCATTAGCAGTATCTGCTTCTGACTCCAGGATGAGATTGTTTTTCTGGAATGCTTATAAAGAAAAAAGTTTTCATAGAGAAGGGGGACACATTGGTCAGTCTCCTGGGAGGCAGAAGTCATCCTTCCACATCTGAATCTTCTGCAGGCCAAAAGAGCAAAGTTGCAAAAATGCTATTATTCAGAGCAAATGGTTTCAAGGAGGTTAATATTGTATTGTAGTGTGGTAGTTCTTTCTGTAGCACATCAAATAAGAAGGAAGCAGTGAGACAGAGGTGTCATGAAGTAATATTGCAATAACATAGGAACTTGTCAGCATGTTCTCTTGGATGGTCAGACCACTAGTGACAATATCCTGGAATTCTGCTACTGAATATGACAGAGTTGTGCCTTTCTGCTCAACTCTAAAAGATCCCTGGATACTGTGTCAGTCCAAAATTAAAAGGAATAGAGAATAGCATCTGAACATAAATGGTTCCATTAGGGAAAACGAAAGCAGCAAAGGAACCTGAGTAATGATGAAGGCAACCGTAAACTTAAAAAGTTGTATTCTGACTAGCAGGGAACGAACCAAAGGAAAAAGAACCAGGGATCTCCCGTACACCTAATTCCAAAGGAATTTCCTTATTTTCTTTCCCTGTTCTTTGATGTTACATAGAAGAGTGCACAGAATGTTTTGTTAAAGTAGTTTTTACATATCTATTTACAATGTAAATATTAACATAGCAATTCTTTCAAGAATTAGGTGGTTATTGAAGTAGAGAGGAAAACACAGACCAGATTATATAATTTTGAGACACATCATTAAGAGTTACAAAACTGTTTTACTCTGCTCTCTTTACCCAAAGCAGCATTTTCTGGCTAAAAGCCAGGGAAAACCCATATAATGCAGCTGTGGTGAATTTTATGGGTGATTAGAACTACAAAACTGTATGGTTTGGTTACATTAACATGCTACTCAGTATGTAGCACAGGCTATGTTTGATGCACTTTTGGCTTCTGCAGTTAAGGCTCAATCCCAGACACCAAATTCAATCATAACTCCTATGGAAGACTGAGTGAAACCCTGAATTATGGTCATAGAAACAAAGAACAAACAAACTATTCACAGATGCTAGCACCATAAAACCTGGATGAGGTTTCCTGCAAGCCCCTGCAACCTGCCATATGCCGGAGGGATGCTACAGATATTGTGGCTGTTGGCAGGGAGATGCACAGCCAGGAGAGGTAATGCTTCATTCAGCATGTTCCTCTTGCAGCCCCTGGCAATAGGTTTTCTGCAGTTTCCTACAGAGCTGCAAATAGAAACTAAAGCTGTGTCTGACTCACTGAACCTTTAAGAAGGAGACAGGTGAAAAAGAGCTTGCCTTTTTTTTTAATTCTTTTTTTTTTTTTTCTTCAGGATGAGTTGCCACTGCAGGACAAAGATTTTATTCTAGTTAGGATATGAGATGTCTGTCTCTACTCAGAACTGTAAGGACTAAATTCTTAGTTCAAATTCTATTGTGATATGCAGTGATATTAAATTGAATTCAGTTTAATTTTTGAAAGAAGTAGAAAGGAAATCTCCATAAACTTTCTTAGCATAGCTATTTCTTTCTTAAATTCTGTGGTAATTAAATCTGAATTTAGCCTTTTATGACTGACCTTCTAATTCTTCTCTCAAAGATCGCTGTGCATAACTTTGCTCTATATTTATTTAAAATCCTATTCCTCAGGGTATCCAGAGCAGAAGCCCTAGTAAATACCTGAGAGCAGTGTGTCCTCTTGGGATCCTGCATCTTGAGCATCCCAAATATTATCTGTCTTTTGCTCCACCTCTTTTGTAGCATTCCTGTTTCATCAGCTAGCATGAGGGATCAAGAGACAGCCCTGGAGTAATTCCACAACTTTGAAAGCTGAAATTTCTTTTACATGAGCTTTATTTTTCAGCCGCTGAAACATGGCTGACCTGAAAAAGCAGGAAATATTCAGTTTTTCTTTATAATTTATATACCTCAGCAACTTTTATTTCATTCAGAATACTCCCTGAGTTTATTTGTGAGCTGCTAAGTTGTGGTACCTGGCAATATATACTTTTATCTCTCATACTTTTGCTCATTGTGTTGGTGATGTATTTGTACATGCAGTTTCCCCAGCCTGTGGTAAGTTACATAGTGAAATATTGAAATATCTCATGCATCAATACTGGGATAAATGAACTTGAGATTACAAATCTTGTAGTTTTTCTGCATATTGGATGAAAAAACAAAAACATGCAGACAAGTCTGTCCTGCAACAACAGGACTTTCAGAGACAGGACTATGATGCAAGTAAGTCCCTGTGAACAGATTTGTGTAAAATTTTGGAAAAAATGTACTTTTAGCACGATGTTCAATATGTAATAGGATCATTTAATATTTGAGCTTCTAGAATAGTAGCTTCTATGCTTGAAGGTCAAAGTTGTATCCTGTGGGCTTTCTGAATTTCCATATTTATCTGCCTGGTGCATCTATCCAGCACCCCCGATTCTTTGGGCAGATCCTTGATTGCTTTTTGCAGTCAACTGGATCAAAGTCTATGCAGCATGAAACGTGTAGATGCAGTTTATGAATCGTATCTTCTGTATTACCCATTGGAAATGTATCCCTTCACTTCCACTCGCTGGGAAACAACTCTTCTGGTGTTAGGAGTAATAGCTGAAGGAACAGAAATGCATAAAAAGAAGCACAGGCAAGGGCATAGAGAACCAAAGTGTTACTTTGCATTGTGACATTGTTTCACAGTTATCTATTTTTTCCTTAGTTTGTAGGAGTAGGAGAAACAATATTACACTTAAAAGAAGAATTCTGGGACTTCAAGCATACTTTAATTTTTGAATATGTAACCTAAAAGTTCTATTTTGTAGATATGAGGATAAATCGCTATTTATGCTTCATTGAATGTGACTTTAGTGGTTGTCTTTTTGTCAGATTTCTGGTACTAAGATCTGTCATCATTGCATGTTCTTTTTCTATGACTCTAGCTAGCCCTTTAAACCTACCCCCAGGTTTGTGGAATAATTATGAGTACAAGAAGCCAAAAATATGACTTAAGATTAGCCTTGAAGTCTGCTTCAAAGAGCTCTGGCCAGCAGCACTCTTATGGTTTTGGAAGAAGATTATAAAGTTGTGGTAGGGGCACACACCTCTATTGCCAAGGCAAGGGCCACCACAGCCTAACTCCTGCTCTGTGCCCTTCTGTTGTAGCTGCAACCAAGGACACCCTGCTGTTTTTCCAATTCCACCAGCACCAGGAAGCACAAGAGGAGCCTACACTGGGTGGCCCAAAACATTGCATGAAAATAGCTGAGGTTGCTGTGAAAGAGCAGGTCAGGGGATGAGTGCCAGTTCAGCTGCTTTGTTGCAGCTCTGCACCTGCACAGAGCAGAGTAGGGCAGCTGCAGACAGGTAAATTAGTGCAGTAAAAAACAAAAATTACAAAAGAAAAAGATGTGCTGCTTGTTATTCAGCTTTTGTGTGGTTTGTACAAAATCTCTTGTGATGCTTTGTAACTTTGAGGCATCTTCTGGAGAGGCACAGATTCCTGTGTGGAATGTCAAGTGGTGATCTGCAAGGAATCAGTGAAATTTTGTGAGCTGCTTTTCTCTTCAACTAGCTCTTCTCTATTTGACCAGTTTAGGAGAAGTAGATGTCATCAGAACAAAAATAACAGAGAAAATTTGTGGTAATAGTAAATTACGAGGATGCTGACACTAAGTATTGGACTGCAAGGTGGAAAGGGACAGAAGAGTCCAGAAGAGTCCACCTCTTCTGGATTAGAGGTGAATTGGTACCTTGGTCTGAGCCTTCCCAGTCTGTGGTCATATCCTCAGAATGTACTGTATATTTCTCTTTCCAAAGGAAGGAAGTATAATAATTCCAGCACTGAGAACCAGTACTATTGGAAATGCTTCCATAATGTTCTTAGGTAAAACAACAGATGCCTAAGCAAAAAAGCAAGCGTGGCAGTGCTCCTATTTGTGAAGGTCTGAATAAGTCTGTTCAGCAAAAGCAAAATTTAGAACATGTACTCAAACTACCAGTCTGTTTTGTGCTTTTGTGCAAAGAACATGCTAAACAGAGATATGACACCCAAGTACTCATTTGCCAGTGGAAAAACAGCCTCAAGTTAATACGTGGAAACAGTTGTACATCTCCAATGCTAAATGAGCAGGAAACACAAACAAGACTAAACAAAAATTAGCTTGAAACCTATGATGCCATGGCAAAGAAATGACAGTATAAAACACATAGGTAGCTCTTCAGTATTATCATTTTATTATATCCACACCTTTTCAACAGAGGCTTCTCATATTGTCAATTCCACCTTTTGCTAGCAAATGATGAAGCATGATAATCTGTCAAATCACGGGTAGTAAACTGAATAATAATATTTAAAAGGCTCCCTCTTTAAAAAAGAAAAAGAAAAATATTTGATGTTGATAATAGCAAAATCAATCTTTTAAGGAGGGGTTGCAAATATGTTTTTTCAGCTGCAGAAGTTTCTGCAAAGTTACCCCTTTTCACAGTGACAAATTAATTACGTAAAATTCGTACAAGTCTTATTTTTCTTTTTCCCTATTTATTAGGGCTGTTCTGGAATATTAAATCTGCGTATAACTACTGCAGAATTTTCCTCCTCATTGATACTTTGTTTTATATGGAATATATTTTTACATCATTTAAAAATATTGCTCTCTGCAAAACACTTTTATACTCTATTTTTCATTCGCATTCCAAATAATTGCTGTAGGGTTTTCTTATTCTTAGCAAAAGGAGATAGATCCCCAGATGTATTTCCTTTCATTTTTCTTTCTTCCTTCTCCCCTGTGTAAATACTTTTATAAAAGTAGATTTAACAAAAGACCATTCACTATAAAAAACTTCCTCAGCAGTGACATGATACACCACGCACCCACTTGTGTAGTCTTTATCAATAACAACAGAAACAGTGTCAAGTGATAAAAATATATGTGATTTAAATCAGCCGTTTTGGGAGTGTATTTATTCAAGACCCTTCAAGCGGAGATGAATAGCAGGTTTCTAAATGTGGTGTTATGAGGGTAAGCAAATGAGTCACTATTTGTATTCTAGAGCAATGGAGTTGGGCAAGAACAACACTGCAAGAGGGAATAAGCAGTCGCATCTAGCTGTTTATTCTATTACATCCATCACCACAGGGTGTATCTGTGCATGTGAGGTCAAGGTCAGTGATCCTTGCTCACATGAATCATTCTCAGAGCTAATGAAAAACACCCCTGGTGCAGCATGTGGGAACACCAGCAACTCCAGCAGACTTCTGGCACTCCTGCCTTACTTGTGCGAGCCACAATTCACAGGTGAGGCAGAACAGTGGCCGTGGGGGACATCCGGGGCTCGGGATGGATGAGAGCTCAACAGGGGCTGTTGGTGGAGATGGGCATTGGGAAGAAGGAGGATAATTTTTGACTGGAGGACAAAGCAGTGCTGCTGTGGGCCAGCTGTGGCTCCTTCACACCTTGGCTGTTTGAGTTTCAAAGCTGAAGAGTCTTTCAAAATGAAATATTAATTTAAATATCACAACCTGGATCTGAGTTAGTTTCCAAATAAAGTTTTAAAATGATGATAACAAATCCTAATTATCTTTCTCCACAAGTTTCTTGAAGCCAAGGAAACAGAGATGGAATATAAGGGCACATGAAGATGGATTTGTGTTTCTTCTCTCTCCCTCCTCCTCTTTTAATCAGTGCAAATTCTGCATACATTTTCTCTGTATTTCTGTGTCCATACAGAAAGAAGGATACATTTTGTGGAACTGCTGGTCACATATATATATATGTGTGTGTGTGTGTGTATGAAAAATGAAAAATCAACCATGGAATAACTTTTCAGGGCTGCTGCAGTCACTACTATAATTTGATATGCAAGCGGATTTATTACTAAGATTGCAAACCAAAGTTATGCGCATTATGTTTCTTGCACTGCAGTAATCCTTCTACAGAAATTTTGGCCATCCCTCGCCAAAGCCAGGGAAGGAACTCGATGGCCGGAGGAGTCCCCGGGACTCTAGCGAGGAAGAAGAGGGTGCTCCGCGGAGGTGAGGGAGGGAGGGAGGCAGGCTGTTGTCTCACCACACATGGTCTTGTGGGAAGTGGGAATCTCAGGTTGAGTTACTCATCGGTATGGAGTCAGGAGTGTGCACAACCAATGATTTTGATGGCAGGAGGTAACGTACACATGTTTTTCAGGGAAGGTGCTGTAGGAGGACTTGCCGGCGGGCAGGAGGAGGTTTGTGCCAAGGGCTGTCATTTCCCAAGCGCGGAATTCTTCTCATCCCAGGAGCGCATCACCGCCGCCTCCGATGCTCTCCCTCCCTACGGTACGAGCAGGGGGCTGGCGGCGCACGGACCCGGCCGGGCAGGGGGGGCGGGCTCCGTACCCAGGGCAGCTCCC